>NW_003852416.1:10245439-10356748 GCF_000181295.1 Otolemur garnettii
GATGTAAGCATTCCTAATTCTATATGAAATCAGCACATTGTACCCCATAAATGCATTAATGTATACATGATCTATGTGTTTATGATTTAATAATAAAATAAAAAGAAAATGCTAGTCTCAGGTGGCATGCAGGAGAATTGCATCAAATACTTAGAAAATAAAGAAAACCAACTCTCTACAAACTCTTTCATAAAATATAAGAGAAGGAAACACTTGTAGTACATTATTTTATGAAGCCAGCATAATCTTGATACCAAAACCAGATGATACTGTAAGAAAATAAATTATAGACCAAATATGCCTCATAAACAGATGAAAAAATTCTGAGATAAATTTATTAATAGTATATGTTAATAGCTCAATATATCATGACAAAGGGGAATTTATCCTTGGAATGTGACATTGATTTAACATTCAAAAATCAATTGATGGTATTCAACATATTTGATGAAATTCAATAGTCATTCCAGCCAAAACTCTCAGTCACCTAAGAATTGAAATGGATAATGGGCACCCACAAAACCAAAAAAATAAAACACAAAGCAAAACAGAATAAAACCCTGTAATTAGTGGAGAAAGACTAAATTATTTTGCCTAAGATCAGGAAAAAGGCAGGGCATCATTCATACCTTTTCCACAACATGTTAGCTTTGTACTCATAGCCATCCCAAGGCAAGAAAAAGAATTAAAAGGCATAGATTTAAAAGGAAGAAGAAATTTGCTTTTATTTGTATACAGCATTATTATACTCAGAAATTCTAAAGAATTTGCAAAAATAAAAGGTATTTGAACTAATAAGTGAATTTAGGAAGATCACAAGGTCATTATATATTATAAAACATCCTTCTAATCTTTATGTAGCAATGAATAATTTTAATACCATTTACTAAGTTATTTCTTATACAATATAAATTTATAAGTACATTAACAAATATTGTTCAAGACCTGCATACTGAAAACTAAAAATCTATTCAGAGAGAAATTAAATATTTAAATAAATGGAGAGATACATTGTGTTCATAAGATGAATGACTCTATAAAAGACTTCAATTCTCCCTGAATTGATCTATAAAATCAAACCAATTTCAATTGCAGAAATTGGCAAATTGATGTCCTAGAATTTAAAACTGAACAAAACTGATGATCTAATACTGTCTGATTTTAAGACTTTCTGTAATATCATAGTACTCACGACAGTGCGGTATTTGCAATGTGTGTGTGTGTGTGTGTGTGCACAAACAAAACCAAAATGAGTCTAGAAATAAACCTGCATATATAGTATTATCAAGTGACTTTTGTCAAAGGTGCTGAGGCAATGAAATTGGGAAAAGAACTTTTTTAAAATAAATAGTACCAAAACAATTAGATGGCCATATGGAAACAAAAGAATATTGCTCCTCACCTCATACCACATGCCAAAAAAGAAAAATAAATTCTTAAACTATAAAGCACCTACAAGAAAACAAAGGAGAAAATATTTGTAACCTTAAGGGTAGGAAACTATTTCTTAGTAAGATACAAAAACAATAAAACATGAAAACAAAATTACTAAATTGAATTTTACCAAATATTAAAATATTGCTCTTGGAAAAACAACAGTAAGAAGGTGGAACAACAAGCTTCAGAAATTATTCACAATACAAAAGTCTGACAAACAACTTGTATCCACAATATATGAAGAATTTTATAATTAGATAACTAAAAAACAAGCTATCCAACTTTAAAATGGGCAAAGGCTTTGAACAGATATTTCACCAAAGAAGATACATAGATAGAGAATAATATAAAGAGATGCTTGATATACTAGTCATCAGAGAAATTAAAAATAGAACCACAGGGATACCACTGCATCCCCACTAAAATGGTTAACATTCGTGGTTCTAAGATGAGGCCTTTATCTTCTTGATGGCTGTTAGGTGGGAACTACTCATGTCCTGAAGGCTGCCCTTATTAAAGCATCAAGATTACATCAAACCCTTGTCAAGATTCAAATACTAAGTTCTGACAATTAAATTCATGAACTCGTCCTAGAAAAAGTGCTACATATCTCATTACTGAATATCTCTGTGGTCACCTTTGAAGTACTCTCCTTGGGAAGCCATGCACCAATGCCAGCACCTAGTATACCCTGAAAGCAACTTTGGAACTCTTTTTCTGGAACAATCATCAGAGCTACCATTGTGTGAGGACTGACAATTAAGTTTATGAACTTGCCACTGTATGCATACATTGGCAGCACTGTACAAATAACTCAGTAAGGTTTCATAACCTTGGTATATCAGTGTCTCAGCTGTGTTCTTGTTGATGTGTGGCAGTGTCTTGCTGAGTGTCACTCATTATTGTTGTTATATGTTCTTATGTGTCATGCAATGATAGTTCTGATGGTCATTCCATAGAAAGAGCTCTAAAATTCTTTTAAAGAGTGGACTAGTTGCTGTTATCAGTGTAGAGTTTCCCAAGGGGATCACTTTGAAGATGACTGTAGTGACATTCAGCAGTGAGTTGTATAGCACTTTTTCTAGGACAAGTTCGTGAATTTAATTGTCATACTTTGTATGTCTGACTTCTTCTATCTTCTGCTGATTCTTCCACCAGCCAAAGACAGAGAAAAATCAATTTGTCTTTTTTTTTTCTTTTAGGGGTTCAGGCTCACATGGACATTCTCCCTATTTTGAGGTTATTGGGCCATACAACACAATACAATCCCAGGAGTGCCACCTCATGACTCCCACAAGTTCACAAGCAGGATGAAATTCCACAGGCATGGCTAAAGCTGTCATCTAGGGTAAGCTTTCTTCTATATCTTTTGTTCATCCTGAGAAGGCTGAAGAACAATGACTTTAGTATCTAAGAGGAGCACCCTTAATTCAGGGGTTTTTGTGCAGCCGAATACTCTGATCTTTGGATCTTTCTGAGGTTCCAGCAAAAAATTGTGTAACTACCTACTCAGCCCTTTCCCTATGCCATGCTTTCAACATCGATTTCCAAACCGTAGCATCTTTTGACATGTGGATATGCTAACAATTTCTCAATTATCTAGTTCTTATTCCTTTTTCTTGAACAGCTCTTCAGAGAATTTCTCTTTGTCTTCTCATATTTTACTAGAAAAAGCGAGAGAAAACTAGGCTGTACCTTCAACCCGTGGCTAGAAAACCTTCTCAGCTAAGTATCTGAGTTCATCATTGATAAATTTTGCTTTCTACTTCAGAGTTGGAGACAATTACTAAGCTTTCTTCCCCTGTACAGCAGGATAGTCCAGCTTCCAACAATGCGTTCCTCACTTCCTTCTGTGTCTCAGCACTCTCAATGTCTATATTTCTACTAAGAGTCTTCTCAAGGTAACCTAGGCTTCTTCTATCATGCTCTCTAAATTCTTCCAATATCTACTGACCTGATTCCAAAGCCACCTGCACTTTTTAGGTATTTGTTATGGCAGCACTTCCAGGGTATCATATGCGCATTCGTTTTTTATTGCTACATTAAAAAGTACTAAAGTATAGCAGCTTAAGACACTGCCCTTTTAATCTCACAGTTCTATAGGTTAGAAGTCCAGCTGGGTTCTCTGCGGGGGGGTTGAGGTTCAAATCAAGGTGTGGGCTAAGTTGAACTTTTATCTGGAAGTCCTGATGAAGAATCTGCTCATTGAAGTTGTAGGAACTTCCTTTTATTTGTAGTTCTAAGGTTCCCATTTACTGGCTGACTGTCAGCCCAGAAGTCTCTCTACATTTCATAAGGCATGTCACCTGAAATTCCTTTTCATCTGGTCTTCAAATCAGCGAAGGCATGTAGAGTCCACCTCATGTTTCAAGTCTCTTGGATTTCTTCTACTGTCCCTAGCCAGAGAAGATGCTTTTCTTTTAAAGGGTTGTTTGGCTAGGTCAGGTCAAACTGAATAATCTGCTTGTCCTGTATACCATAATAAAGACATGGGGTAGCATCTCCTAATATTGCAGGCTCCCTCCACACTTGAAGGGGATCTGGATTATAGTGGTGTTTTCAATAAATTGCCCAATTCATTGCATTATATATTTCAAATGGGTATAGTCTATTTTAGGTAAATTCTGCTTCAATGCAGTTTAAAATTTTCACCTAATATCATATTTAAGGGTGAAATATTTAAAACATTACCCCTGAGGTCAGAAACAAGATAAAAGTATACTATATTACCCTGTATATATTTAGGATTGAACTAGACGTCCTAGCTAGCACAACCAAGCAAACAAAAAGACATAAAAGGTATAAAAACATGGAAGGAACTATAAGTGTCACTCTGTGAAAATGACATGATTAAATACATAAAAGTCCCAAAAGAATCTACAAACACATCCTTAAAATTAAGAAAATGTTTAACAATGTTGCATGACTCAGGTCAATATACCCAAACCAATTATGTTAGTATACATTGACACTTAGGTCAATACACTGAAATCAATTTTGTTAGTATACAGTAACGAGAAAAATTTTGGAAATTAAATCTCAAAAAATACTATTTCTGACAGCATTTAAAGATATTAAATAGCTAAGAATAAATTGCAGTAATGTATATCTACACTGAAAGCAACAAAACATCACTAAAAGAAAATAAAGACTGAAATACAGACACATACCATGTGTATTCTCATTATTCTAAGAGTCAAAATTATTAAGACGCTACTTCTTCACAAATACATTTATAGATCTCATTCCAATCAAAATCTTGAGGTTTGGGAGAAACTGACAAGCTTACTCTAAAGTTTAAATGAGAAATGCATAGAACTTAAAATAAGATAAATAATACTTAAGAAAAATTAAAGAACTTTAATTATAAGACTTCTTAAAATGGTGTTATATTAATGCGTGATTAGTGCAAGATAGACTAATGGATGGGTGGTTCAGATAGAGAGTCCAGAAACAGACCATGACCACATGTACAGTCACTTGCTTTGCAATAATGATGTAACCGCAAAGCGATGGGGGAAGGGTTTGTCTTTTATAATGCGTAGATAGTCTTATGGGGTAAGAAAACCTTTAACCTGAGTTCCTAGCCATGCCATGCATCAATATTAATACAAGAATGAGCCTAAAGGGAAAAAATAGAGAGAGAACTTCAAGAAAAATTATAAAAGAAAATCTCCTTATCACTTTTTTGGGCAACACTGTGGAGTGGGCAAAGTTTGCTTAAACAAGACAACAAAATTGGGCTTTAGGAAAATGTTTTAGAGGCTCATAATGTTGCAGCATGTATTATTAACATTTCATTTATCTTCATTATTGAAGAATATTACATTCTATTTAAATACTGCGTTTTGTTTACCCTTTCAGCAATTGATGGATATTTGACTTTTTCCCCGGTTTTCAGGTAATCTGAATAATGCTGCTGTAAGCATTTGCTTGCAGCTTTTGTGTGGATGGATTTTTTTATTACTTTGGGGTAGATGTCTCTAAGACTTCTTAAATTTTCCCCTTTCCCCTTGCAGATTTTTTCCATTTAGTAGTTTCAGAAAACATACAGGTTCAGTTCCAATTTGAGCTGGTTCGCTGGTTTTAAAAAAAACCAATTCAATTAGAAAGTTAATATTTGGATTCTCTGTGGGATTTAGCAAATGAGTATATTCATTCTAGTTTCTGATTCATGTTCCACTTTAGTTCCTGTCCCTGATGGCAACTTAAAAGTCTGCAGCAGGTTCTGTGCCGGAAATGAAGACAGATTAGTGTACATGGGGTGATAGGCTTATGGAGAGAGAAAACTCATCTCTATATTAAACGCAGGCTTGGCAGTTAAATCTCCATTTCTCCTTCATCTATTGACCTATATCCCCATACCTATCCTTGGATACAGGATTTTATTTGCTTCATAAAACCTCTCACAGTTGTCTCTGTTAGAAGGTCATGGATTGTTGCCCCAGAGGCCACCCCGGGCAGCTTTCAGAGTGTGTGAGACAGTGAATCAAGCTACAGGAACATAACTCTGGCTGCAAAGGCAGGGGTATCTCCTCTGGGAGGACGGTTGTGCCATTGGGAAACAAGAGCTGGCAAGATTAAAGCTAGTCTTTTCCTCTCTTGACTTTATCTTTAAGGTATTGGCCTTATTTTAATGCAAACTCTGGCATTTAAGAGTAATTTCCTATACTAGTAAAAGAGTATTTACAGGTAAAGGAAAGATGATTGTAAGAAGCTCATCTATGTCTGGCAGCTTTCGGTTTGCAATGTCAAAGATATCTGCTGTGTACGTCTTATCTTTCAAGCAATCATTTAGGGGTTCTGGTGTAACTCAAGATAGAGCATGGTGGCAAACAAGCTCAGAAGCAATATTTGTGTTAAATATGAGAGCCTACAGGCATACTTAATTCAAGTTCAACTCATAAAACATTGAAAGTCACTCTCTCAGCTGACCTTCCTCACTGGCCTACTAAATTTCTACCCCCTCCCACACATCATCATAAGATAGGAGGAGGTCTGTGTGCTTGCTGCAATGACCTTTGTCTTTTGCCTGAGAGTCATCCTCCTGCCTTCTCCTTGTAAAATTCTCCCTTCTTATCATCAGTATCTAATATAATTAATTTTACCTGTCAACTCAACAGGATCATAGGGTGCCCAGATATGTGGCTAAGCATTATTTCTGAGTATGTCCAAGGAGGCATTTCTAAAGGATGTTGGCATTTGAATCAGTAGACTGAGTAAATCAGATTGCCCTCCTCCAGGTGAGTGGGCTTCATCTGAACCATTAGGAGCCTGAATCAAATAAAAAGATGGAGAAAAGGAGATTTCACTCTCTCTACCTGAATGTTGAGATGACCAGAAGACACTGGTCTTCCCCAGACCTTGAACTAGGACCTAGTCCATCAGCTTTTCTTGTCTTAAGCCTTTGGACTCTGATTGGAAGGATATCACCAGGTTTCCTAGTCTCCAGCTTGCGGATCATAGGACCCTTATAATCACGTGAGCTAATTCCTTATAAGAAGTCTCTGTCACTGTGGGATTTAATCCTAAGGCCATAACTTGCCAATCCCTGCTCTATAGGATTTTATTTATTTATTTATTTATTTGACCTCAGGTTCCCAGGATTGGATTACTCATAATCTTCAATTCATGACACACTATCATGTTAGTTGATGATAGCCTTCTTGTATTTGCACAATTAACTTTAATAATACAATGAACACTAGTAAACTCACCACCCACTCAAGACCTAGAGCATTATTAACAAATGTACCAAGGCCTGGTAACATGAGTTTACCAAGAGAGGATGACTTTCAAAGTGAAAGGAATAGCACAGGCAATAACATGAGGATGTGAAGGGCATTGTTCATTTCAGAGCACGCCTTGGCAGAAATGGGGGGTGAAGCACGGCAAACAGTAAGAAACAAACAAGATTAAGAAGTCTGGTGCCCAATGATAAGAAACAAACAAGATTAAGAAGTCTTGCACAAATGTTGATAGATATAAGTATAGGTATAGATGTGGATATATAGATATAGATATAAAGGTCTCAGAGCATTCATTGAAGAAATACTGGAAGGATTTCCCAGTAAAAAAAAAAAAGAAAAGAAAATCCACCCTAGTTTTTCCTAAGAATCTGAAATTTTGAGTTAAGAGGCACCTTTAAGAAATTGGCAAGTGAAAACTTTTAATCTATAGAGTGACTTATCCTTCCTTTAATTGTAATAAGCCCTAGGCGTTATGAATGGCTGCAAGCTTTGGCAGGGTAAGATCTGGTAGGGTCACCACCCTAAGCATTATGAAGGCAGTGGAGACAGTGTAGAAATGATGACTAAGATCAGGCTAGGGGAGACAAGCTGACATCAAGATGCTGAATAAAGGACCAGAAGAAACAATTGTCCCTCTATTGGAACGAGAAGAGAATATGGGTGTTTTTTTAAACTTTGGGCCCTTCATCTGTGGTGGCAGTGAGTGCAATTCATTGTTACCCGTCTCCCCTCCCCCCACCCCCGCTCTGAAATTAGATGTGACCCTGTGCCTGGCATTTCCTATTGAAAAGTAAATAAAAGTTACATGTGTCTCTTCCAGGCAAAAACTTCAAAAGCCTGTATGGAGTTCAACCACCTCTCTTTTCCTTGTCAAGGTGACTGTGAAAGCACTGTCCACATGGAGCTTCTGCCAGCCTGAGTCCATGAGTGACTATGGGAACAGAGTCATTATTTTGACCTATATCAGATATTTAGTACAGCCAGAGATGATCTTTCTGGGGGTTAATCAATGGGATATGAGATTTGTTTTCTTTTTGCATCAAGAATAACTTATACCAGGGTCAACAACAGATGAAATCCAGCCCACAGCTTGGTTTTATAAATAAAGTTTTATTGAAACACAGCACCATGCATTCATTTATGTATTGTCTACAGCTACTGTCACATGACAAGAGCAATATTGAGCTGTGGTAACATAGAGACCATACACTCCATACAGCCTAAAATAGTCACTATTTTGCCCTTTACTCAAGTGTTCACCAATCCTAGACCTAGACAATGTTGACTGAAATACTCACTACTCAACCTTAGAAGCAGGGCAGGATGATCAATTTGAGAAGCTTGTCTTCCACACTACTCACTCTCCTTTTCTTTTTCTCTGTTCTTCCCTTGCATAGGCCCTCAAAATGGTCTCAAGAAATGATTTTGTCTTCAGTCATTTATACCTTGATGGGAAACTTATTTGAGGCCCACTATGACCTCTTCCAGGAACAGATTAGGCCAGGCCTTTAAAATCACTCCAGAAAAGGCAGTAGTGAAAGATATGGACATTGTTTGGGGTAAAAGGCAGGGTTCCTTCCAGAGTTCCCTAAAGTTACATCATGTAGGTGGCTTCCTTCTTTAATTCTGCTTGCAAGAGCAGTCCTCAGGTAATCTAGTAACAGGTGTCCTTTAAAATCCCACCAGTCTACCTCCAAAATAGACCCATTCTGTTCTCTAACAATTCCATCCCTCGAGAACATAGCTAAGAGCCAGGAGGCAAACCAAGATGACTTCCGTTCAGCTCCTAAATGGATATTACCAATCCAGTATATTAGAGTACAAGGAATTGACATCTAGGCAATTTACTCTTAAGTTTATACACAATTCTAGCACAAGGATCTGGCTTATAAGATTGTGTCAAGAAACAATTCATTGAAACTCTTTCATTAAATTTACCCATGTATTATATATTCATGCATCTATTCATTCTACCACAAACTTGTCCATTAACTCCCATATATTAAAATAAAAATACGTATAGATCAATTTACAATCTAATCCTTCCCTATACTCAAGCTGGCATCCGTGGGAAATATAAAGATGAGTAAGACTATGCCTCTGCCCTCAAAGACATGACAATCCACTGGGAATGTCAACTACTGACCCCTGACTTAAAGGAAGAGGCAAACGTGCCTAACAAAAGTAGAAAAGAGTTTCTGTGGGAATGTTGAAGAACAAAGTCCGGCTTAAAGGTCTGAGCAGAGGCTAGCAAAGCAGGCATGCAGTCAGGTGTCAGGAGCAAAAGGACAAACAGAATAATCATGAAAGACAGACAGGTGGATACAAGATCACAAGGGCCTTGAAGTATCCTCCTTCCTGGGCCGGAGCAGCAGGGAAGCCTCCTCTGTATTTCTGCCCCTCCTTCACCTGCAGTCTTTCAAAAAAGAGCGATCTTTCAAAATATACATCTGGTCATGTCATGTCACTGCTTAAAACCCTTGATGATTTCCTATGGCTGTGAGGGTTCCGGCCCAGGCCATAAAGCTCCAGCCTGTCTATGGCCTGACAAATGCCCTTGGCTGTCTACTCTGGCCTCAGTTCTCCTCTCTCAGCTGTTCTTCCTTGACCTGTTCCCTTCAGCCTTGTGGTAGCACATTTAGTGTTAAGATAAAGCTTCCTGCCCTTGATAGACCCAAAAAAGCATCACAAAAGCATAGTGCAATCCAAGTATTAATGTTTTGGTATCGGCCTCTGAGCACCCAAGCTTTCTTTTCAGAAGACAAAAAAAAAAAAAAAAGCCTGGCATAAAAAAGGCACTCAAAAATTTCGTATACTCAAATTTAGGCAGTAAGAAAGAGCGCCACATCTAAGAAAGATTTTTAACCAAAATGGCAAAATCATTGAAAGTAAGCCCTGGTGTTTATAAGAATAAGCAACCATTTGAAAGTTTTGGCTAAACCACACAAATCACACAAATTCCCCCAGACTTCTGCATTCAGCAGGCTTCCTCTGAGGCTGGATGTCCTAGTAAAGTTGATTATATCATGAAAGCCTCTGTCCCCACCACTCTGGCCCCCTCCCTCTGCCCAGCACTGCCCATATCGCTGAGCGAAGCAGTTCTTTCAGCTCAGGCGGAAGAGCATTGATTCAGGTGGCAAATGAATTGTGAGAACAGATGTTCTCAAAATCAAATCTCTGGTTTCATGCAAATATTGTCAGAAATAGACAATGAGAGAACCACAGAGGAAATGCAGTCGACACATAAACTTTGTTTCTAAAACAAATTTCTAAGCCGCCCACAGGCCTGCAGTGAGTCTCCAGGAGTGTGATTCAGAGGCAGCCTGAGATAGAAGCAACATACTCCACAACCTAAATTATACCCTTTCAGGGATACCTAGATGTTCTCCCCACTCTCAAGTAGCTAGGTTATCCTCAGGCCAAAACACTAGAAATTTCACAATTAAAAATTCACTCCTTTGGCTTAACCCAGTCTGTTTTTAATAGATGGGAGAAAGAGTTGTCATACTTGAACAAGATAAAACACTAAAATCATACAAAGTATTTGATAACAGCAAGAGTAATTTTTATATTGATACAGCAGGGTGTAGATTCTAAATTTCCTGGGAAGTAGGTAAAATAAGTATCATTTATCTACATTTTATAAAGAAACTGAAGCTCAAAGAGGTAATATGAGGCCAGACAATGAGATTTGAAAACTTATCCTAGAAAAAAATCCTACATACCTCATTGCTGATTATCACTATGGTCACCAGATAGCCAAGGGAGGCACTTTGAAGATGACCCTAGTGATATTCAGCAATGGACTGCATAGCACTTTTTCTAGGAAAAGTGCACAAACTTCACTGTCAGACCTTTACAATGACAGCTCTGATGGTCATTCCAGGAAAAGGAGTTCCAAAATTGCTCTGAAGTTTGGACTAGGCACTGGTTTTAGTGCAGCGCTTCCCAAAGGCAATACTTCGAAGGTGACACTAGTGCTATTCAGCAATGAAGTCTGTAGCACTTCATTTAGGATGAGATCGTGAACTTCATTGTCTGACTTGCTCGAAGACATGAAACAAGCTTGCATGACAAGCTTGCAGAGACAGAGCAGAAGTGGGTCCCCTGCTGCCTAGCACAGGGGTGGCAGCAATGGTGAAGCCAAAGAGGGCAAGTTGCAGCTCACTAAATAACAGCAAGCAACAATTCTTCTGTGTACATAAAGGTCTTCTTAGTTGTCAATGAAGTGTATGCTTTGCAAACTGCCCCATCAAGGCCCCACATGCTCACCTCCAGCCCTCCGTGCAGATTACACCCTTAACAGTTGGGGTAGGAAGGAACTACTCAGTACCAGGCCCACAGGGCAGCCCAGAGGGGAGGAGAGGCAGGCGAGGGGTAAGCCCAAGAGGGAAGGAGAGGGAGTGGATGACAGGAGTGTGCCCTGCGGGTTTCCCCAGTGTTCTAACAGTCATCCTATTTCCTCTGTGCCAGGTTCATTCACCTCATCAGAATTCTTCTGACTGTTCTGTGAGTAAACATCACTTAATTTCCACACAAAGGGGGAGAAAAGAGAGCATCCAAGAGAAGCAACTTGCCCACAACTAGGTAATGTATGAGCAGTATTTGAGCTCAGATCCTGGGCTTTTCACATCAGGTTTAAGCCAAAAATTTCATTTTGTTCCAAGAAACCAAGAGGATGCTCTATTCCATACCTTCTAGTCACATAGATGATAAAAATTATAAAAAGAACCAGAAAAGAAACAATTGTGAGGACAGGAGGAATGTGGACCCAAACTTGATTTATTTCCTCTAAAACAGTATGTTGCAGGAGCCACTGAGTCTTCTAGCACATACAATCCCCACAGTTAGGAATATTGTTTCTTCTCCCGACCTGGACCCAGGGGCATACCAGTCGGCAAAGAAGACTTGTGCAATGCACACACCCATCTTTCCTTCCTGTTCCACTGCAGGTAGCCTCAGTGCACACAGTCCTCAGGTGTATGGATTCCAGTGCACTGCATGGGAGGCTGGCAAGGCTCAAAGCAAGCACAAGGGAAGTAGGTTGCCCCTATGATGGAGTAAGACAACCGGGCAACCTCAACTTCCCACTGGAACCAGAACTTGCCTCAAACACAGAAAGAGGTTTATCGGTATACAACAGCTGCATGTGGGAGTCCTCTGCTACTACTAACCCCTTAGTAGCATTCTAAGAAATACTAACCACCAAAGGACCCTACCATAGGTTTTCTTACCCATATATTAGCCATTCACTTCCACAAAACACTGCTGTGTTCTGCTAACCAGCATGTATCCAACCTTCCAATTGGTCTCTACTCTTTTCACTTAGGTTAATAAAACAAGTACTGTACTCGGCAAAGAACTCTCCAAAGAAATCATCCTCCCAAATGCTTTTCGAGAATCCTGCTCTCAAATGAAAATGAAGTTCTGACAAAAATCATTATATAAATATGTATGATAAATATCTAATGACAAAAACTAGAAACATCCAAATATATTCAGCTGGTAAAGGAAAAACCACACTATCTGACATCCTCACAGTGGAATATTACTCAGCAGTAAGAATGAACTATGGTATCCACAACGATATGCTGAAAGATCTGTCCAGAGAGAGAGGGAGAGAGAGAGAGAAAGGGAGGAAGGGAGGGAGGGAGGGAGAGAGGAAGGGAGGAAGGAAGGAAGGAAGGAAGGAAGGAAGGAAGGAAGGAAGGAAGGAAGGAAGGAAGGAAGGAAGGAAGGAAGGAAGGTTTCTGAAATGTCTTAAGATAGATTCCATCTTGATGAGCAGAGTCACAGAGAGAGGTCAGTCAACTTGTCAAGGGGTTCAGCTGCAGAACTCATAGCTGGCAAGAAAAAGGCACTATTCAAAATCCACCAAAGATTTTGGTAGAACAAGGCCATTTGCCCCTTCCACCTGGGCATTTGCAGAACAGAATCATGGAGTTAAATCAGAGAACAGTGTACAACAGCTGCATGTGGGAATCCTCTACTACTAACCCCATGTTGACCTATTTGATGACCCCAAATCTAGAAGTTTGCCTTGACTATTGGCTGTAACTTATCATGGTCAATAACTAATACCAGGAAAACCTGCTGAGCAAATAGATTTCTTTTTCCATCTCATGGTGATGGAAGCTATTTTTATTCAGAGTAATTTGAATTCAAAGTCAGTATATAAAACAAAAGGGGAAAAAGAGACCTTTATTACAATTCATCATTTAAAAGGTATCAGAAATTATGAGAAATAATTCAACTATTTCAGCTAAAATGAAGCTAAGCCAGACATTGGCTACAGCCCAATAGCCCTGCTGCACTTAATCTGTTTTTCTTTTAATCCCCTTTGAAAAGGAAACTTTGTTCTTGGCGTCATTAGATTGTGCCAGTCCCTTGACCTGGCCTCAGCTCAGAACTTTCCAAACATGGGGCCACCAGATGGAAACTGGCATCAACCACGTTCTTTTCCAAAGCTGCAACTACAGTCAACACAGTACATTATATGCCAAGCATCTTTCAGTGGTTGGTGCTGAGCTGGGGGTAGTAGAGGACAAAGAACATTATCTGCGTCTTGCCCCATGCATGGAATATCTTTCCCCAAAGAGAAAAGGATGAAAGACAGAATAAACCCAACAGGTAAAATTTCTCACCAAGGTCAGGACATTGAATTTAAAGAAAGTGGTTCTCAATGTTTCTTGCACTTCAGAAGGACTCAGGATACTGGCTTAGAACACACCCACAGAAGCTCTGCATCTTTAAGTCTGGGGTCCACTCCAAGAATCTGCATTTTTAACAAGCTTCCTACCTATGCCAGTAATTCTGATGCTAATGATGTCCCAACCATATTTGTAGCCCTCCACAAACTAGCATCTTTTCAAGCAAGAATGATCAGGATAAGTCACATAAAAAGGCCAAGTACCACTAGTGTAAGTTAGAAATGTTTCTCTTGTAAAACCAGATAAAACAAACCAGAAGACCTGGTCTCCCCTCCTTTCCCATTTCCATCAATTTCAAACACTTGAGTCCCCAGTCTGATCTCTTTGATAATGTTCTGTGATATGGGAAAGGTCAGTCTCTGGGCATACAGCTCAGAAAATATTTGCAGTAGGAACATGATGGCCAAGAGAGAGGCCAAGTGGGAGCTGCAAAGGGCAGGTCTGTGGTTTGCAGATGCCACTATTGGTTTGCTGCTGCATGGAGACCCTTGGGTTTTGGCTTCGAATAAGGGACGTCCCCAGGAGGCCCATGTAATTGTGGGAATGACTGTGGAGCCACTGAGATGGCTCCTGAGGACACCCACAGCCATTTTCTAAGTAGAGATCAACTTGCTGGTGACACAGCTTCCTCTTTTTTGCCTGGAGTTTTCCCTGGCAACTAACCCATGAGAAATGGCAGGAAAATGGTTTCTCCTTGAGAGCTGTCCTGACAAATCACCACACAAAGGGAAGAAGGAAGAAGCCAAGGCAACAATTCTTGTGACAAGTAACCCCCTCCACAAAAAGAGTGGCAATCCCATGGTTTCTGTCCAGGCAAAGAAAAAAAATAGCACATATGGTTTCACTTATGATATTTTGGGAACATATTGGCTATGGGATTGCCAGTCAAAATGAGTAATAGTGATATATATATAAAATGCTTAACATCATCTCAGTCATGAAGCAAACTCCCTATGGACTGGTGGGTCTAAGCCTTGGCTGAACTTGGGAATTAACTGAGTTTCAAAAACAGTGAGGCCTGGATCCCACCTCCAGAGTCTGATTTAATCAAACTAAGAAAATGTTGCTGTCTCATTCAATTCACATAACTCTGCAAGTTACCATTTTACAGTAAGCTAATATCTTAGTGGTTAAGAAGTTTGTCCCAAAATTATTTGTTTACTACATAAGCAACATAAACATGACTCAAACCTGTGTCTCTCTGGTCCCTGAATACTTATCCACCATGGAGATATTTGTCCGTTATGGCAATATTCCTGTTGGAAATATTTAGAGAAAGAGAGATTTCGAGGGTGGGAAAAAATAAAAGAAAAGCGGAGCAGGTGTAGAATTTGGGACAACAAAGACTTAGAAATCAGTTAAGGAAGGGAGAGAAAACCAGTCCTTAAACCAGTCTTCTAGCAGCTTCTATGCAAGAAGAACATCAGGGTCTTCCTGGGAAGGTGTGAATTTTGTCTGCTAAATAACTTTGGATTTCTTTGAGTCTTCTCATATCCACATACTGTCTTCCTACTCCAAGCTACATTTTCTTTCATTTCACCTACTTTAACCTAACTTGCACTTGGGTGTTTACCACAGAAACCCATCTATGTGGCTTAACCAAACAAAACTCTCTATTTCTCAGTAAACAAGGAGTCTGGAGGTAGGTTGTGTAGGCTGAGCAGAGCCTATGAAGTTATCAGGGGCCCAGGCCTCATGGGACTTTCTCCTCATTCTTGTCTCATTGTGGAGGGAAGGTGGTTGCTCTACCACAGGTTCTGTGGTTCATGTTTCACAGAGAGAAGGGGGGTATCTACACCAGAAGAGCCAAAGCATGACAAGAAATCTATTATATGGATCAGGCTTATGTATTTGTCAGATCTGTGTCACATGGTCACACACAGCAGATGCAAACTCAGAGATATTGTAGGTTCAGTTCTAGACCACTGCAATAAAGTAAAGATCACAATAAAGCATGTCACATGAACTTGTGGGTTTCCCAGTGCATATAAAAATAATGCGTACACTATTACTGTACTCTAAGTATGAAAAAAAAAGTTTAATTTTTTTAATTTTTTTACATATACATGTGTTTATTTGGTTTCCACTTTTTGCCTTCACAAAATTAAAAAAGGCTTAAAATTTGATAACAATAACAATGTTTAAGATAAGGACTAGAAACAAAAACCTCATAAAGAACAAATGAAGATAAATACATTCAGAAAAGAAATCAGACAATTGCTGCAATGAAATATTGAGCAATAATAATAATGCAAAAAAACTAACATTCACATTGTCAAATAAGAGTATGTCTATTATAGAATGCTTTGACTCTGAGGTTCGGTGTGGAGTCATCCGTTAACTACTTCTTATTTTTTTCCCAGAGTCTCAAAAAATAGACAACTAATATTTATAAATAAAAATAAGATAATGTCACAAAACAGATCATACCAAATCTTATAGACAATAGAAAAAGAAGTAATACCTCAAAATCATTCTACTTCATCTGGATACACCTGATATTAAAATTAGAAAAATTATATTATAATAAAGGGGAAATTACAAACATATTTCACTTATAAATGAGGATGCAATATCCTAAACAACATATTAACAAGTTGAATTAAAAATTAATGTTTAAGTAATGTACTTTAGTCAAAATTAAATCCAATTTATGTGAGAATTAGTCACTATTTTCTTTTCTTTTGTTTTATTTTTTTCTTTTTCTTTCCCTCACCCTCTCCCCTTTCAAAACTGGACTCAATCTTCTCAAATCCTGCTACTGTTTTATCAACTAATTTTCCATAATATTCTAAATACTTCATTATCATTCTGACAGTGTTGATAGCATCTTCACCAGAGGTAGATTCCATCTCAAATTACCATTTTCCTTGCTCATCCTAAAAGCAACTCACCACCCATTCAAGTTTTATCATGAGATTGCAGCAATTCAATCACATCTTCATGCTCCACTTCTAACTCTATTTCTCTTGTTATTTCTAGTACATCTGCAGTTACTTCCCCCACTGAATTCTTAGACTCCTCAAAAGTCATCCATGAGGGATGGAATCAACTTCTTCCAAACTCTTGTTAATATTGATATTTTGACTGCCTCCTAAGAATACCAATATTCCTAACAGCATTAAGAAGGGTGAATCCTTTTCAGAAAGATTCCAATTTAATTTGCCCAGATCCATTAAATGAATTACTATCTATGGCTGCTGTAGCCTTATGAAATGTATTCCTAAATAATAAGACTTGAAAGCTGAGAATAATCTCATTCACGGGCTGCAGAATGAATATTATGCTAGTAAGCATAAAAACAACATTAATCTCCTTATACATGTACATGCTGTGGGGTGACCAAGTACATTGTCAATGAGCAGTAGTATTTTGAAAGGAATGTGTTTTTTCTGAGCAGTAGGTCCTAACAGGGGGCCTAAAACATTCAGTAGACCGTGCTATAAGCAGATATGCTATCATCTAGGCTTTGTTATTCCATTTATAAAGTACAGGCAGAGTACATTTAGCATCATTCTTAAGGGCCCTAGGATTTTCAGGATGATAATCACTGGCTTCAACTTCAAGTCACCAACTGCATTAGCTTCCAACAAGAGAGCTATACTATCCTATAATGCTTGTAGTTCAGGCATTGACTTCTCTCAAGCTATGAAAGTTTTAGCTGACATCTCTTTATAACAAAAGACTGTTATCTACACTGAACATGCATGTTTGTTGTAGCCATCTTCATCAACTATCTCAGCTAGATCTTCTGGATAATTGCTACAGCTCCTGCATTAGCATTTGCTACTTCGCCTTTTTATGTTATAGAGATGATTTTCCCCTTCAATCTCATGAAACAACTTGTGAAGACTTCAGACTTTTCTTCCACAGTTTTTTTTTTTTTTAATCTCTCTCAGGCTTAATAGAATTAAAGAAAATGAGAGTCTTACTCTGGATTACGCTTTGGACGAAAAGAATGTTGTGGCTGGTTTGAGCTACCCACACCACTGAAAGTTTCTCCATCTCAGCAGTCAGGCTGTTTTACCTCTTTATCCTTTGCATGTTTGCTGCAGTAGCACTTTTAGTCTCCTTCAGATACTTTTCCTTTGCATTTGTAACTTGGTTGTTTGGTATACAAGTCCCAGCTTTTGGCTTATCTTAGCTTTTGACGTGCCTTCATCACTAAGCTTAGTTATTTCTGGCTTTTGATTTCAGTTGATAAACTTGGAACTCTTTCACTTGAATATTGAGAGGCCATTGCAGGGTTACTAACTAGTTTAATTTCAACATTGTTGCATCTTAGAGAAGAGGGAGATCTAAGGAGAAGGAGAGATGCTGGAACAGCCAGTGAATGAAGTATTCAGAACACACAGAATATGAATCAATTAAGTTTGCCATCTTGTTTTTAAGGGGTATGATTTTTGGTGCCCCCAAATAATTACAATGGTAACATAGAAAATCAGTAATACAGATCACCATAACTGTTACAATAATAATGAAAAGCCTCAAATATTAGATGAATGCAGGGATGCTACAAACCTTAAAATGATAAAAAGTAAAACAAATTTAAAAAAAAACATACTATCTATGAAGTCCAATAAAGTAAAATGCAATAAAACAAAGTATGTCTGTATATAGAACAAGTACTTTTACTTTGGAAACTGCTGAGTTTTGGTTGGTGCTCTGGTTTGCATGTGGTTTTTTTCTGTCAAAACCTATTCAAATTTGATAGCCAATATGGCAGTGCTGAAAAGTGAAGCCCAGTGGGAAGTGTTTGGGTCATGACCACAGGTCCTTCATAATAGGTTAATGACCTCCCCAGAGGGTGAGTGAGTTCTTCCTCTTACTCTCTCAGGCATGGATTAGTTTCCATAAGAATGAGCTGCTAAAAAAAAGTCCAACTTCCTCAGTTTCTCTCTCTTACTTCTTCTCTCACCATATCATTTCTTGATACACATCTAACCCCTTTCCATTTTCCACCATGGATGGAAACAGCAAGGGGACAGGGCCCCACCAGATACAGATGCCCAATCTTGGACTTTCCAACCACCAGAATCATAAGTCAACTAAATCTCTTTGCTTTGTAAATTACCCAGCCTTCAGGTAATTTGTTATAACATAAAGTAAACCAAAACAGTTGGCAAAGTGGGCTGCCCAAAGTCTGTTTCTCCTGTGTCCATTCTTGTTTCTGGTCTTTATCTCATATGGCAACCAAAATGACATATATATATATATATATTTTTTTTTTTTTAGATAGAGTCTCACTCAGTCACCATGAGGTTAAATGCCTTGGCCTCAAAGCTCACAGCAACCTCAAACTCATGGGCTCAAGCAATCCTCTGGTCTCAGCCTCCAAAGTAGCTGGGACTACAGGCACCTGGCATAATGCCCAGCTAGTTTTTATATTTGAAGAGATGGAGTCTCACTTTGCCCAGGCTGGTGTTGAACTCCTGAATTCAGGCAATCCACCTGCCTTGGCCTCCCAGAGTACTAGGGTTACAGGTTTGAGCCACTGTGCCTGGTCAAAGTGACATTTCTAAAAAGCAAAAGTGAACCCTCAACTGGCCCCAGTTACAATCCTTCCACTGCTTTAGTGTCAAAGCAGTGTGCCCGGCCTGCCATGGATACAGAGCACTATATGACTCAGCCTCCTGCTATTCCTCTTCCCCAAGCTCTCTGCACCCCATCCCCCCACTCTTTCTTTAGTCCTTTGAATTTATCAAGTTCCCACCAGTCTATAGGCCTTTGAACAGGCTATTCCTTCTGCCTGAAATACTAAAAAAAATTCTTTATTCCATTTTATTTCTGAACTCAAGTTCTAATCATGACTTTCATGACACCTCAAACTTGGTCCAGTTTCTGCTGTGGGATCTCAAAGCACCCTATGCTTCTATTTTTGGTCATACTTGTCACCTTTCATGAATTGTGTAGATAGTCGTTACAGTCTGTTTTCCCTTTGCCATGAGACTTTTATGAGTCCTAGCCCTCATCTGTTTCACTCACCATTGTATTCTTCACTCAGTGCCTGACACAAGGTAGACTTTTGATATATTTTGGAAGAATAAATGACCAAAAAAATGAATGATAAAAACTAGGAAAAATAAACTCAAGCTTCAGGGGGCAGTTAGAGAAAGATGTCCCTAGTATAGCTGGCATAAATAGTCAAAGATTTTTGTCTCAAGAATCCCTGTTACTCTGTCCCTCAAGGACGTTGTTAAACCCAAGGAATGGCTTCTAAGAGATAGGAATCGATGACTCCAAATTGTAAAATCCAAAAGCATCATGCATTAACATGGAACACTAAAGTCCTAAAAATCACATAATATGGATGTTTTCTGCAACCAAGCAAGATAAATTTACAAATATCTTGTCAAACTATAAGAGAAGAAAAATCTTGAAATGTTCCCAACAAGCAATGATAATGAAGGGAAATTAATTACCCATTCTGGACATGTAAAATGTCATTGATATACTCTTTAGTGTGTAGTTATTATTACTAGATTTTCATAAAGTATGAGAATATTTTTAAATCACTTCTGGTTTGGTTCTTACACTTTCCAACTACCCACCCCCAACTCCCAGAATCTTATATGCCTTAACAATTTATTCTCCAAACCCTGGAGGGCTCTTTGAACTTAAACCTATGGGTTGAAAGGAAGCTATACATTTCTCAAAAAAAAAAAAAAAAGAAAAGAAATTGAGATGAAGGAGATAATACTACCAAGAGAGGGCCCCAAGCCAGATAGTACTTAAGCAACTTCAATGATATTTTAAAATTAGGTTTACTTTATATACAGTGAATTCACAATTTTAAGCATATAGTTTGATAAGATTTTCCAACTGCCTAGAGTTATGAAACTACCACTACAGTCAAGATATAGGACAATTCCATCACCCCCAAGTGGTCAATTCCCTCTGCCCAACTCAGGTAACCATTGACTCATTGCTTTAGTTTTACTTTTTCTAGACATTCATCTAAATGGAATACTGCTATATGGAAACTTTTAGTATGGATTTTTTCATTTAGAATTATGTTTTTAAGAAATATTTATGATGTTGAATGTATGAGTAATTTGCTCTTTTGTATTGCTAAATGGTATTTCACTGCCTGGATATATGACAACCTGTTTACTCATTCACTTGCTGACGGATATTTTGGTTTTTTCTGGTTTCCTGTGATTATGAATAAAACTTCTATGGACATCTGTTGTTACTTCTCTTGGGTAAATACGTAGGCCTTAGATTATATATTATATGATGAATGTGGATGTTTAATGTTATTAAAAAGAACTACCAAACTCCTTCTCAAGGTAACTGGACCATTTTGCCTAAGCACCAGCAATGTATTAGAATTCCTATTACTTTAAGTTTTATCAAAACTTTGGTATTGTCAGTCATTTTAAATTTTAGCCTTCCTAGTGTGTATATCATAGTACCTCGTCATAAATTTAATTTGTCTTTCTTTGATCACAAATGGTGTTGAACACTTTCTCATGAGCTTAGTGGACATTCAGATATAGTCTTTGGAGGAAGTGTATGCTATATTTTTCCCATTTTATTAGAGTTGTTTTCCATTTTATTATTGAGTTATCAAAGACGTCTATATATTTTAGACACAAGTTCTGTCTCAGATGCAAGTTTTGCAAGTATTTTCTTCTAGGCTATTGCTTGAATTTTCATATTTTAAACAGTTCTTTCAAAAATCACCAAATTTTAGTTTTGATGAAATCAAATTTAGCAATTATTTAATAGTTTGTACTTTTATGTCTAAGAAAGCTTTACCTAACCCACAGTAATAGATTATTTTTTGTGTGATTTTTAGCTTCTACTAGGTATATACTACAGTTTGTTAAACTTTGTATATAGTTTGAGGTAAAGGTTGATACTCATTTTTTCCATTTGCATATTTAATTATTTTAACCATTTCAACCATTTGGTAAAAACCTATCCTTTCCCCTATTAAACATACATTAATATCTTTGTCCAAAAAAAAACTGACTATGTATACATATACACAAAGTATATGTATATCAGGGAATACTACTCAGCTATTAAAAGAAATGGAGACTTAACATCTTTTGTTTTAACCTTGATGGAGTTGAAACACATTCTTCTTAGTAAAGTATTATAAGAATGGAGAAGCAAGAATCCAATGTTCTCAATTCTAATATGAAAGCAGTAGATGAGCTAATACGAGGGTGGGTAGGGGAATTAAGGAGTGGAGAAAGGGGAGGAGGGAAGGAGACAGGGGTCACAGGGTATGTATGACATACCTCTTGAGGACAGGATATAATTATAAGAAAAACTTTATGTAACAAATGCAATCAGGGTAACTTAATTCTTTGCATCCTCAATGAATCCCAAACAATAAAAAGTATATATATTTTAAAAATAAAAAAATTGTACTGTATGAGGTCAATTACTAGATTCTTTTCTGTTCTGTTGGGCTATATGTCTATTTGTCAATTTGACACTACCTGTATTACTGTAGCTTTATAGTAGTTCTTAAAATCTCGTCATGTGCATCCTACCACTTAGTTGTTTTTCAAAGTTATTTTGTGTGAGATAACATTTAATTTTACAATGAGTTTGTAAATTTCTACAGAAGTAAAAATCCTGCTGATATTTTTATTATGATTATGTTAAGTCTATTCTTCAATTTGGTAGAGATGAAAAAAAATGACACCTTGACAATGTTGAAGTGAGGCTTCTGGTACATGAGCATGATGAATCTTCTCATTTCTTTTTTTAATTTCTCTCAGTAATGGTTTATAGTTGCTCCTACATATATTTTATTAAAATTTTCCCCTGAGTATTTCATGATTTTGATAATATTGCAAAGATGTTGCTCTAGAAAAAAAATAATCCTAAAATGTCATGGTTCTCAGACATCTCATTCTGTGCCTTATGAACTATACTGGTTATGTACATATTAAGATCTAGAAATGAGCAAGTTGGATTTGGAATACATGGCAGCCAGTGGCATTGAAACATTTTGTCACATAGCCTTAACTGCCACAGATCCTGCTTTCTTAATCTTTCCAGTCTTAATACCAAAAAATCCCAAGGCAATAATTTATTGAATCAACTTGGGTCATGTGTTCACCACTAGATTAATACACTATGCATAGAAGGACATAGTCAGCTAAGAAAAGGGCAACCTCTGTGGGAATGATACGGATAAAATTGTAGAATGGTTGTCATATGGGAGATGAGAGGAACAGCAGTCAGAAGAGATGGAGTCTGGGAGTGCTGGACAGATAAGACGATGTTGTCCCCCACATAGAGCCTCAGTAAGAATAATACCTTAAACACATGTTAGATAAATAGTAAATTCACCCAGTACCCATAGGCTGAAATACCTGCAAACATACACACACATACACACACACACACAGAGAAAGAGAGAATGAAGGCAGCAAATTGCATGAAATTAATAAACGCTTGGTCACTTCCCTATGGCAAATCAGACCAAAGACAAACTTTACTCACTCAGGAATCTTCCCAGAAAATCTGAGCCTCCGTTTCCATGTCTGCCATATTAAGGAAGTTGGAATGGCTGACCTCAGAAGTCCCTTCAACTCTGATCTTCTATCTCTTTCAGATTGTCTCACCTATGAGGAATTAGGCCAGACCTAGGTTATGGTTTTTATTCCAACATGGCCATGTTCCTAATTCTACCATTTGAGGCCTTTAGTAGAGAAGCAACATAATTCTGAGATCTTCCATCAGGGAATCACCTAATGGGGGGATAAAACCCTCTTCTAATTAGACAGTTCTTAAGCAAATTAATTTACATATGATTTGACTTTGTGAATAAAAATGAATTCAATTACCTCTCTGTGGGGCAGCAGTGCTTCATTGTAATCAGAGTGCCAGAGGACCAAAAGGAAATGAAATATTGTCCTAAGTACTCTATTAATATAAAGTAGGCTCCAAGAATAGGGTATGAAGGCTTATCAAGTCAAACTGGGGCGGGGGGGGCGGCGGGGCGGTGAGTATAAGTTCACACATTGGAAAAGGAAGTTCAAGTCCGCCTCCTGTAAATCACAAAGTGGTCCAGAAGCTCACCATTTTTCACTAATTCCTTGATAATCAACCTATTCTTGTTCATACCATTTCCCATGATGTGGGGATTACAGTAGATAATTCTACTTTTGTTCTAAAATTCCTGTTTCAGGCTCGGCACCTGTAGCTCAGTAAGTAGGATGCCAGCCACATACACCAAAGCTGGTGGGTTCAAGCCCAGCCCAGGCCTGCTAAAAATTATAATGACAACTGCAACCGAAAAATAGCCAGGTGTTGTGGCAGGCACCTATGCCCCAGCTACTAGGGAGGCCAAGGCAGGAGAATCACTTAGGCCTAAGAGTTGGAGGTTACTGTGAGCTGTGACGCCATGGCACTCTACCAAGGGCAACATCATGAGACGCTGTTTCAAATAAATAAATAAATAAATAAATAAATAAATAAATAAATAAAATTCCTTTCTCAAAATGATATAAATCACTAGAATAACAAGTGCCATTTGAACTGAACCTCAATTTCAGAAGTTCAAGTTCAAACTTGAGCTATTGGTAGTCCTTTAGGATTCTGAATGATCCAACCTTAGCAACTCCAGATAACATTTTTAATAAGCTCATACCACATGCTGGACACAGTCGTATTAACCTCTCAACAACAAAATGAGGACTATTATTATTACAATGATCATCAAAGCAGTACAGTGTGGAGGTCACAGCACAGCCCTAGAGAAGTTCCCCCAGGCTTCCGATCCTGTTTCCAGCTCTTGTAACACCAGACAAGTTGGTTATATTCTTTGTCCCTTTGATTCTATTGCTAATAAAAAGGATGGACATAGTTACACCTACTTCAAAGTGCTTTGGGGATAGTTATAAAATGAATAAATACAAAGAGCTTTTGGCACAGCCTAACACTCAGTAAAGTGCCCACAAACGTGAGCCATTGTGAGTAGCTCCACATTATCCAGCACGCATAAGAAAGGCTAAAGAATTTCCCCAAGGTCGCTCAGCTTGGAAGTAGTAGAGTAAGAGTGACATGAACACTATACTGAACAGTCTCTTGCCATGTTTTGTTTTCTGTTTTTTTTAGAGACAGAGTCTTACTTTGTCACCCTCGGTAGAGTGCTGTGGTGTCATAGCTCATAGCAACCTCCAGCTCTTGGGCTTAGGCAATTCTCTTGCCTCAGCCTCCCGAGTAGCTGGGACTACAGGCCCCTGCCACAACACCCAGCTATTTTTTGTTGTAGTTTGTCCGAGTTTGAACCCACCACCCTCAGTACATGGGGCCAGCCCTACTCACTGAGCCACAGGCACCACCCAGTCTCTTGCCGCATTTAAGAAAACTGCATAAAGCTACATTTGTTGTTATCGCTATTGTTGATCATGAAGTGCAAACTTACAAATACTTTCTTGGGTGCTCCTATATTTTATTTACATAGTAATTTTTTTTCCACAAATGACTATCATGGCTGTGGATACTTCCCAAGTGGCCTGGAATCAATGTCAGAAGTTCAAATCATAAAGAAATGTTTATTTAACACATTAACTACCATATGAGTGATATTTAAGTATGCTAGTTGTGAGCCCAGGGCCTCATGAAGCATATATAACTCACATGTCTCCTGACCTACCTTGACCTAATGAAACAATTTTTTTCCCTAGTGTGGCAGTCAATGTGTTAAGGAAGTACACATTGATTAGGGATAGAAAGGGGTTACAGGAAAGTGGGAGAAAAGTCTGGACTCCTAGATAAGAAAGCTCAAAAGGGTCCTGTAGTAAACAATGAGTTTGGCAACCGAGGTAATCTGTGACCAATGAGAAGTAGACAAGGATTCCTAAGGACCTAGACAGACCAATGAAAAGCTTTATAGAAAATTATAGGGGGAACTAAGGTAAGATACTTTCACCTGTGTGATGCATTTGTGTGTCATCCCTTCTCACTCATAATGGGGGGAACTTTCCCAGTCTCTTTGGGAAAGTCTATACTTTAAATAAGTCAGGCTTCTTTTCCCACTGCAGTGGAGTCCTGGCTGCTTTATTTCCACTCTCCCTCCTCTCACTTTCACTTTAACTTGGCTGAAATTGCTGGTTCTCGGAGTGACCAGACCAGGTTAACGGGACAGCTGGAGAGTCTCAGAGACCCCTGACACTCACTGGGCATAGATACCAAGAATTCCTAACCCATAAACAAAGAGCAGTTTTCCAATGTTCAGTTTATTTCGGAGTAGAAAAATTCAGAAGGGCTTTGAGATGCTTTGAAAAAAAGAAGAAAGAAAGAAAAAGAAGATGCTTCGCTCAGAGAAAAACTGATGTAAAATAAATGTTCTGTGGAGCGTGTGATTGATGTCAGCGCAGAGCGTAAGACAGCAAAACAAAGCCAGGCTGCGGCTCCCTCCACCTCCAGAGGAAGTCTAGGGGAAATTGATGCAGCAAGAGGAAAGCACATTTGCTGGAGGACAGGGAAGAACTGGATTAGTCCTGGCTTTGCCGACTCTTAAATGACGCAAATAAACAATGATCACCCCCACAAATTATATTTCCTCCCAGGAAATTTTTCCTCTGTATCTCTATTCTCTGGCAAGTGAAACAAGAAACAAGAATCTAAAAAGCCCTCTAAGGGATATTTCTGTTTCATCTAAAAAAACAGCAACAATAACAACAAAAAGAACACATAAAGGCATTTGCTTAAAAGTGCTCTGCAGCACAAGGCTTCAGGTTGTGAGTTTGAATGGCTGGGTTCACCTCGGAAAGCCGTCTGCATGACTAATTCTACGGCCTCCCCTTCACATCCCACTCCATCTCCCCGTGCCGCCCAGAGTACAAGTCAGTGCAGCAGCCTGGGCTCTGCCATAAATGCCACCTGGGTCTAGATCAGTGGTTCTCACCTTCCTAATCCTGCCACCCTTTAATACAGTTCCTGTGGGTCGCGACCCACAGATTGAGAACCGCTGGTCTAGATTGTACTCACTCTGAACTTAGGACCTTAAATCAGAACTCAGGGCTCATCCCTTCCCAAAAACACTTTTTTATCAACCCCATCCATCTCCAATCCAATTGAGAGCCACACGCTTCCCTCTTCATTCCTGTCCATCCCACGCACATCAAGGGTGACAGTAAAACTGCTCTACAAACAGCCACATGTAATTTTTTTCTTTTTTTTAAATTAAATCATAGCTGTGTACATTAATGCAATCACAGGGTATAATGTGCTGTTTTTATATACAATCTGAAATATTTTCATCAAACTGGTTAACATTTTCTTAGTTATTGTGTTAAGACATTTATATTCTAGACCTAGTAAATTTCACATGTACCCTTGTAAGATGCACCGTAGGTGTGGTCCCACCAATACAATTCCTCTGCTAGGTATATATCCAGAAGACCAGAAATCACATTATAACAAAGATATTTGTACCAGAAAGTTTACTGCAGCCCAATTCATAATTGCTAAGTCATGGAAGAAGCCCAAGTGCCCATCAACCCACAAATGGATCAATAAATTGTGGTATACGTACACCATGGAATATTATGCAGCCTTAAAGAAAGATGGAGACTTTACCTCTTTCATGTTTACATGGATGAAGCTGGAACATATTCTTCTTAGCTAAATATCTCAAGAATGGAAGAAAAAGTATCCAATGTACTCAGCCCTACTATGAAACCAATTTATACCTTTGATATGAAAACTATAACCCAATTATAGCCCAAGAAGAAGGGGAAATGGGAAAGGGAGGGATGGGGGGGCACATGTAATATTATTTCTCATGTTCACAATTAGCAATTTGATCCCTTTCCTGTCTTATTAACTAGAACACAGGTGTGCTGGCCTTCCTCTCTTAAGACATGTCCTTTGGGGTTTACACAGTTCAAAGATGATCTGGCTAGTCTTTATCTAAAGGTAGACCACTGAAATCTATTTGAGCCACTACTGCCATGGCTTCTTGTTGCCACAAAGTGTCACTGTTGGAAACCAGATCTATGCAGTCCAGTGTTTGCCTGCAGCTGCTCAGACCCCTTGGTAGACATTCCCAAACAGGCTGCTATGGCTCTTTGAGGAAGAAGAAACCCCTTCCTCATGGCCGAACATGGCCAAGATTGCCAAGGTTGCAGTTTTTACCATTCAGTTCTGTTCTGTCAATATCTACACAAAGAATTGCCCGACTAGAAATGAGACAGCCAAGACAATCATCCCCACCCACTGCTGACACTATAAAGTTATGAAGTGTAGGTAAGGGCTGAGAGCCAAATGATGCAGTCTGCCACAGCACCAGAGTAAACCATCACACCATGACCAAGCGTAACCATGCAGAAGAGGGATGTTCAGATAGCCACATAGATGCTCATGTTGCCTCAACATTGTGTACTAATAAGAATTTGCACAAGGTTCTAGATACTAAAACATTCATAACCTTTTCCATTTTATATTCTATTTATTTCTAAAAAATATTTGAAACCACCCCAAGGAAAATAATGTCTAACACAATAAAAATTTAAACAAGAAGGAAGTGATGATGGAAGGTAAGGGATTAATTGCCTTAGAAATTCTAGGCTATGGATAGTCCTGCAATTGAGCTCCAAATTAGCCTTGAACTTCCTGGCAGCCAAGGCAAAGAGGGAAACCCGATGGCTTGCATATTTCCCATAGTCTCATACAAGGATAGCATTCACTCCCTCCAAGAGCTGAGAATGTTAATGCAGTGCTAATAATTTGGTCTATTACACATAAATATTTTAAACGAAGATAGAATATGAGGTTTTAGCCAGGGTAATCAGGTAGTTTGTCACATAATCCAGCACGTTTGTTAAAGTAAATTGGGGTGCTATTAATAATGACTCGGGGACAATGGTTCTAATTAGAACTACATGTGTTTCATGCAAACTGGGATATATTCACCGCAGCGCTAGAACATGTGATAACATTGGGTCCAGGTGGGTCCAGCACACTATGCTACTTCTTTTCAAAAGACATCCTCAAAAACCAGATGTAAATCCCAGAATCAACTGCTGTACTTCCCTTAAAAACCTTTTAGGCACTTACCTCAGAAATAGGGAGATTTTAATTGCTTTTAAATAGTCATTTTGAGAATACGAACATCCATCCAGCAGCAGGACCAATTCAGATGATTCTAGGTACCTACCCAAGAGCCCATAAATATTTCTCTCTGTTTTCTTTTAAAGTACAAAATGGCTACACTTTTCCCAATTGCCATTTCCTCTTGAATAAATGTGGACAAACTTTTCTCCATGTTTAAAGCTTAATCCCGGGAGAATTGTCTTCAGTTTCTCGGTATAAATGGCCTGCTAATAAAATGTTTCTCAAAGTTTCATGGTAGCTCACTCTGGAAAAGTAGAAAGTGCCAAAATATTTATGAATTACATTAAAAATCCAAGCTGATTCTTCTACCTCATGACAGCTACAATGGACTAAATATTTGTATCCTCCCAAAATTCATCTGTTGAAATCCAAACCCCCTCCCTATATAATAGTATTAGGATAAAGGCCTCTGGGAGGTAATTAGATCATGAGAGTGGAGCAGTCATTGATGGTACAAGTGCCCTTATAAGTTAATCTCCAAAGAGCTCTTTTACCCTCGTCCTACCAGGTGAGGATCCGAGAAGTCCTCATTCTGCAACCTGGAAGAGGGACCTCACCAGAACCCAACTATGCTGGCTCCCTGATCCCAACTTCCAGCCTCCACAACTGTGAGACTAAATGTCTGTTGTTTATAAGCTGCTCGGTATGTGTTACTTTGTTATAGTAGCCAGAAATGACTCAGGCTATAGCATTCCTATCTCTTTAGATAAATTAAATTATATTTGACTAAATTAGACAAATGCTGCAATAATAATGGGTAACATTTATTGAACACTTACTATGTTCCAGTGCTTTACTTACATTTCCTCATTAATTCTCACTACAATCCTGGGAGGTACTGTTATCTCCACGTTACAGATGAGGACACTGAGGATGAGAGAAGCTAAGCGATTTACCCATTGCTGTGTGCATGGTGAGTGGCAAGATTAGGACTCAGACTCACGTCTGCCTCATTCCAGAGTGTAAACTCTAAACCACTATATTTGCTCCTTAATCGTCTTTCACCCCTTCTGACCAAGTGGGAAATAGCTTAGAAAAAAAGATGTTCAAGAGAAAAGATTCATGAAGGGGAATATAAGAGATGCTACCCAAGCCTCTCCTTTTGTCCTCCTAAGAGAAAGGCCCCCAGAAAAGGGGTTCTCAATGGCCAACCCAAGAGATAACCTCAGCGTGTGCGTCACCTTCACCACATGGGAGCTCTCGGTGACCCTGCTGCAGGCCAAATTCTCTTTTTCTTCCAAAAACAAAAGCATATTCCAAGGTCAAGGCTAGGAACTTATCCTTAGAAATATTTATTGTTTATGAGTTGGACCAAAGAAACGCTTTGAGAAAGTAATGCAGTTAGAGAATTAAATTACAGAATACTGAAAAGGTCAAGTTCTTAGGAAGAGGTTTGCTAAGATAATTGGATAATGACATTCTACATAAAACAAGAGAAGTCCGAAGATAAAAAGGTATGTGTGATGGGCTGAGTGGCTAACTGTAGAAAATCATCACCATCGCCTCTTCTGATTATTAAAAATTGCAGCGTTTGAGTTTCATTTCTGAACCACATCATCTCAATGTTTCAAAATCTAGAGTCTCAAAAGACTATCAACCTCTCTTGATCCCATTTATCTAAAAAGGATGACCCTAGAGGATGAGGGGTGGAATTGATTTGCAGAGAGCCCTTTGAGATCAAGTCTGATTTATTCATTGCCATAAGAAATTTAGCCAAAATGGGAACAAGACTGTAGCTTCTGCCACGCTGCTCACAGAGATGTTTCAGGAGCTTCTCTGGGTATAAACTTAAAAAGCCTTGTAGAGAAGAGATGAAGGAACCAGCGTGTGCATCCTCCCATGTTCTTCTGATGGTGCCGTTCAAAACCTGATCTTTCACAGTATGCTGCACACTGGAAGCTCAAAGTCATTTTATCCTCAGAATACGAGTGAATAAGGGTGGCAAGGAAGTTGCCAGCCCATTCAGTTTTGAGCTGGCTGAGGATGGAGAGCAGAGAGAAAGGGCTGCTGAGCCAATCCACATAATTAATTTAAAACTCATAGATCCTTTCTCCCAATCCTCTCATCCATTCTCCAGGAGAGGCAAATAAAGGGTAAAGTAATAAGCATATATTGAGCCTCTCTCTGGAGATGTGAGGGGAAGCCAACTTAAACTAGAGAGGGGGAGGGCAGGATGAACTTGCAGGTGTCATTCACACTGCAAGGAGAGCAGGCACAGAGCTGCCTTCGGGGCTCAGATCCTTTCAGAGTCCTCCATCTCCGTTCCTGCTTCTCTCCTGAAATCAGTTTCATCCTTGTCTGCTGTACACCAATTGTTTCTGAGGCGACGATGATGTCTGCTACCGGATCTTGGCCTCAAAGTTTTCCACCTTTAGTAATGAGGTAGATTATTTGCCAATACTATCATGGAAATTCCTTCTTTCCTCCAGTACATGACCTTTTGTGAAGTAATTTTGCTGCTCTTTCCATCAAGAGGTGGCAGGAATTTCCCTTTGTCTTAATCTGGGCTGGCCCTTTAATTTATTTTGACCAAAATACAACAGAAATAGTGTTGTTTGATGTCTAATCCTCAGCATTAAGAGGCAAGGGCTTCCATGTTTTCATTCATGGCTGTAGTACAGGAAGCTTAGGGTGAACATGTATGGAAAGGGAGCTTCAAACAAAACCAAGGCCCTTAATGTAAGTCCATCCTAGACACTCCAGCCCTAGTCAAGCCACCAGCTGACTGCATCAATGAGGGAATGCATCTGAGACCAGCACAAGAACCACCCAGGTAACCCATAGAACTGTGAAAATACACATAATGTCATTGTATTAAGTCATTCTGTTAGGGTTGGTTTGTCACACAGCAATAGGTAACTGATACACGTAAAATTCTTGTCTTGAGACCAGTTGTTTTTTGCCCAAAGGGGCAAAATTATCATGCAGGATGCCAGGTACTGCTGGGCCAATGTGAGAGTGAGGAATAAGGAAAGCAATTCCCCCCAAAGAGGATGCCATTCCCAGAGCAAAGAGGTGGATCTGGGAGAACAAATAAATGCCTTCTGTCACACTGTGTCACTTTACAGTTAGTAAACATTTTGGCTGAATTTTCATAATACTCCAATAATGTTACAAGATCAAATATTCTGCTTTTACTAATGAGGAAACTAAGGCTTAGAAAGGTTTCCAGTTGTTCTGAAAGTTACAAACCTATTGAACTCAAGCCAGAGTTCAAATTCAACATATCTGCATCTGTACCTCCTCTTCCTCTTACAGAGAGTCCTGGGATGAGGAGGCAGTTATCCAGTCCAGGAACAATGATTCTGTTCAGAAGAGCAGTGGCTGATCCTCTGAGCCAGTGGCAGACGCACATGGCCAGCCTTGCACTCCCCTCCAGCCCAGGGCCCCTGTGACAACAGATGGGGCCCATCGGCCTAATGTCTTAATGATATACAGATACATCACCATTGCCACGCCAAGAGGAAGCACACGGCAGGAAGGCAGAACTATAAATCACAGACATGGGGAGTTCCATTAGATTAAGGTACAACAGGTGCTACGTTTAAAAGAAAAATAATTGCAATTTAGACTGAAAATCAAAGCCCCTTCAGTAAAAGCCACCAAGGAGGAATCCACTCTGTGATATCATCAGGTGCCCCCAACATGACCAGAGCAGAGAAAACACACACATCTTCAATCTCTTCATTGCAACCTGCACCTTCCTTTTTTTTTACTTTTTATTCTCACTAAACAGTAGGTGTTGAGAGTTTGGACTTTCAAATATACTGTTAAGTATAAATTAATAATTTATCTCCTGGGTTTTTATGCAAAAGATATTGCTAACTTCAAAGTAAACAATCTAATCAGCACAAGATAAAGTGCTACTCTACCAAGTTTGCGATGGATGACCCGTCAAAAGCGAAGAAAAGTTTTAGTTTGCATATTTATTGACAGATTTCACAGGCTATTTCTGTTATGCCTTTTTTATGGAAGAGAGTTGAAGGACTCACATCAATACCTTCTGTGATCTGTAATGGCCCACGCTATTAAAAAGAAAAGTCATCAACACTTTCGGATTTGCAAATAATTCTTATACAGAGCTGTAGGTACATGACGTCTGCCAATTAAGTTCATGAGCTCGTCCTAGGGAAAGGGCTACATGCGTCATTGCTGAATATCACAATGGTCCCATTTGAAATCTTCCTCTTGGGAAGCTATGCACCAATTCCAGTGCCTAGTCCACCTTTCAAAGAAATTTTGGAACTCTTTATTCTGAAATGACCACCCGAGCTGTCGTAGAGCACAAAAACACCCAGCAACAATAAAGAGCACCACTCAAGACATCCCCACAGGACAACACGGACACAGCTGTGGGACCCTAACATATGAACCCTTACCGAGTTGCTTGTACAATGTTGCCACATGAGGGCACCGTGGCCAGTTTGCAAACTTAATTGTCAGACCTTCATATGACAACCGCTATCATGGTCGTTCCAGAAATTGTTCCAAAATGGCTTTGAAGTGTGGACCAGGTGCTGGCAGTGGTGCAGAGCTTCCCAAAGGGGCTACTTTGAAGGCGGCTATAGTGACACTCAGCAATGAGGTATGTAGGACTTTCTCTAGGATGATTCATGAGCTTAATCGTCAGACCTCATACACATATTTAGATACCTGTATTTATAAAACAGAATTAAGAATTTTGCTTAACAATTGACTGACTGTCATAAAATCATGAAGGAAAATCTGGGACAAAAATAACGACTAAAAAAATGTTACCCAGGAACCTAACGGTCAACCCCAAGACTCACTATTTTCCACTTGGGCTTTTTTTTTCCTCAGCCTTTTCCCTTATATTTAAGGTGTTTGAAAGCTCAGTTTTGATCAGAGTACTTATTCAATTTTATGGGAATTTTTTTCACTGTACGTTACAATTGTTACTCTATTTTGTTTCTTAGTATTGTTATCAGAAATCATGACTGCAAATACTTCACGGTGTACACATTACAAATTTTATTCAAATAGTGTCCAATTGTTGGACATTTTACGATTTCTCCTTATTACAAGGAAAACCACCAGAATAATTTTGGGCACCAAACTCCTTCCATATTTTATGCAATTATCTTAACATATGTCTGTGGAAGTGGTATAACTATAAATGAGCACTTTCATTTATTTTATTTATAGTCTAATTAGGAACACTTTTTTATTTGGGCAACTTGGAAAGGTTAAAGTGTGAAGAGGAAGGAGGGGAAGGATTACACACTAGCTGTTGAACACTTATCACGTGTCATGGAGGCCTCGTGTTATATGGCTGGGAATCAGAATGCACCAAAAATGTTTTTTCCTGCTTCTGCATTAACTGTGCCTAAACTGCTTTCTCATTGTTGTAAATCGTTATTCAGAAGTGACGTCATGACCGTCTGTCATGTGGCTAATCACAATGCACCCTCCAAAGACTACTACAAGCCAAACTTCAGAGGGCCAAGACCAAAACTCTCTCTCTTTTTTTTTTTTTTTTTTATTGAATGGTAACTATGTACATTAATGAACTTCTGGGGTACAGTGTGAGGTTTTCACATGCAATCCGAAACACTTCCATCAAACTGGTCAACACAGCCTTCATGTCATTTTCTCAGTTATTGTTTTAAAACGTTCACATTCTACTCTTAGAAAGATTCACCTGTACCCCTGCAAGATAAACCTCAGAAGTGATCCCTCCAAACCCCCTCCCTCCACCGTTCCCCCCTCCCTTCCCCCTCCCCCCTTCCCATATTCTTAGGCTATTTGGTTATAGCTTTCATATAAAAGGTATAAATTAGTTTCATAACTCTCAATGATTTTTTTAGAACAAAAGTTATACATTGGAAGCAGGTGCCAAATCAAGCCCACAGACATGTTTTGTTTGGCTTGCACAATGCTTTTGTTTTGTATTTTGTTTAATTTAAAAAATGAGAAATCCCACTTCACATTTGGACTTCTTGTTTCCCTTTTATAATCAGAAGGTCTGAGAATACAGGGCCCACAGTCCTCTCAGCAGCCAGAGGCCAGAACTCAGAAGAAGGTGGTGGTTTCCACGGGCCTGGTGGTGGTTTCCACGGGCAAGTATGGCCTGGTCACCTACAATCTTCTGCCTGCCTGGACTCCAAGCTGTCCACTTTCAGTTATGGATGTGTTTAGATGGAAAGCGTGGAGGTGCCCAGTCCCTGGTAAACAAAAAGCTGCACCCACAGAAAATTGTCTCCTGGATTTGAAACACAAATGTGTTAAGTACAAAGACTGAGGGATGCTTAAAAAGAAACAGGATGACCAACCAAGTGCCTGCTGGGTTGCCATGGGCCAAAGACAGCCTCTGTGACCTGGGCATCTCTATTGATAAAGGAGATCAGATAGAAGTTATGGCTCTCAGGGGCCAATCTTGATATTAATACATTAATCAATAACATAAGTCCCTGGGAAACTGTGTCTTGAATTTCTGACTGTGCCACACTGGCCAATGGGCAAGTGAGTGGGACATTCCCCTATCTGCAAACATTTCCCACAGATGTAAAGGCCTGCACAGAGACCTCCTCTGCACTCATGCAAGGGAAGGACAGAAAGACTAGGACCTGGGGGTTATTGAACACTTCTTTCAGATCAGCCAGAACATTCCAAGTTCAGTGAACGTAACTGTACAACACGGAGACCATTTTCCTCAGCGTGCCAGTATGAAACTGAACTTGCACCCAACAAGCTGATGTTGGAGACTCACTTTCCTAGACCACCATTGAACATAGAACACCCCACCCCCAGAGGCACATCTATATCAAGAAAACAAATATATGTCATGTTGTATCAAAATATTAAGAAAATATCTTTTTACAAATATAGAAAAACCAAAACATACTTTAATGTTTCTAAATTCAGGACACATCTTCAATTCTGTAGATTTAAGGTGATTTCCATTTGAATTGATGGCATACTTTGTTAACACAGCACCTTAGAACTAAAAACATACTGAATATCGTTTCTTTTTATATCAACATAAAGTTGCCAACTATCCTTTCTCAACAGAAACTATCCTTTATTCCAAATTCCTATCCTTTCCCATTCTTTTATGGCTCAAACAACTTTCCATTTAAGAAATACCACGCTAGTGAACAGTTGCTTTATAAAAATACCCTTACTAGCAAAATGAAAAGTCATCAACACAGCCCAAGTATTTCTTTAAATGGCCCATGGAATCAAAATGCCTGGGAACCACTGATCACCAACATCCCTCCCATACCTCATTATAAGGTGATCAGATTTTTTATTTGATGAATTCCCTCAAATTTTCATTTCATCTGCTTCACTCCCTTTGTAACAAAAGTGATCCCAGAAGGTTCATCATGAACCATGGTGAACCATGATTTGCACTTTACTTACTAAAGTCAGTGACTGAATGAAGCCCTCCCAGAACCTCAGACCACATGACAAGCCTCTCTTTGTTCATTCATGTCCTGTCTTTGGTACATAGGAAATATCCTCATAGGTGTCTAGACTTATGAGGTTGAGACATAGATCTATAGAGCAGAATAAAGAACCTAGTGACAAAACCAGCCTCGTATCACCTTCTGATCTTTGGAAAACCAAACAAAAGCTTACACTGGGGAAAAGAATCTCTATTTAATAAATGGTGCTGGGAGAACTGGATAGCCACAACAAGACTAAAACTGAACCCATACCTTTCACCCCTTATAAAAATTAACTCATGTTGGATAAAAGATTTAAATCTAAGACATGAAATGATAAAAACCCTAGAGGAAAGTATGGGAAAAATTCTTTTCGACATTGTCCTTGGGACAGAATTCATGCAAAAGACCCCACTGGCAACTGCAGCATAACAAAAATAAATAAATGGGACCTGATCAAGTTAAAAAGCTCCTGCACAATTAAGGACACAGTCAACAAAGCAAATAGACAACCTTCAGATGAAAGAAGATATTCACATGTTACAAACTTGACAAAGGGCTAATAACCAGAATCTACAAAGAATTCAAGCAAATCAACAAGAAAAGAGTAAACAACCCTGTCATTTAAATCACTGGACAAGTGACATGACCAGAACCTTTTCCCAAGAAGAGAGATGAACGGCCAATAAATACATGAAAAAATGCTCATTGTCCCTAATCATCAGAGAAATGCAAATCAAACCCACTTTGAGACAGCACTTAACCCCAGTGAGAATAACCCACATCACAAGGTCCCAAAGCTACAGATGTGGCAGGGGTGCAGCGAAAGGGGTACACGGATGAACTGCTGGTGGGACTAAAAACTAGCACAGGCTTTTTGGAAAGAAGTATGGAGAATCCTCAAAGAACTAAGAATACACCTCCAATTTTATCCCACAATCCCATTACTAGGTATTTACCTGGAAGGAAAAATATAATTTGTAAGGACATTTGCACTTACATGTTTAAAGCACCTCAATTCACAAAGATGTGGAAACAACTGAAGTGCTCATCAACTCATGAATGGATTAATAAAGTACGGTATGTGTATATCATGGAATATACACACCATTCATTCATAAAAAAAGATGGAGACCGTACACCTTTTGTATTTACCTGGATGGATCTGGAGAATATTCTCCTAATTTAAGTATCTCAAGAATGGAAAAGCAAGCTTCCCATGTACTCAGTACTAATCTAAAACTAGCAGATCAATAGGCCCACATGAGAAAAAAACACAATTAAATTTAAGTAAAGGAGAAGAAAGGGGCTCTCTAAGTCCCCTCTTACCAGGTACAATGTGGCAATATTTGGCACATTTCTTGGGTGAAGGACTCAACTACAACTTGGACTTTGGACTTGACCTTACAAACACAAATAATGTAACCTATCACATCTCCCTTTTTATTAACCATCCCCCCCCAAAAGAGTGAATGTTTTTAAATGACACCAAATAACTCTCAGAGGATTAGATAATTGAAGTATGATATGAATGATATGAAGACAGAATATATGAAGGTTCACATTTTTAAACATGTTAATATGAGGTTCAACTCTAAGATTTATGACTAGTAAATCCCATGTCATCAAAAAAAAAAAAAAAAAAAAAAAAACTTGTTCTAGATTACCATGAGGTTTTGAGACAGCATAAATGTGTTGGTTCAAGTCCCAGTTGTGCCATTTACAAAACCTGTCACCTCACTGGGACAGCTGAGAGTAATTAGACCCTAGCTCATAAAAAATACAAGGAGGATTACATAAGCAGCTGCAGCCTGAATGCTGACAAGGGTGCTTAGCATGTAGTAAACTCTCAAATGTTCTGCAGAAACAAATTAACTTCTGAGACTGTCCAGGGTAAAGCTTCAGATGCCCATGACTGATGAAGCCGTTGGTTCTATACTTCAAAGGAAACACAAATGCTTGTTATCTGCCATTATCTCCCAGGAAGGCTGACTGATACCACTGCTCAGAGCTCTGCATCTGCTCAATAAGCACAAAAACATATCACATAGCATCTGGCGAATGTTCAACTGAAATGACTCCTTTGGAGGAAGAAGGAGAAGGCTGATTGTTCTCAGCAGGTCATTCTTTCTGCAGCTCTAAGCAGCATGCATTCAAGTTTTCCTTCCACCCAATCACTCACTCAATCCACAAACGCAGTGTGAGTGCTGACCCAAGCTAGTCGCTGGGGATAGAGAGAATTAGACACAGCCTCTTCCCCAAAGGGACTCCTAACAGAGTGGGAAAAAGGCATCAGTAGTGCCAACTCTATGGCTCAGCCCGAGCACCACGTGTTTATTCAAGTCTTGGCCAGCACAGATGGGAATAAATGGAAGCTTTCAGCAGACACTTTCACATTCTCCCCTCTAGGGAAACTCAGATATTATTTCCTTTGACAATTTTTCCTCTTTGTGTCACCAAAAGTGATACGAAGTGACACACTGCTGGTTGGATGGCCTTCTTTCCTGGGGGAGCATTAAGAATGGGGGAACGTGGTGCTGCCTCTGCTTGACAATCTTCATTATAGCTTTGGCTCTGCCATGCGCTGTGTGAATTTTTAGGGTTTTATTTATTTCTCTTCTGGTCACATAGAAAGGACTGACCGAATTGTTTAGCATCTTACTTGTTCTGTCAGGCTTTTTTTTTTTCCCCCAGATATAAGGCAAAGTGTATAAATGGTTTTGCAATGGTGGGTTCAGGCAGCTTGCAAAACTTGGAAAGGGAACAAACAGACAAGGTTGCAGAGTGGCTGTTTAAAGCAGAAATTACAGCAACAAGCAGAGCATTGGCCAAGACTAAAAGAACACGACAGCCTGGGTAGAACAGCCACTAAAGGGCAATCACTTCTCTGTCCTCAAGCCAGATCTGGGCAACACGAACTGACCACTTCTCCCCACATTGTCCCAGCTCGGTTTTCATTTCCAACAGTCTCTAACAGGACCACAGCAATACCCAAAAGTAATACAGAGCAGCCACTCAGCTGCCTTTCTCTATGACACCTTTATAAACCTTACAAACCTTGTTTCAGAGACAATAGGTTTGCCTTTACTATGGCTGCTGCTGTAGGCACAGCCATTGAGCAAAACACCATAAAATACTTGCCCTGAGAACTCCTTAGGCTCCTCTTGAGTCTCTGAGCACACAGGGATTGCCGCTTCTCAGGGTCTTTCAAAGACAAGAGAGGGCTAAGCCATATCTATTTGTTTGTTTGTTTGCTTGCTTGATTTTTTAATTTTTATGTTTTTTAATTTTAATTTTGTTTTGTGGTACCCAGAATATTGAAAAATAAAGAAAGGCTATGTCATAGTTACAAAACTAGGACATATTTAAATGCTTTTAATTTACAAATTGTCATCTGGTAAAGTGACATAGTTTTAATATCATATAATGAATGTCTTTTCTCCATCTCATTAGAGTAGCTAAAGGACCACATGTATAAATATGTCTCAATAACATCAATGTCTAAACTTGAGACCCTTGATGAATGGGAGGCTCTCCTGGCCCCCTCCAGAGATTCCTTTGGCTGTATCTGCCTGGCAAAGAGTGGGCATCTGCATAGGGAAGAGGGGGCAGGCGACCCTGTGGCCAGCTCCTCTGGCCTGCAGGAAGCCCAGGAAGGGGTGCACTGGGGTCTGTACTATTAACTCACTAGACATATGTCTGTTTCCCCAGTCAGACATCTAAACTTCTTTGTCCTGAAGCTTGATTCAGAGGTGATCCTCCATGATACCTAGGGGTCTGGGGAACACTGCATTTCCTGAGAGAAACCACTCTCCATAGATTGAAAGTGAAAGACAGGAGTTGCTGTTATAAGCATGGAGCTACTCAAAATGACCCCAAACCTCCCTGATTCTAGCAACCCTTCTTCCCAGTTTGAGAGATAATTATATTTCCCAGATTTGCAAGGGAGTCAGGGGAAAACAGCCTGTGGGACTGCTTTCTACAAGAGAAGCATTTAAATTAGTAGCCTGATCTCTGGGACAGAGGGGAGGTACAGATCCTGGGTGCTAAAAGGGGCAGCCAGCAGTGAGGAGCAGAGAGTCACAAGACTTTGGTACAGGCACTGTGCCATGGTCCTCAGCACTCAGCACAGGCCATGAGCCTGGCATTTCCATGGAGAGGAGGGAAAGTGCAGGCACCAAGCCAAGCACTGTATCTAGATGCTCCCCGGCAGAGGGGAGCCTGCAGAAGCAAGAATGGGGCAAAGTTTCCAGATATCTGAGGGGTCCTGGGTATCAGCCAACATCAAGGTTGCCTGAATCACATGTTCCTCAGAGCAAAATTTCCACCTGCCCTTTTCCTTCTCCAATATTCATCCCCCTTCTCACTCTCCTCCTACCAACTTCTCCCCAAATCCATGGAATCATGGATGGAAGAGAAACATTTCAGCCTCTATTCTCCTGGAGGCCTGCACAGGCCTGCCCTGGGCTGTAATAACCAGAGGACCTACAAGGTCAGCATAGGAGGGACAGAAACAGGAAGGTTGCCCTTAGGGGACCTTTCCTGTGTCCACCCACTGGCTATGGGGGTGTGTGATTGTACGTTGTTAATTTGACTAGATTAAGGAATACCTAGGAACCTGGCAAGGTGGCTAGAATGTGGGTCTGAGTGAATAAGGTGGGGAAAATCTACCTTCAGTGTGGGTGGGCACCATCTAATCTGCTGGGGGCCTGAAGAGAAGAAAAACATAGAAAAGGGGAATGTTTTGATCTGTCTGCTGGAGCTAGGATATATTCTTCTTCCTCTGTCCTTGGACAACAGCTTCAGAGTCCTCAGCCTTTGGACTCAAGGACTTACACCAATGGCTCCTGGTTCTCAACTCTTTGGCCTTTGACTGAGACTTGCACCATTGGCCTCCCTAACCTGAGCCTTTGAATCGTAACTGAATTTTAATTCAATGCTACTGGTATCCCCAGGTCTCCAGTGGAAACAGCCTGTCCCGGGACCTCTCAGCCTCCATAATCATAGGAGCCAATTCCCCTAATGAATCCCCTCACATATACCTACTTCTATATACATCCTATTGGTTCTGTCTTTCTGAAGGACTTTGACTTACTTGGGGGTGGGGGGGGCCGTGTCTTATCCCCGCAGGGAAACCACAGCTCCCAGTCATCCCATTTACACTGCAACAGCAGTAAGGGAACTTCACATTGACCCCTGTTCAAGATAGAAAGCCCTAAACAAGGAATTAATTGAGAAACCAGAGAACCCTCTTAGGAGCACAGGCCATGAAGTTAAATCTTACAGGTAAATAATAACAGCTGCTCTTTTTCATGCATTCATTCAGCAAATGTTGGCTAGTTCTCCTATATGCCTTGTACTAGGCAAGCAAGAGACAAAAGTTTGCTAATTAACAAATGTCTAAGTAAGCTACCATCCTTGCCCTGATGAGCTAAGAAATGCGGACATGCTTTGTAAGTCTTATGCCATTTATTCTCCCTTGATTTCAACTGATCTTTGTAACAAGTCTATAAAAGAGTATTGAAACAAAAGAGAGAGATAAAAAGTTTAAGGAAATATTTTAAAATTTCTATCACGCAACAGTTTACTAGGGTTCAAACCATTCTTTATCTATGTAAGGCAGAGCCTAGTGCAAAGCCTGACACAGAGTAGAAGCTTCTCGGTGAAACATTGGCCAACTCAATGGAATAGAACCAACTTCCCGTCCACTTTTGTCCAGTCAAATGTCTGCTGAGAGGCAAACCATTTCATCAAATAACTCAAGTACCAATCCCAGCTCTGAAAGCCAGAAATAAGATGTTCCACAACATGACTAGAACTTTCAGCACTAGGGAAAGGCCATTCCTGTAGGAGTGGCTGCACACATCAATCCTGACATACTGAGATGGAATTCAGCAGAGGATGGTTTCCTATCTGGGAATAGTAGACTTTCAATAGTGGTACTAAAAGTCATTGCACTTAAGAAGGATATTGAAGACACTGTAAAAAAAAAAAAAAAGAAAAGAAAAGAAAGAAAGATAAGGTGAGAAGTCAAACTAACAAATGTCCCAGATTCCTCTTAAGGAAAGTCTTGGCTTATTGCCCCCCATAAACTCCTTTCTGTTCAGGACTAAAACCTCTGCCCACACCACTAATGCCCAAAAAAAATCTCAGTGCCAGGTTCCCTACCATCAATGCTCCCTCTCACTTACACAGCAAAGAATGCTTGTTAAGGCCACCATTCACCCCAGCACCCATACTCCTCCATCTCAGCATCACACTGAATCTGGAGGGCAAGGCAGCACTGAGTCTTTCTCGGTACTTGCTCACAACAGGGAGACTCTCTGCTCTCCTTCAGCACTTGGCAGATTCCCCTCGATGTCCGCATCTCTTTACCTACCCATGTACCAAGCAAAAGCCTGGACCCTAACTTCCTCCATGTAATCCCTTTGGTGCAGACCTCTTCCCTGGAAGAAAAGAAAACCCTCAGGCTCTTACCCCACATGCTAAGTCTTGGTAATGAGGAGAGAGAAATTAAATGATACAGTGTTGTTCCAGTTATCTATCTCTGCATAATAAACCACTCAAAATTTAGTGGCATACAATAATAATCATGAGATGGTAGTAGACTCTGTGAGTTGGGAATTCAAAAAGGGAAGAGAGACAAAAGCTCTTCTCACCCCCTGATGATTGGGCCTTCCGCTAGGATGATTCCAATGGCCAGAGGAGACTAGAACAGCTGGGGCTAGATCAGTTGCAGCAAGAGGGCTCCTATCCTGATGGCTTCTTGCATTTGCACATCTGGAATCTGGACTGGTTCTTCTGAGACTGTTGATCAGAACGCCAAATGTGGCTTTGCCAGCATGGCCAGACATCTCAGGGTACTGGAAGTTTCATGGAAGCTGAGATCGCTAAGAGCAAGTATTTCTAACAGCACAAGGGGAAAACTGAATGGGAGCTTATAACCTGACCTCAGAAGCCAACACTTCTGCTGTACTCATTTGTCAAAGCTGTCACAGAGTACAGGATAAAGACTTCACCTCCTGATGAAGGAGTGGCAAAGAATTCACAGCCATTTTAAAATCACTGCTATCCTTGCTCTGGCTACAAATAATTCCCATTTTTCCCTGAAGAAAACATACTTGGGCCCCTTCCCAAGAACTCCTAATAGTCTCATCCCTGGCTCATGGTTCTCACCATGCATCAGGAATTGGGATATGGCTGGTGACACTGTTCCACAGTGTCTGAGTCCTTAGCTGCTGGGATGACTTAACACAATTCTGGGAACTGAAGGTTAGCACAACTGGTTTATAGGATTCCATTGCAAGAGAGCTCAGGCCGGAATGGTGGAAGGCAGGTTTGGCTCTGACTATGTACTAGAAAACCTAATATGGCCTCTCTAGCATGGGCGTCAGGGTTTTCGTGGCAGCCCAGAAACATCTATCTTCCCTTTGTGACTTTCATGGCAGCCCAGGACTTCAAGACCAAGTGTTCCCAGCAGCTTCAGCCTTTTATGGTTCAGCCTCCAAAGTGTCATAGCTGCACTTCCAGTATATTTATTATGAAAGCAAGACACAGTCATGCCTAGATTTGAGAAGAAGGGACACAGACCTCAACTCTCAGTGAGAGAAGTGTCAGAGAATTTACAGCCATGCTTTAAAACTTCTAAGAGCATTTATTGCCAAATGTGCAGTCAGCAACAAAGATGAAGAAGTTGAAGTGAAAAAGGTCCCTGAATAGTTTATGAACAGAAAAGTTTATTACTGCCCGTCTGAAGAGATAGGAAACCCAATCTAAGGAATCCAAAGGGTGTAAATAAATCTTTAGCAACAGAGGCAGAAGTCAAAAGGAAGCCTTAAGGGGAAAATCACAAAGTAAAGATAAATTTTCCCAAATATTAAGACTACCTCTTGTCAAAAGATGTGTCACCCACAGAGAGAGGGAGGGGAGGGTCCAGGAGAAAGGGAGGGTAGAAGGGAGGAAGAAAGAGGCCTGCCAGTCTTTGGATGCCACAAGTCTCCCTCTTTAAAGAGAAAAGGTTCCCCCAAAAGCACATTTGTTTTCTTTGTTTACAAATCTTCTCTGTAAAGAAGATTTCATCCTCTAATCCTAGAGGAGCAAACAAGAGACTATTCACTAAGACTTCAGCAATGAAGGATCTTCTTATCAGGAAGGGATGGATGGGGTTGTGGGTCCCCTCCAGTACCTGACATCCACAAGACAACTACTGTGCTGGGAGCTGGGGACCTCAGTCCTAGCCTCACCCTAACACCCTAATACAGGTGAGAACACTCAAGCCCAGAATGAGAAAGAGACTTACCCTGGTGAGCCCAGAAATCAGATTCTCAAACTGAGGCCCCATGGAACACCAGTGGTCCATGAGAACTTAGTGGCATTCCTCCATAAAATCAAAGTATAGGCTCAGCACCTGTAGCTCAAGCAGTTAATGTGCCAGCCACATAAAGCTGGAGGGTTCAAATTCAGCCTGGGCTAGCCAAACAACAATGACAACTACAACCAAAAAATAGCCAGGCATTGTGGCTGGTGCCTGTAGTCCTAGCTACTTGGGAGGCTGTGGCAAGAGAATTGCTTGAGCCCAAGAGTTGGAGGTTGCTATGAGCTGTGATGCCACAGCACTCTACCCAGTGTGACAGCTTGAGGCTCTGTCTCAGGAAAAAAAAAAAATCAAAGAATAGCCTTCCAGATCATATAAGATTAAGTTAATATATATTTTCTCAAGTAATTAGTTTTTTCTCACAATTTTTTCTGAAGCCATGGGTGTAAATTAGTTCTTTAAGATATCTTAAGATATTTGACTTATTAGGCAGACTATATCACAAAATAATACATATTTCACTAGAATATGTGAATACTGTGAATTCCAGGGACTTCACTGCTAGACAAAGCTTAAGAATAATCTCAGGACTGACACCCCATGTCTGGGAGTAAGATGTGTTCCCATCCTTTTATTATTCCAGAAGTGTGCCCTGGCACAGTACCTCATGAATTGGCACTGGCCAGGGAATAATAAATGGAAAATGCGCTCAATGTGAAGGCAGGGGACTGGCCCGGCTAACCTCTCAGGAGGCATTTTAGATACTTTACTAAGAAAAAATCTTCAGAATGATATATACTTCGAAATTAATGCTGGGCCTTCCGGATGGGGACATTCCAGGAAGTGTTTTCTCCCCTTTGGCTTACCTCCCTTTTCTGCAATGAACATGCATTTCATGTTGTTCACGGATGGAGAAAAATTACCTAATCAATAGCTTTCTTCCTTCAGCCCCTTTTTTTAAAGTGTTCATAGCTCCAAAGGGAATGGCAGTAGGACAAATATGAGTGGTGGTAGCAGGTGGGCTGCCCTGGGGTGAACATTAAGAGCCCACGCTCTCAGGAGGGGTCTACCGTCTGGTCAGAAGAACAAAGGTCTCCAGACACAGCCTGCTGAGTCTTTTCGGTTTTCTGACTTTTGTGCCCCCTAAGCACCAGGCTGCCTTTGTTATAAGACCCATATACTCTCTTACTCTGGCTTTACTGAAATTACCCCCCAGGATTGCAGGGATTTGAATGTGCCAGAGAAGCAGATCTAGAGATTCACTAAGCACTAGTCCCATTCCCCCCTGACCCCCAACTCTGTATCCTCAGCTAAAATAGCTGAACTATATTCCCAGACTTGGAAGCCAGCTCTCTGCTAGCTGGCTTTTCTACACATTAAAATTATTGCCAATATGTTGTTTCTTGAAACAAAATATGAAAAGCATTTCTACTCTGGCCAAAAAATCTCCAAACTTCTTTCCACTGATAATGATTGGTTCATGGCTGGTGCAAAGGCCTGGCCCACCCAAGGTACCAGCTCACAGGGTCATTGGTGGTATGGTTCCCGAAAAGTGGGACAGCACTCTTCTTAATGTTTGTGTTCTGACTGAGTTATTTGCTAGCTGTTGGTACCTGGGTAATTCAATAAACTACTCAACTTCCTCCTCTGTAAAATGGGAATTATAAGACTCTGCACCATACAAGTAAATGGAGTACTATGAACTCATTAGGCGAAAGACCAAGAAAATCTCAAATGAGGGGCTTTTCGAATTCTTCATAATGCTCAAAGAACCTTCACTTACCCCACCACAGGGCATCAAACATATGAAATCACAGCTGCATCCCATAGTCAATATAAATGTACACGTGAAAATAAACAGGTATTCATAATAGAAATAATTTCAAGCAGTTTTTATAATCTTGCCTTTGAAAGCTGGACACAAGTGATTTACAATTGACTATGTTTTCCTAATGATTTTCATGCATATTCAGGAATTCTTGAGAAGTGAAAAGACCACAAAAAAAAAAAAATCTAGCCTACAAGTTGTTTTCAAATATAATGAAATTTTGATGAATACTAAATTGAATAATGAATAGAGTTGGCATGCTGCGTTTGGTAGACAAGTCTGATTTTGCAGTTGTCTGTTCCTATTATGGAGCCAACGCAATTTTTCAGGCCTCAAATATTTTTGTCAGCTCCATAAAAGACTGTAGGCCCTAGATACTATGCCTAGAATGCCTACTAGTTAAGAGACTGGGAGCTTCAAGAGTGCCCCCAGAGGTGTGGTAGAGCAGTGCTTACCAGGAATGCTGACTAAAATGCAGATTCTCAGGCCCGGCCCTACCTCAGTGAACTAGAATTTCTGGTCGTACTTCCCAGCAATCTACATTTTTGGCAAGCTCTCCAGGGGTTGCTTGCATACCAACATTTAGGAACCAATGACCTGGGACTCCTGTACAGGGAAGGTAGAAATGGCTGAAAGAAGCTGGTAGGAATCTCAGATGCCAATCTCCCCCTACATAACAACCCTCTTCAGGCCCCCAGCAGGGCAGAGCAACCTGCAAGGTAAGGGGAAAAGAAAGCAGCATGCGCGCCTCTATGGAAACTGAATTTCATTTTTATAGAAATAGCATAAGCGATCTGCATGCTGCATTCAGCTCCCAGATGTTGAGTTGAGTTCCTTTTTCGACTGGGGATGAATAATTTATAATTTCATTGTGTTAAATGCAAAATAATAAGCCTATCTGTGGAAGCAGCACTGGAGTCCACATTTGGAGGACATACTCATAAATCCTTCAGCAGTTTCCTTACTAGCTGAAAGAAATGTATGAAGTGGCTTTTGAGCACAACTGAGCTGGAGTTCTGCAAAAGTGCGATCTGAAGAGTGCCTGCAACAGAATTGATGGCTACTTATAAAAATGCAGATTCCCAGGCACCATCTCCCACCTAACAAACCAAAATGTTAGTAGGTGGGGTTCAGAACATAAGGGACTGTCGTGCATGTAGATGTGACAACTGCTTTCTCCCTTTCCGAGCCCAGGTTTCAGCTGACCACTGGAGGCTGATTTCTAACTTGAGTCATCTCTGTCTTCTAGGAAAAGGTGTGACCTCCACCCAGAGAGGTCAAACCCATTCCCTAGTTCCCAGTTGCAAGCAAAACTGCAAGGGAAACAGCAATCTTTGCTCCCTTCCAGAAATTTCTGAAGGTATAAAAACTGCCAGCTAATTCCCCCCAGAAACTGGAAAAATGCTGAAGCAGCCTCTGTTCCCACTGCTCTGGCCTCCCACTCTGTTCCCAGGAAATACTTCCCAGGTCCTTCTAAAGACAGAGGCCACCCTGTGGAGTGTCTGCGGTATTCAGACTCTGCCTGGGAGTGGGAGTGGGGGGCTGGAGGGGAGCACTGTCCATCAGTGCTTTCATTTCTGAGCCACTGGTTCGCCTTGGACAGCATAGAGTTTGGTCCCCAATTGATTTAACCTCACCTCATTTGTCTGGTTCACCACGAAACAAATGAAGCAATTTTTACCTCATTGCTCAAGATCCTGACTCCTCAAGTGTGACTGGCCACAAAACTATCCCAAGGGCTTAAACCCTCCCAAGAGGGAGCGTAATGGACCCACAGAAGTGATTTATCTTCAAAGATTAGTTGCCATGTTTAGTTCCAAGGTTGGTACCATGGGAGCAAAAGCAATTGGTTCTTGCAGGGAGAATGTTGTACTGCGCCATCTAGGTGATCCTCTCTGGGCCCATTTGCATCACCTTCATTCTTAAGGGCACATCCTTTGGCACAGGGACATGGATGGGGCAAGAGAGGTCCAGAAAGAAGAGAGAGAAGAGTCTGCCCAACACTGTGTCATCAGCAACAATAAGGAAATATCTCTTCCTACAGGGCATTGGCTGGAGCTGAGTCATGATTAAAAGAGAGATAACTGCACTTCTTCTAAGAAGCTTCTCCTAAAGAGGAAGGAAATCAAAGAGCTATTTAGAATGGGCTACCTCTCCACAAAGCAATTTGCAAAAACGGAAAACTGAGTGCTCACCCCTTCAGCCAGAAAAGCTGCCAGTTAGACTCAGTTGACAAATAGCCAAGCCCCCTCCCAACCGAAAGGCCAGGCCGGCCAACTCGGATGCCTACAGAGCCCAGGCAAGAATGTTCTTCACTTCCACCCTGAAAAAAGCTCACTCCTACTTTCCCTCAAATGAGCAAGCATTCTCCTCACTCCATTTTAGTTTCTTGCTGTGCTGGCATCCTCAGACTATGGCCCGCGGGCCACATGCAGTCCTCCTAAGACATTTATCCGGCCCGCCAGGTGTTTTTCCCACCACTGCCTGTCCTGCTTAGCAGCCGACCCATCCCAGGGGCCCACAGTCCGGCCCTCCAACAGTCTGAGGGACAGTGAACTGGCCCCCTGTTTAAAAAGTCTGAAGACCCCTGCTTTAGGGACATGGATCCAAACAAATATTCCTCTTTTATAAAATAAAATAAAACAATAGTGTAAGCGTCATGATAAAGAACCACAGGTTCTTGCCTCAGTGGGTATTGAGGACGGCAGTGAGGACAGGAGTGAGGACCGGAGTGAGGGTAGGGCCCCAGTGTGAGTGTAGAGAGAGCAGGTCCTGCCAGAGAAAGAAGAATTGCCTCTCCTGGGCTCAGGCCACTGCTCACACACACAAACATTGACCCAGCTTCTCCAGATCTTCTTAATTTGTAAAAGAAGCCATGTATTCAGACTTCCAAGTGAACACTCTGAATTTTTAACCATTGGCTCGATTTTAACCTTTAATCATTCTCTATAAAATAACTGCAACCTCTGCTATAAAGACTGGGAACTACTGTAGGAACCACAGGTGCCCCCCAGAGCTCAGGAACTGAAAGAACACAGGGGCTGTCACTGTCCAGCTCTCTCAGGGTTCTCTGGGAGGCTGAGGACTCAGTCCTGGCTGGGGAATCAAGACTACCATCTGACGACATGGGGATTAGTACTAAAGCAGTCGATGAAGGTAGAACGCCCAGCCTCCTGCATCAGCCCCCACAAGTGGGACTTCCTGAGTCCGTTTCACCTCCAGCCAGATAAGCTGTAGCACCCATAATAATCCCCCCAAAGTCTGCCCTTCTTCTTTTCTTCTCTTAGCTAAATCTTAATCGCCCTTGAAGACCCCACTCAAACATCATCCCCTCTGAGACATTTTGCCCAGTGCCTTCTGCTGTAGCTGGTCCCACTCACCCTCCCTCCTTTGTGTCCCACAACAGTCCAGATAGATCCACCAACTACAGAGCAAGGGGGCTGTGACATACTGCGGAACTCTTGAAGGCTGAGACAGGACATCCAGGAACATATTCAGACATGTTCCTGAACAGTTGTCATGATCCTGGGCTTTTATAGCCATGGCCTTATTTTTATCTCAGATTCTCTGCAATAAGTTGACTTTACTGTCCCCATTTTATGGAGAGGAAAGGGAGGCTTAGGGGCTTCAGTAATCTGTCCAAGGCTGTGCAGCCAGAAGGAGGCACAGCTGAACTTAAATCCAGGCCTGGCTCACCCAGAGCCCTAGTTTTCCTGCACCCCAGGGCTTAGTCCTGTGAAATGAAATCTGAAGTTCTGCAGAGTTTCAGTGGATGTGTGTTCTATAGTGGAACACTCAATCAACACACATGTGGCATTAAACAATATCCACAATATCTTGGATATTGTGGGAAGGGCTAGAAGGGTGGGCAGAGCCTGCTGCCCCCAAGCATGTGTTAAGCTTGCATTCCCCCAAAGCAGACCCTGAGACAAGGATGTGGGAGCAAGTGGGTTATTTGGAAGGAAATTCCCGGAATCTTCATTCAAGGAGTGGAAAAGTGAGCCAGGGAAGAACATCAAGCTACAACAAGGAATATTCATGAAAGGTTTCCACATGAGAAACCAAGACTCAGTCATCTGGGGGTGTCTGGGAGGCTATATGAACACATCAGGATAAAGATCTGAGTTTCATTTTGAAGACTAGGAGAGGGGGAAAGGAAGGAGGTAGGAAGAAGAGGAGAAAGAGGAAGAAAATAGAGAAAGAAAAACTACTAGCTACCTGGGCACATAAACCCTAGAAACTATTCTTAACAAAGTTTTAAGTTCAGGCAATGCAAGACACAGGTGGACTGAGGCTGCCGTTACTTGTGAAAGAGAAGCCCTGCCCACAGGCCTCACCACAGCTGCAAATGCTTGTCTACCAGAGTGAAGAAGAGCTTGGGGCTACTTTTAAATACCTGGGGTGGTCAGCCGCCCAGTCTTTCATGCCACCACCAACCAGCTCTTCAGATTCTGGCCCCAAGACTTTAATGGCCATTTGTGGAGAAATGCTCAAGGTTCCATACAAGAAGTTAGTGCCAAAATCAAGGTCAATAAGCACAAAGAACCAGGGCTGCTGACAGTAATTAAGCATCATTCAGGCAGCTTAGATAGAAATATCCTTCCTGGCTTCCTTTCTTAGTTACTCAGAAGAGCCCGCTTAAAAAGCAGCAACATCAAGACAGGAAAATGCTGAACTTTGCCTGAATTGTGGCTTTGCTTATTTCTTTTCAAGGAATATCCGCTAATAATGTAGTATCATAAGCCATTGTTCATCTAGTCCCCCTGCCTGGACTAATCTCTTCTCTCTCATAGGACTAAACAGTCATTTCTTCCAGGAACCCTTTACAGACTGATCACTTCTTCCCTTCTTTTGCAATCTCTCAGTTCATAGAAGTGAAAGACTTCACTGAAAAAGTGAAGTCCAAAATTTTTGGTTACTTTGGTCCCACCCCACTGTCTAGGTATCCCAGACAATATGGTCATGGTGTCATAGGAAAGAACAATACTAGAATATTAAAACTAGCTAAAGGAGAAAGAGATGATGCCGATACTTGAGCACCCCTTGAGGATAACTCTAGGAGAGGTGGGACCTGGTTTCATTCACTACTTCATGTCCCTGCCTAGAATAATGCTGGGCACATCAGAGACCCTCACCAAGTATTGGGTGAATGGAGAATACCAATCAGCAGCACATCTGTCCCCAAATAAACTTGAGATCCAAGAGAAAGAGTTAGCTTGCTCTGTAAACAGTATGGAAACAAGACCCCCAGCACCCAACCTTCTTCCTATTTCCATTCCGACTACCACCCCTCCTCTGCAGACATTCTGGAACTTCCGAAGAATCACACACATGCCCACATCTACCCCAGGGTCCCACCACCACCACCCCCAACCCCGTCTCTATACACCCACCCACAAGCTGGACAGCCAGTGTGAACTGGGTAAATGAAGGTGTTTGAAATGTCTGGGTGTTGGGTTCCTATATCTAGAGGTTTCTTCCTGGTCTATCTTTCCCCTTTTGCATCTCACAGATCCAAAGATGCACATTCACAGACCAAACAGCCTGGCACCAGCACAACCCAGAGCTCCATGAGGAACATTGGTCAAGAGAAAGCTGGAAGCTCAGAGTGTCCCACATCTGGGAATGCAGATTCCCCACGGCTCGGTATTCAGAGAAAATTTTAGACCTAAAACTGAAAAACCAATCGGTTTAGACTAAAACTTAAGTATTCTGGTGACTGGACACTTGCGATTCTCTTTCATGTCTTACAGACCTTGGAGAGTTCTGCCTCCAAGAGCCTAGAGCAGTGTTTTCAACCTTTCTCATCTCACCACACACTTGAACCTGTAGTTAGGTTTCCACCGCACCCTTAAAATTAGGCACACACACACACACACACACACAAAACTAAAAAAAATATACTTCCTGTGGTTTGAACTTCTTTCAAAAACTAATGACTTTAAAATTTTTCATGGTACACATAAGATCCTCTCACGGCACAGCCGTTGAAAATCACTGCTCTAGAGACTGTACTCCCGGGAAAGGGTTTATTCCAGTCCCGAGGCAAGACAATGACAAATCAATGACTAAAGGGAACTAACTGAAAAGGAAGCTAAACTGGGATGTCAATCGCACCTTGCTGCTTCAGAGAGCAGGCTCCCACCAGGCTGGACTCTCTCCTGGGAGGTCTCGTGGTATTCTCACTTTGAACAGTTAGTCACATAGGCTACCAGGCTTAATCTATGCTGCAGGAGTGTAGAAAGCAGGGACCACATCTTGTTGCTGAACCCTCAAAGCATTTCCCATCCCACTTATCATCCAGCATACAGTAGGCACTCAATAAGTGAGAGGTGAATTGAACAGTCTACCTGCACCAAGGAAGGAAACGGCAGCTGAGCACCCGTGCGGTACCAGATACCAAGCCACATCATTTCATCCAGTCCTGTGTCACTTCTCAGATAAGCATTGACCCCTTTTTGCAAATGAGAAAACAGAAATTTAACAAAACTAGCAGAGGCAGGACTCAAAATGGATCTGAGCAAAGACAATGCTTCTTCTAAATATTCACGGCCACTTTAAAATGTTCTGATCCCACAGGGCCTTGCATCCTACAAGGTGTCCCTAGTTCCGAAAGCATTTGGGACGCTGTGTAATTGGGAAGGGTAAATAATTTGAAGTTGTGGCTGTTCATCAAAATGGAAGGGCGCCTGAACCAAAGGAATGATGGAGAGAGTGTTTCTCCTGCTCCGGCTCCCCTGACAGATGGGCCGTTCACCCCGCGGTGCCCGAGGCAGGGGAGAGGTTTCATGCACACTTGCACCTTGAATAAGGATCCTAGCAGAATGCCGGACGCTGCTCCACACAAATTACGGCTCGGGCGAGAAAGACAACAAAGCAATTTGCCTCGGTAACTAATTCCTCTTGTCTGTAGAGCTGAAAGAGCAATACTTTAGCAGCCAGTGAGTTGGATAATTGGAAATAAGGGCAACTCTCCAAGCAGGCTGAGGAAGGCTGGTTTTTATCAACCTTGGAGCTATTTTTTATAATCAGTGTCTGTGTGCAAAAAAAAAAAAAAATTAAATAAATAAATCCAGAAGGGGAAATAAGCAAGACTTCCTCACCCACCAGCACAGGAAAAATCCTTTTCTCTTTTCCTTTTTTAAATACTACCTTGAAACTTCGTTATATCACAGTGCAACTGGACTTCTCGGTTTCAAGCAGAACCTTGGAGGAAGGTTATTGAACGAACACTTCTACGGATTGAAATTTTGCCAGAACTAATGTTCTTTCCAATATAGACAGAGAGGCGACAGGGATGGGACTTGTAACGATTTTTGCCTTCTGATTGCTAAGCAAGACTCAGCTCTTTGTTGTTTTTGTAGCCACTCTTGCTGACTGGAAATGCTGGCGGATGTAGTCACCCAGAGACCCAAAACATTAAAGCAGGCACATGCACCCACAAACACACATACACCCTTCTGCCAAACTCAGCCCCTTTTTCCACATGTCTGTGCAATGTCAATCAATTCACACCCCAAACCAAGCCCACATCCAAACCTTGGTTTAGAAAGTACAGTGGCGCCCCACGATAGGATCCTGCATTTATACACAGGGCAATGTCTCAGTCCCCATGTTGTCAACAGAAATTTCTGATTTCTGTGGCCAGAGATTTTTAATTCTAAGAGCTAAAGGCAAAATTACAGGCTTGAGTCTTTCCTTGGGCAAATGATGAAATAAAAGCAGTCTTCAGGTTGAGTCCTTCTTTCCTATTAGAGATTTTATAACTAACATCCGAATTCAGGCCTAATCTTTGGCGAATATTCCACTCACCACATCTTCTGGGGGTGAGCACACTGGGGAAAGTGGCTTGTGAAGCTGCTGAGGGTGAAGGGCAAGACCAAAAGCAAACTCAGGTCACAAAGGTGGTCAGGAAATTACTCTGTGTCATAAGGGAATGAGAAATTTGCCCTTCCCCAGGGAAATCCTGAAGCAGGAGAGGAGGAAGGAACTTGAGGCTGCTTGGCAGAAAGGAAGGAGGAGGGAGAGTGGAAAACTTCCAGGTGACGGGTTAACCTTGCAGTGGGGTTAAGGCAGAAAAATGTCTGTTGGCAAACTGTCAAAACTGATTGTCACTTACTTTTAATACACGACTAATATTATGACATGGCTTCCTGCTCAGTAACCTCCAGTGAATCCTATCGCTACCAAGGTATGGTTCTAAAGCCTCAGCCTGCTCTCCTGCCCCACACCAGGCCAGATCTGACTGTGCCCCAGCTCAGACAAGTACCCCAGAGAGGTGGAAACCGCAGACTGGTGGCATCCTGGCAGGGATCTTCCACCCCTGGGCAGAGCTCCCTAATTCGTACAACCGCCAGGTACCCCTCCTGCCCCCAGTGTCAAATGAGCAGGTGATGCCAACAGGCCTCTGAAGCCCCTTCTCTGCGCACACCAGGACCATAAGGGAATCTCTGTACTCTCCCCTCCTCTTATCACTAAACCCAGACTTTTGCCCGTTCAAATGACTTTTTCCCTCCTTGCCTCCCCCTGGAAGCTCTAGCAAGAATTACACCAACCCAACCCCCCTCAGTGCCACAGTGCACAGGCAATGGGCCCCTCTGAGAATGACAGTGGCCCTAGCCAGCTGTCCAGTCCCCGCCATCCCCTGCCCACTCTTTGTAGCACCACTCAGCTCTTTCACGTGGGAATGTCCTGCTCCTCATCCGATCATAAACTCTCTGAAGCCTGAAACAATTTTATTTTTATTATTACTACTATTTTGGTATCACCAACAAACTCTCAGACAGTCTGAATGCCAAATAAGTACTGAATAAACAAATGAACAAATGAACAGAGTAAATTAGCTGCCCTCTCCCTACCGGGCTCAGAGCTGTGGACTCCAAACCTCAAGCTCCCTTTAACAGAGACCAGAAGTTTTCTGGAACACCACCTGCTGGAGAAAAACTTTGTTGCTTTTTCGCTGAGCCTGTTTATCACAGAGCTGGGACAGCAAGAGGACAGCAGCCAAGGGTGTGTATTTGTGTCTGTGGCACGTTCATTTCCAACCTGCCAAACAGTGGCACCATTACAGATAAGTCCTTGATTCCCAGGACAGCCCGAAGAGGATGCCCTGCCTTGTTGGGGGGTCAGAGTAAACATCAGGTAGAGCTGTCTCCACATCATGTCCTCATTTGGGCAAACTGCATCCTGCCACTAGAATGCAAGCTGCTTGAGAACAGCCTGGCCATGTGCCTCGTGCACCACTGACACTGGATGTGCGAGGTGAAGCAGTGAATAACTTACTGAACAAACACAAGGACACCGGGAACCGGGAGAATGGCCACAGCCTTCCCACTGACAGCCTGGTGCTCTCGTCACACGGTGGCTTCCATGAGGTGCCATTGGGGAGCAGAGCTGGGGACAGGGCGAGTCCCGCGCTGGAGGAGGCTCCAGTTCTGCCCTTCTGATTTGTCATTAGCAGGATGCACTGATGATAGCCGGCGGGAGCAGGAGGATGTAAAGTCCACCTCATAGAAGGCCTGTGCCACGCTGCAGCAGCGCTAGCTCTGAGCCCCGGACGTTCAGGACACGCAAAATGATGCCAGGTGGCCTTGGCGCTTCCCTGCAGGCTCGAGGTGGGTCTCAGGAGAGCCCTGCGGGTGTGTGTGAGCTGTCGCTTCCCTCAGAGGGAAAGGGCTCCTCCTGACCCGTCACAGCCCCTTCGGGGGAGGATCTTACATGTGCCACATAATTTGTAAAGACCGTTAATTAAATGATGTTCCAATATTCTTTTTTTTTAACTTTTTTTATCAACATAATTTAAGTGTGCAGGTTCAAGTGTGCCATGAGATTTTTCAGGGTAAAAACACTGTACAAAGGAACGCACGGCCCTCTGTCTGTACAAAGGCTAAGCCCCGGCTGTCACTGGATGGTCTGTGGGGAAGGATCATTCACATGACACACTCAGGCCACTGAGACTGGGTCCTCCTGTGTCCTGCAACACCGTAGCTAGGGGCAGCTGGCCAGAGTGAGCGGGCAGAGTGTGGCCTTATTTCAGGCCCAAACTTACCAACTCCCACATGGTCACCCGGAATCAGGCTCACTAAGCCTGTGACTCAGGACACAGAAGTTTCAGGCATGCCCAAAGGAGCTGTGAGAATCGAGGTAAGGGACAGCAGTGGTTCCAAGCATGGAGACTGGGGTCAGACCACCAGGGTTGGAAACTCACTTCTACCACTATCAGATGGGTGACTGTAGGCAGTGAGCCAGCCTCCATGGACTTGTGCCCTCCTCTGTCAGGCCCTCAACCTGTGGGTTAGGCTGGGTCATGTGCACAAAGGGTAGATTAGCTGTAGTTAGCCTGTGGGGCTGGGCACTACAAGACTATCATGAGAATTAAGTAAGATAATAATATCATGCCCATCCCAGTCATCTATCACTGCATAGACAAAATGACAGTCAAGATTTTGTAATCTGGGCAGGACTCAGCATGGAGGGTTTGTTTTTGCTCTATGTGGTGTCAGCTGGTGGGTGTGGCTAGGGCTTTACTGGGACAGAGGACAAAGATGGCTTCACCTCCTCACCCTACCCCCATCCCCCACGTCTGGCACCCCAGCTGGGGAAGGTGGTATGGCTTGAGGCTGGCTGAGTTTCTTTCTTTCTTGATAATCTCTTATCCTCCCAAGTAGTCCTTAACACAGCCTCTAAGAAAGCAAACTCAGAAGCTGCAGGGTCCCCTAAGGACTAGGTTGAAAATTGGCACAGCGTCAAGTCCACTGCATCTTATTGATCAAAGCAAATCATAAGGGCAACGCAGATTCAAGAGGAGAGGGAATAGGCTCCACCCCTCAGTGGGAGGCTCCACCCCTCAGTGGGAGAAGGGGCTTCTTCACCTAAGAGATCTGGGACTGTGGGACTGTGTTTGCTGACAAGCCACTGCAGCGCTATGCAGTCATTTGCATGAGGAAAACAAGTCGAAACACTTAGATGAGGCATTAAAGCAATAATGCTCTCAACCTACGCTTCCTCCAGTGACCATGGGACAAATATAAACACCAAGTACAGCAAACTGAAGTGCAAATGCCATGACCATCACTCAGTGTGGATGTCATGTTGAGCAAGTTATCATTCTTAAAAGATATGCCCATGTCCCGCTGCTGTCATGGGGGGAAATGTCACACCAGCCACCTTGCTATTTGTAGACACTTGGTGAACATTTCTGGAGAGAGTAAACTGTAACATGATTTGTTGAGTGGACAAACAAATGATTCAAACAAGTGAATTAGTAAATGGATGGGAGGAAAAGGGAATTACCTCCTCTCCGGGGCTGATGCAATCAGATGAATTATTCCCCAGACTGAAAGTTTATACCTAAGAATCTAGTGCTTTAGTGGCTACTGCTGAACTCCTTTGAGTCCCAAGACCCGCTTACCAGCTATGTGACCTTCACCAAGGTACACCTCTTGTACACAGTATAAGATGTTCATTAAATGCTTGGGAAGTTTATGCTTTCTACAATGTGTTAAACAGTTGAATAAATGAATCAGTGAATGAATAAAATAATGGCCCAGCCAACACAACTCACACACACACACCCCATGCTATTGAACTCCCCCCCCTAAAGGTTCGTCCTTACTGGAAACACCATTTGGTGGAAATTTCCACTCCTCCACTCCTGCTTCTCTTTAAGACAGAAGACACCAGAGAAGGGCAGTTTTGGCCTCTTCGCAGGTCTACCACAAACTTATACTCCTAACTTAGACTCCATTTCTAAGTATGTGTGTCCTGGTCCAGTGTCCAGAGAAGCTGAAGGTCTGGGTTCTGGTCAGGAGGCTTTCTAGGCTGAGCATCTGTTCTGCTCTTAGCAGCTTGGACCACCTCCTGTAGCAGCAGAACGGCAATAAAGACACCAGCCAACCATGTCCCCTGCTAAATTGTTACGTCCCCAAAAGGTGTTCTGCACATTTGGGGCAATACTCAAAACCACCCCAAGGAAGCACCATTGCACACTTCAATACCCTGGCTAGGACTTCCAGGACAAATATCCATTGATTATTAAGTCTTAGTGACCATCATTATTACGGTTTCCATGCATCAAAAACATATTCATTCTCTTCCTTAATCCTCTTAATAACTCCACAAAAGAGACAAAATTATAACCTTAAATTCACAAATGAGGTCACAGAGGTTAGATGACTTGCCCCAGTGACCAGGCTCAGGTTTTCACCCAGGCAGGCTGAGAGCCACTTTGTCACAGTACAGTCATATCCACATGGCTCTCATCTCTTTGTCTGTCTCTCCCACTAGATCGGGAACTCCTTGAGAGCTAAGACTGGTTCCCACTCTTCCAGGAGGCCTCGGTGTTCAGCACGAGGTCTGGCGCACGGGTGTCTCGTGGAATATGTGGACTGTGTGAGTGAGGGCCGAGTGACCTAACACGCAGGGCCATTCATCCAACTGCGCCAACCAGATGACAGTGCATCCGATTCATCCGTCAGGCCTCATTGCCCTGGTAGAAAAGGCATTTTAAATCCTGGCCCAAGGACATAATTACCCTTTAGCTTGAGGAGATATTCAATTTGTTACTCTTGGCCATCACAGAAATTGGGTTGAGTTGGGTTGAAATGCAACAAGACAGATTAGATTTCTTAAAACTGCCTTTATTTTTTAAGGAGTCAGACTGACTCTCTCTCTCTCTCTCTCTCTCTCTCTCTCTCTCCTTTTGGCACACACATGCCAAATCTTTATGCTTGTCACACTGGGTTAAATGATGACTGCTTTAATTTAAACCTCTGGGAGGCCCTCACCAAGGGGAAACCTCCCCATTCCCATCCAGCCACACCTATCTCCTTAACAGGCTGCCTGCTCACATGTGCACAGTGTAAAACAGGCTGGGGGAACCCCAGAGGTCTCCCACTAGCCTTTTCCTCAATGAACAACTGCCCAGAAGATGGCAGCACGTGGATGGATCCCTGAGCACCTAGAGCCAGTCAGGTGAGCCCTTCCAAGTGCACATTACACGCTGGAGACCCCTACGTGCTTGATTTCATTTGAGCCCCTCCAAGTCAGGGTATTATAATAAATTTTCTTTTCTGCATCCTTCCAACTTGGGGAGTGTGAGACTAAGAGGAGGTCATTTCTGAGAGTATGGAAATAAAGAAAAGAACTACGGCAAAGTCATGAAGAATGCTAACAAGCTGGTCATGTTGAGAGCTGGGTCTTATTTCTGGCACAACTAGCAAATACGGAAGACGACGGAATGTTTTCAATGTGGGGAATCTTGCAGGTGCCGCAGGAGGGTAGGAGGGCGAACCTGGCCTCCCACTGCAGGGCACGTGAGAATTCAATGGTTTTGGCATTGAGAAGCTGAAGATCAGAATCTATAAAAAGTTAATTCATTTTATCTTAAATTAGAAGGCTCTTATAAACAGAATTTTCTAGACCTAACTCTTCTCTACCCACGCTGCTTGCTATGCTGGGGGCTCATTGGGAAAAGGAAAGACACCACCTCACAGACTCTCATGTCCAGGATCAGGCACCTACTGTTTCATCCCCTCCCCCAGAGAAATTTCTCAGTGAATTTTCTTAGTACCTGTGCATTAGCACAGAGCGGACCAGAGAATACATTTTCACTGGCTCTTCTGCGGCAGCATAGCTGACATTCTGGTAAATCATGGGTAAAGTGCCTAAGAAGTCATTTTCAACACAAGACTTCAGTTTTTATTTACACCCCAATCTGATCCATGTTTAAATTTCTCCAGTGTCTGCCATCCCAGCTGGCCAGCTGCCCACCTGATCTCAAACCTGGGTAAAAGGCACATTGACCAAGCGTTTCTCTTTTCTGTCCCTTTGTGAGAAAGATGTAAAGGCTCAGCTTATAAAATGTTTCCCCAAGTTGAAACATGTGATATATAAACTCAGCACCCAGGTAAATGAAATTTGCCTTAGTGTGGATTTAGCAATTTTTTACAATTTGTGGGAATGGTTTACAAAAAAGGCCATATTGAATTTCATACAATTTTTATCATGTCATAAAGTGAAAAGCCACTTTCTGTCTATAAGAAGAACTCTGACAGCTTCTTGATCCTCGGGAAGAAGACAGAACCCAAAGAGTGGAGAACAGAGCTGGTGCCACACTCCCTGTGAGAAAATATTGCCCCCCACCCCACCCCAAGGCCACCACATGGTATAAAAGAATATAGGCCCTTTACTTTCTTTGGAAAATCCTGTCTTCTGTCTTATCAGCAGTTCTATGATATTAGTGCATGACTATTATTTTTTCGTTGTGTGTTGATCACTAAGGTGTGTGAACACAGCCATGGCAGGGTTTCTGTGCCAGGCCTCTCAGCTGAGATGGAGCTCCTATGGCTTCACAAATTGCGCTGATGCATGTCTTTGCCAGGAGCCAGGACCTCGACTCAGGCAGAAAGACCAGCTCACCCAGCCATAGAGGCATGCTCTGTTGGCATGGGCTGAAAGCTTTGAGAAATGAACTCATGCTGCGTGTACATGCTGGTTTCTATGGCAATGGTCATGAAGGCATGGGCCAAGGTTATTAGACATAGTGAGTCCCTATGGGGACTAAAGACAACTCCCTGCCTGGCGATTCCCAAGAACTATTTTTTCTTTTATTCTGACACAGCTCCTGATTGCCAATGACAGCTTAACAGAACATGCTTCTGTTCCCCAAATACATCCCACGAGTTCCAATTTCTATCAAGCTGGTTTCCTATATCCAAATAAGACTGCATCATGACATAGAAAGTTGCGAACACAACGTGCTTTATTTAACTCATGGCTTTCTTGCAATAAAAGGTTATTTCCTCCTGTTATTATGTGTAAGTACCTACAATATGCCAAGCACTGCCATAGGCATTCAATGAACATAATTTTGTTCTTCAAAATAGTCCCCATGAAATCAGTATTATAATCTCCAACTGATAGAGGAGGAAGCTGAGAACCAAAGAAGCTAAGCATCTTGGGAGATGTTCCACCATGGAATGCAGTGGACCTGAACTTGGAGCCTGGCTCTTCCCGATTTCACCAAAGCTGTTCTATCTAGCATCCCCAGAGCTGCCCACCTTGGACAACAGGGTATCTTTCTCTCTCTTTTTTTCTAAAAGACTTTTCAAAAGTCTTAGATTATTTGAAAGCTTCTCCTCTGTTCTATAAACAATGGTATCTTCTCTAAACATGTCTACCAAATTCTCTGTTTTAGTTCTTTCTTTCCTACCCCTTTCTGAACCATCTTCACTGTTCCAGCTTTCTCAGTAGAGCCCTAAATGGAAAATATTGTCTTAATAAAAGTGATAATAGTTTCTGAGTTTATATTTTTTCAAAGCAACGACATGCCAAAATCATGGTCTTTCGGGTACCTCAGGCAGATTTCCTGGGTTACATTCATTCTAACAATTATCTTTGGGGTTTCAGACTTCTGAAGGAAGCAATGGTGAGAAAGAACTGAAAAAATATGGGCAAGAGAACATAAAAGAGATAAATTGTCTGGAACAATTAAATAATCTGAGGTATAAAGATATGGTAGAAATAATAAGAGTCCATTTTATAAAATACTCCAAAGCAATGGGTGAGGAATGCTCACTGAATATTATAATTCAATGCTAATAGTTTATGGGGGATGCAGGCTGGCATCATTATCCACCTGTAGTATCTTCCCAAGTGCCAGCATCTTAAACCAATGATCACAGCAAATAGGCTGCCTCCTAAGGAAATTTCACATCTGCAAACTTGATTATTGCATTTTTCAGGCATTAATGTGCAGAATGGCTGAGCAATCCTCCAGCCATCTCTCAGTACAGAGGTTAGGGTGACAGGGATACAGCTAGTTTCAAGGTTTTCTAAACCTTCAAATGCTTTTATAAAGTTTATCTTCCTCTAGGCTGTGGGTTTATTTATTAGTCCGTCCTCTTTTTATTAGGCTTTTTGGCTTTGACTTTGGCTTACAGCTTGGCCTCCATTTACTGAGCCTCAGTAAAGGAGCTGCAATGCAAGCCCCCCAGGGAAACAACACATTACTAGACCCAAAATCAGGAACATAGGAATTACCCAGTGGCTTGGGACACTCAAGTATTTTCTATAAGGAGTCAACTTTTTAATGCACAGTAAGTAAGGAATGATACCAAATCAGCAGCACTTTAATCCTTAGAATCATTATCACCTTGTCTGAGACATTCAACTTTTTAAACAAAAAGTAAAATTCAGAATTCTTGCTTTCAAAGCACAGAGCATTCTGATACCATTCAATCTCCCCAGCTCTTCTTGCCACTCTACAGGAAAGAAGTGCTTTCCTGTGATCTAACGATGACTAATATTTATTAAACCATGACTGGCTGCCAGACACTATGGGCAAAGGCCTTTACGTGAATTATCTTGAATTATACCCAGTCCAGTATAAATGATAAAACTGAGGCACAAAGAGGTTTGCCAGCATCACCAACCTCCTAGTGGTAGCGTCAAGTTTTTGTATCCAGGGAAGTCTGATTGTAGAGGCTGAGCCTCTTTACATGGGTCATTTAAAAAGTTTTGAGACATACACAATTCAAGAAACATAAAATCCACATGGACAGAAACAAATGAAGCCCTCCCAGCAACACCCATAAGCCGAGCAAGTGGAAAGCTGCTTGGGTGAATCACAAAGGACACTGTCAACTGTGCTTCTGAAAAGTGAAATAATGGACCGTAACAGTCTGTCTCAAGATATTTGTAGTGACCCCGTTACTATGACACCATTCTGCCTCTCAACACCCAGGACGCACCGACCTTTGTGTGCTCTAGGCACCCAGATTTTGCTTGACCTCCAGGGCCTGACTCAGACTACACTCGCTCGAACTGTGATCACACAAGGCACAGTGAATTCTCGCTCTTTGGATCTCCCCAACGATTTGCTGGCACAACACTGAGTCTGGCAATTGTCCTCTGCTGCCTTCTGTTGTGTGACAGTCAAGTTGAGTGGACAGAACTGCTTTGGAATCAGACAACCCTGGATTCCAAACCCACTCAAGTACTTGCTAACTATGAGACTGTCCCTTCCTCACCTCACATGTTCCCTCAGCACCTAAGGTGTGACAGCCACTGATGTCACCGGAGCCCATCACAGGTTCTGCCCCCTGAGAACCACCATAGATCTTGAGCAAGTGACCTCATCTCTTTAAACTTCAGTTTCTTCATCTATAAAAAGGGAATAATATTCCTGATCTCATGTACTCAGCTCATAATAGCCAAAAAGCATAAAAGCACCCTGTTGGGTGCCTGGCACATAATACGTGCTCAATAAATAGGGCTATTGTGATCATTGCTATTATAACTATTAAGTTATAGTTTTCATAGCTTCAGTCTATCTCCCTGACTAGGTTGTAAATATCCCTGTATTAAAGAACCACTACTCACAGCACACAGAATCACTATAGAAAGAGCACTTGATCAGAGTCTGGAGTCATTGCCCCACCAGGAACCGGCTGTGTGTCCCGAGCAGCTGAGTCATTTCTCTCTTCCTTTTTCTCCCCTCCCTTGTCCCCTCCATGTCTGTCTATCTGTCTGTCTCTTTCTCTCTCTGACCTCTGCAAGTGGCAGAGTCTGATAAGCAGAAGGAGACATCACAGAAGCAGTCACAGTGTGGGCTCCCATGGCTTCCAGAGATGACTGCAGGCCACTGGGTGTTCCAGCAGCTGGACTTCAGCTGCTCCTTCTTACTGGTAAGGCTGGCCCAGAACCAGAAGTATTAAAGCCTTTCCACATGCTGGCATTTTCCATCAGTTTCTGTTGGACTCTGAGAACTCCGTAAGCCATCTCTTGGTTGGTGCTGTTCAAGCTTTCTATTTTAAAGGGAGATGGCTCCCAAAGCCCCACACAGAAAGCAATTCTAAAGCACCCATAAACTCCAGGCCCCTCCCAATCATCCTTCACACTACAGCAGTTCCTTCCAGCCACAGCCAAATACCTTAGGGTGTAAAGACATGGCTGTGCAGGCCCCTGGTCAGCCTCCAGACTAACCTCGCTCCCTCCACTAGAGAACCAAGATGCCCACACCTACCCCAGGGCTGGTCATCTCATAGCACATGAGCCTGATCCCTAAAGAAATAGGGAGGAGACATGAGATTCATTTCCAACTCATTCCTAGCACCTGCCAGCATGCTCTCCTGGTAGTTAACTCATCTTCATTAACAGTCATAATGAAGAAAAATGAAGAATACTAAACACAGACATAGAATTGATCCAACGACTCACTTATTCAAAGGCTCTATACTATCTGGTCTCCTCTCCTTCGAACACAGGCACTTCTTTTCCTCACCTGGCCCCACTGTCCCTTCCAGGAGTGTCTCTGGCCAGCTGCCAGCTCACGTTCTGCACTCCATCCATTCCAACCTCTTGGCACCTCCCAGATACACTGGGCTCTTGCTCTACCGTTGTCATCCTTCTGCCTTTTCTTCCTCTTCATCTAGCCTACTTGGTAAATTCCTTCACGGTTCAAGCTAACCTCACAAATGAAGCCCTCCCACACTCCCCAGAGAGAGATGACCACCCCCTGCTCCTTGCCCAATATGATCCTTATACACTGGTTCTTTCCACCCTGTAGGACATTCACTTGAGAAAGAGAAAGGACACCCCCCAAATCCATACAATGCCTACCACGTACCTAACATAGCATCAGGCACTTTGCACAAACGTGATCTGTTGTTTGCACAATGATTTTTCCTACAGATTATTTTAAAATTGAAGGCAGGAAATCACATCTTTTTTCATCACAGCATCCTTAGCACCTGGCACTTTGTAGGTGGCCCAGGATTATTTATAAGTTTAAAATCAACTCACAGATGGCTGGCAATTGAATGACCAATGAAAGTGTCCACGTGGTTAAGACTCCATGTAGCAAGACCAGCAATAGAGAGGTTTCTACAGCTTCATCATTAAACTGAGCCCAGGAGGACTACATTTCAGGTCAGCTTTCAAGTCGAAAAATAACAGAAAAAGGAAGGGGGAGGAAGACAAGGAGGAGGAGGAGGAGAAAAAGCTCTCACTCATGAAGTAAACAACATCAACTGCAAAAAAGGTAAAAGATAAGAAAGCGAGGTAAAGATTACAGCTGTTCCCTGGAGAATTCCACGCAGGCAACCTCACTGCTCTGCTCTCCTAGCCGGGTAGGCAGGGGTATAATTTATAAGCCCAGACTTCACCACCCTGATTTTTTTTTTTAAGGTGATAAGTTGTTTTAATCAACCTGGCTTATTTTTTTCCCCCATGTCTGATATAGTTGTAAGCTAGAAGGCCGTTTCGTTCAATTCCTCTTTCTATTTGGTTGATATATTATGCTTTCTTCCAAGTTTTTCTCTCAAGAGCATCCCTCTTTTATTGCTTTTCATCTTGGTTCCTATAATGAAAGTTTTGCAAAGCACAACTACTGTTCTTATTCCTGATCTAAAAGGGAGATGGTGCAAAATGGAAAGAATATGAGTATAGCTGGGATAATTTTTATGCAAAACATTTTTTATCTTAAAAGATTAACATTGTGCAAAATATAGAAGCTGGTGGGGGAAGCGGTTGTCTTTGCAATTATAGTGAAGGCTGTATCAGGTGTGACACAGTCCTAAAGAGAAACAAAATGAAACCAGCAGGCAACTTGCCCTGCCTTACTTGGGTGATCTGTCTTCTGCTTTATGGATTACTGACTTTTTTATGAAGACCGTATCCATTTCTACGTTGGGCACTGTGCTAGCTATGCTGTCAGCACATGATAAAGTTTTATCATGATTAATGGGAATAATAATCATGCAGGGTGAGAAAGTTTCAATCAATTTCCCAGAGTTTTATTTACCAGCTTCTTTGCACCTTCCCTGAAGTTACTAAAAAGAAAAAGACTTAATTTGCACATATATATATATGTCCTGTGCCTCAACCGTCCAACTTTCTTTGTATGCCAAATGAATTTCCTAAGAACGCAAGGTGCCAGGCAGAAAGTCTGGCTGTCTTGAAGCTTTATTCACAAACACTTCTTAACTCTGCCTCATGTCTTAGCACAAATCACCCTCTGCATCCTTGTTGGCAAAGGGCTGGGACTCACCTCTGCTGGCTGCCATATCAGATAGTATTACCTTGGGACCAACCACACTGACCAGTAAAATAATGCCACCCTTCACATCTTCAAGATATTTCTTATATTTGTCTTCTCTAATGTAAGAACCAGATTTGAATATGATGCTAGTTATGTTCACTGACTGGATGATTCAGTCAACCTGAAGTGGCCTTCTGTAGATTATCTATTACTCACTCCAAAAGGCTCAGCCCAACAATCCCCCAGTGGGGACATAGAGCAAACCCTCAAGGAGGGTGGCTACTAGGACTCAAATAGAAACCAACTGTAGAAGCCAAAAACATTAAGCACATGAATTGACCAATCCACTGGTGAGGTGATACCATTCAAAGGAGTTACCTCAGGTAAGCTGGGGGGACAGGAGCCAGAAACCACAAAGTAAGACCAGAGAGGGGCAGAGGACAGAAGGAGGTGGGTTGGTGTTTGCTATGATTCCCTGATCTTCTGGCTCTGAAAGCTAAAGTGCACTGATGCCCAGGGCTTGTGAGCAATGCCAGACCTGGAGACTGTCCAGGATTAGTCTCAAGACAAGTGTCCATGACAACATCTATGAAAATGGTCCATGATGTCCTTGAGAGAGAAGGGGACAATATCACAGTGGGATGGTGGAGGTGAGAAAGCCAGAGCCGAGGTCACCAGAATCAAGAAAAGTGCTCAAAGCAGAGAAAGGGCTATGAACAACATGGAGAAAACAATTCTAGTAAACTTGCCTATGTCTGTAATACTAGACACTGAATAAAGAATTATCACAGGTTTGTGTGGCCTATAAGTTCCACCAATAATAAATCCAATTTTTAGCCAGTCACAGTGACTCACGCTTGTAATCCTAACACCTTGGGAGGCTGAGGTAGGTGGATTGCTTAAGCTCAGGTGTTCAAGACCAGCCTGAGCAAGAGCAAGAGCCCATTTCTAAAAATAGCCAGGCATTGTGATGACAAGTGCTTGTAATCCCAGCTACTTGAGAGGTGGAGACAAGAGGATCACTTGAACCCAAGAGTTTGAGGTTGCTGTGAGCTATGATGATGTCACAGCACTCTACCCAGGGCAACAAAGTGAGACTTCGTCTCAAAATAACTAAATGAATCCAATTATTACTTGCTCAAACATTCCTTGTTTTGTCATGAGGAACGAAAAATCCAACTCAAGATGTTTTATATCGAAAAGGACATGTATTGTTCATATTGTTTCATTAGGGCTTTAGACCTAAAATTTTAACTTCAATCCAGGTACTCAAATGAAATCATCAGAAATCTGTCTTTCTCCACTTACTCCCCTCTGTTAAAGCTTTCTCCAAGTGGAAGTAATGATAGCCACCAAAAGTCCCAGGCTTAGAAGAGAATAACTGTGGTGACTTAAGGAAAAGAGAGACAGTTTCTTTCTATTAGCTTCAGCAAAAATTCTGAGATTAAGCCTCATTGGCCTGACTTAGACCACATGCCTGTCTCTGAACCAATCACTGTAGGATATGGACAGAAGGGCTCCTTGGACCAATATCTATCATATGTCAGAAGAAAGGAGAATGGGTGCAACCAGGTCACAGCAAGGAAGAGTGGGTGCACATGCAAAGCTACATCTCTGTCTCATTGGCATTTAGCATTTATTAGCTTCCCCCAGTGTACCATGTAGGCACAGCCAAAAAACAGCATTCAGGGCTGCGTTGGCTTTTTTCCCTAAGCACTCAGCAAGGAAGACCACAAAGAAAAGCTTTCTCCTTCTATCCACCATAGCCTCTCCTCACAAGTAACTCTGACAATGGGGAATAATTTATTCCAAGAGGGGTGTGACTTAGATTTCCTAGTCATTGTGTTTGGGACAATTTCAGAACAAAGACCAAAAGAAGATTAACAACAAAAATTGTATACGGAGGGGTAGAGCAAGATGGCTGACCAAAAGATCATTCAGCTGAGCTCTCCTAAAGTGACTGGGGGAAAAGGGAGAACCCAGCCATACCTGGCACAGGGACCTTACTCAGAGTCATAGCTGAGGGAGCACAGTGAGGAGGTGGTGAGCTGGATACAGCATATGATCAAGAGTGGTGGAAAGCTGATGATTTAGGCAAGTGATTGTGACTGGGTAGGATCTGCTGGCTCCCCACAGAGGTTTGGGATGAAAGGAAGACTTTCCAGAGTTTTCAGTTGTTGAGGGAAGCTACACATTGAGTGGAAAGCTTGAAAGGGTGCCCAGACTCAAACAGTATACAGCAACCAGTTCCAAATGCCAGTTGGAGTGGATAAGCCATAGGTTTGGTGGCAGGCAAGGCAGCCATACTGAGAAGGTCTCATGGGCCAGGGGATTGCCACTGTGGGAAGGTTGTGAGAAGGTCTTAGCAGGGGCCTAAAACATGGCCGTCTTAATTCTGCCTGCTGGAATTATATGCAGAAAGCAATAAAGACTTCACATAATAGGAAATAACCGATCAGAAGTTATAAGGGAAAGGAAGGGAAAAACTCATTTGCAATAGCAACAGAAAAGAAAAAGAGGTACTGAAATTCACAAAATTCCTAGATAGTAAACAAGAAATGTGTATAACGTACATGAGAAAAAGCTACAAAACAGTCCTGAAAACATAAAAATAGTTTGAATCAATAGAAAGACCCATGATCTTATTTAGCAAAACTGAATATCCTAACATCATAAGGAGATCCATTTTGCTATGTCAATGAACCTTACTGAGATCTCAATAAAGATCTATAAGGTTTTCTTTTTTCCTGGAGCTAAAGTCGGTAGGAAAGTTTACATGAAAAAATTAAAAAGCAAGAATAACTGAGAAAACCCTGAAAAACCAAAACAATGGGAGGGGAAGTGGGCACTAGTCTTGCTAGATATTATAATATATTATAAAGCCATGAATAAAACAGCAAACTGTTATATCATGACCAAGCAGGCTGATCAGTGATCCAGAATAGAAAACTCCAAAATAGACAAATGCAGATATGGCAATTTAATTTATGATGAATGCAAAAAGTATATCAAATAAATGAGAAGAGATGAGAGTTTACTAAACAATGTTGGAACTACTAGATGACCACATGGGGAAAAAATATGAAATATTATACATCAGGATAAATTGCAAATGAATTGGAGGTTTTAAAGTTTTAAAATATGAGAGAGGACAATCTGTCCTAGCTATACCATAAAATCTAAAAGCAATAAAATAAAATACATATAAATTAGAAGACATTGGAAAAAACTTGGCACAACAAAAAGAAAGAATTCATAAATAAAGTCAAAAAAATAGCAAGCAGGGAAAACTATGGCAATGAACATCATAAACAAAGTACTAAGATCCCAACTACATGAAGATCTTCCCAAAAAAGCTAACAACAAAATTTAAAAATAAGCAAAAAAATATAAATTGATGGTTCGAGAGATTCAAGAAACCATTAATTAAATAAAAATGTACTCAATGCTGTTTAAAAACAAAGCAAATTAAAACTATATACATGACAAAAGAGTCACATATAGAATGTAAAGAGTTCCTTAAATTATTAAAAAAGAGATGGAAACAGGCATTTCACAGAAGAAGATATTCAAATGACTTTGCAGAGGTGCTCAATGCCATTAGCCATTAAGAAAATATAAATGCAAATCATAAGAAAACACCACTACATTCTCACCAGAATAAGTAGTAATTTTTTCTTTAGTGATACAAGCAGGTTCTCAGACTATGATTCTAAAAGACTAATAACGAACTAATAAAAAGTGTTGTCAAGGATATGGATGAAAAGGAACTCAAGCTGACAGTAAGAGGTAAACTGGTACAACTATGTTGGAAAACTATTTGGCAGCATCAGCCACAGCTAAAAATATGCCTGTTCCAGAACCCAGAAATCCTACTTTTAAACCAATACTCGTGAGAAATAAGTGCATGCATCCAAAAAGAACATGAGCATAAACTATTTATAGTAGCATTATACAAAACAAATAAACAACAAACAAACAAACTTGAAACAAACCATTTGTTCATCAACAGAATGAATGTCTTCATTTATTTATCCACATAGTGAAATACTACACAGTAAAAAGTAATCCACATGCTATCCATAACCGACATGGATGAATCTCACAGATACTATGTTGAGCAAAAGAAGCCAGAAACAAAATAATGCACCCAATGCAATTCTTTTATATAAATAAGGTGAAGATATTTGTGACACTAGAAATCAGAATACCGTTACTTCTGAAAGCAATATGGATTAAAAAGGAGCAGAAGGAAGCCTTCTGGAATTATTTTATATCTTGATAAAAAATGACAGCTGCTTAAAATTAGTTCACTAAACATATCATAATATGTTAAAGAATAGAAAAAAAATGGTAAACTGAAATACCATTTCTCTTCTATTAAATTGGCAAAAATCAAGAAGTTTGGCAACATTCTCTGTTGTCGAGGTCGTGATAAAAACAGGCCGGTACGTTACTGGTATAACTTTTGTGGGGGGAATTTGGCATTATCTAGTAAACCTGCACATGCACCTGAATGTCCACCTCACAATTCTAAGAGTCATCACTGTTAAAAAATATAAAATAAGTATGTACAAAGATGTTTATTGGGGCGATTTTTATATTGACAAGAGCTTGGAAACAAAGCCAGTGTTTATTAACTGAAAGTCTATTGAATAAACCGTGAAATGTCCACGTAATGGAGAATCATGAAGTTTTAAAAAGGAGCTAGGACACTCTCCTGGATATATCCTTTAGTGACAAAAGGGGTAGAATGGAATATTCTTTAGAGTGTGTGACTTGAAGCAGTAGGCAGGGACCAGATGGTTTAAAGAGAAGTTTGAAATTTTTTATACTCTTATAGTACAGAATTGGAAACTACATTCCTTCCCCTTAAATCTGGGCTGGCCTGTGACTGCTTGGCCAATAGAATATGGTAAAATGACACTAGCTCAGCTGAGCCTAGCCTTCAAAGGACCAGCAACTGACACTTCAATCTCTTTGAAGCTGAGCCAAGGTAGTCCTTCCACCCTCCCAGAGAGATTACCACATAGAAAGGCCTAGATGCTACTTAGAGAAGAAGGAAGTCGCATTTGAGCCAAGATGTCCAGTCATCCTTGCCAAGGCGCCAGGAGTATAAGTGAGCTGTCTCTGTCCTCCTTGCCGGCCCAGCCAAGCCCGTGTTGATGAACATCACTGACAACATGAGCAGAGAAACTGCATACAGTATAAGAAAATGGCTATTGTTATATTTAAACTACCACATATGTTTTGTAGCATATGATTAATTTGATATCATTAGGACATCAAATGTACAAAGATGTTTATTGTGGCGATTTTAGTAATGTTGAATTTAAAAAAGCATAAATCAAAGAAATTGAAGAAAGACCCCAAAAAGTTAAATTTGAATGGAAAAAAAAATCAGTATGTACCCATATTTTTTATATTTCTGGTTGGGCATGGTGGCTCACGCCTGTAGTCCTAGTGCTGTGGGAGGCCGAGGTGGGCGGATTGTCTGAACTCAAAGGTTCAAGACCATCCTGAGCCAGAGTGAGCCAGAGTGAGATCCCATCTCTACACAAAAAAAAAAAAAAAAAATGGGCATTGTGGCAAGCGTCTGTAGTCCCAGCTACTTGGGAGGCTAAGGGCACGAGAATAGCTAGAGGAAGAAAAGAAAAAAAAAATTAAAAAAAAAACAAACTTCAAACTAAGATGAGTGAAAGCCAGATGAAAGCAAAATTTAAAAAAAAAAAAAAGAAAGAAAAAGCACACATTTCCCAGTTTAGATCTCTGAAATGGCCTAGAAGCAATGACAACCCAGGAGCAATGAACAACCCAACCACCCAATGTGGTCTCTTTAAATATCATTACCTACAAAATGATACCAGGGTTCTTCATAGAAATGACTGAGTCCAAGTCATTAGGGCTGGAAATACACAGGATAAGTCTCTTGGTGGGGCAAGAGACACAAACGACATTAAAGACAAATAGCATCGTGCTTACCACTCACAGAAGCCAAGTCAAAGGTGCTATTCCGACAATGACATGATGTGAGAAGAAATTTATGACTGCAATGGATTAAAATACATCAAATATATAAAAACTTATGAATTAATCATGACACTAAAAAAAATCTCATTCATCACCACTGGAGGTTGCTAAGGTACTAACTTATTACTCCAAAATTTGATAATGCACAAAAATCAAACATTTATTCTGCCTTTCCTGTATAGAGTCTATTTCAAAGTAATGAAAAAGATTGTTGGAAACTAGTTCTACTTCACAGAGAAAATTAGGGTAATAAAGGCAGAAAGAGTAGTGAAATTAAAATATCACCATTTGCCAACACCAAGGAAAGAAAAGATCTAAGCAATAACTGTGAATAAATGCTAAAAATCATTGGCTGAAATGTTGAGAGGAACATTATAACACAGAGAGCAGGTTGACATCACTTAAACACACAAATCCGTCTCTGCACCATCAAAATTGGAAGAACTACATATTATAGACTTCACAGTGTATTGCAATGCCAAACACGTAGTTCTACTATAAACTTCTGAAGTGTTCCTGTCTAAATTTAAAAAATAAAAACTCAACATGAATCTCTCCAATCTCTACATATAGCTGTAAGAGAACAGGTAATACTAGGAATAGGATAACAAGCTAAATGACATAATGAAAAAGTAATCAACCAAATTCAGAATGTAGCATAGCCTACAGGCCAAATGTTCTGATACTGCCAATAAATAAAACAGTAAGAAAAAAAAATCATGTGGTAGTTTTAGTTTTTTGAGGAATTTTCATACAGGTGTTTGTATTGGCTATATGAATATACATTCCCATCAACAGCGGGCAAGGGTCCTTGTCCTCTGCATCCTCACTAGCATGTTATCTTTCATATTTCTCATAGAAGTCCCTCTAACAGGCATGAGCTGCTCTTACATTGTGGTTGTAATTTGCATTTTGGTAACAATTAGTGATGCTGAGCATTTGTTCAGGAGCCTGTAATGTGGTATATATACACAATGCGATACCATTCAGCTTTAAAATGAAAATATCATTTGGAAACAACATAGATGGATCCAGAGAACGTTATACTAAGTGAAATAACCCAGGTGCAGAAAGATAAACAGCCCATGATCTCACTTACTGGGAGAATCTTTAAAAAGTTGAACTTGTAGAAGGAAAGAGTGGAATGGTGGTACCAGAAACTGAGGTTGGGGAGGGCAAGGAAATGAGGAACTACTGTCCTGGTCAAGGAATATTAGACAGGAGACAAAAGTGTTGAGATGAAGTGCATATCAAGGTGACTAAAGTCACAATAATGCCATGTAAATTTCAACCAACCAAAGTAAATTTCAAATGTGTCACTAAACAAAATTCAAATAAGTGAGGTGATGAATATGTTACTGAGCTTGATTTCATCAGTCCACATTGCACATGTATATCCAAGCATCCCATCCTACTCCCATCAGCATAACACAATGATTATTTATCAATTAAAGATAATAGAAATAAAAATAAATACATTTTTTAAGAGGAGGAAAAGGACACTGATAAAAAAAAAATTGGTGACACTGGTCATAAAAATCAAATGACCAAACACAGTATATGTTTATAGGACCTTGTTTAGATCCTATGCAACTAACTACAAAACCATCTAGTAAAAAAAAAAAATCTGAGTTTATCAGGTTCTTAGATGATAAAGCAAAAGTTAAATAGTCACCTATCCTATGACCCAGACATTTCACCACTAGTTATCTACTCAAGAGAAATAAAAACATTCTCACAAAAGGACACATACAAGAAAGTTCATAGTCTTTTATTCATAACAGCCAAAGTGAGGGGGGAAAAAAGCAAATCTCCTACAGGAGAAGGGATAAACAAACCATGGTATATTTACACAACGGAGTACTAATACTTTCTTTTTTTTTCCCCTCTCATGGAGGCAGCATTTATTGGCTGATTTCACAGGGCTGGGTTTCTCACCCTTGGCATTGACATTTGGGGCCAGATAATTTTTTTTTTTTTTACTTAATAAAAAGGAATGAACTACTATAGATGCAAGATAGATGGACCTCACAGATAATACACTAACTAAAAGCCTGGAAACACAAAATAATATTGCACAATTCTATTTACCCAATATTCTAGAATGGAAAAAACTAATCTATGGTGAAAAAAAATTATAAGAGGCTTTTTTAAGCCTTCCATTCATGATGGAAATGTTCCAAATTTTGCGAGGGATGTGAATTACAAGAGTGTGTCCATTTGTCAAAATTCATTAAAATGTGTGTTCAGGATTTCTATATGTCTCTCTCAATAAATTTTACCTTTGAAAAAAGAATACAAACAAATACTAACCACTGGTCAGTAGGTTTTCCTGTCACAGTGATATGGGTTAACAATTCTGAAACCACTTTCTGTGTATTCTAGGTGTGAACAAATAAGTGATTGCACTACAGGTGAGAGGGGCCATATTTCTCAGTGTTAGTCACAGAGATACCAATGTAGGAAGAACAACTAGAATGCATTGAATGGGGAAGGGAGCATCAGTATTAATTTGTAATTTCCATTAATGTATAGCTTTTAATAATCCATAGTTCTATAAAATGTGTGTGTATTTTCTAGCTCTGTCTGTTGATACAGCCTAAAAGTAAAAATTTCAGGATATCAATGAGCACACCTAGCACTCAAACCTTTTTTCATTAAGAAGAATAGGAACTCTTTGAAACACATATTCAATATTATTATTGAATAGTTATTGCTATTGTTGTTGTTGAATTGTTTGAGTTCTTTATATATTCTCAATATAACACAATATCAGTTGTATGACTTGCAAATATTTTCTCCCATTCCTTTTTTTTCCTGTTGATAATTTCTTTCTTATAAACTACATTTTTTTAAATTCTAGCAGTACAGTTGATCTATATTTTCCTTTGTGGCCTATAGTTTTGGTATCATCCAAGAAATTATTGCAAAACCCAATGTCATGAAGTTTTTCCCCTATTATATTCTTCTAAGAGTTTTATACTTTTAGCTCTTGTATGTAGGTCTTTTAGCCAGTTAAATTAAAAGTCCAGCTCTATTCTTCCATGTGTGGATATCTAGTTTTCCTGGCATTGACTGTTGAAAAGACAGTCCTTTACCCATAGAATGGTCTAGATACTCTTGTTAAAAATCATGTGACAGGCTCGGCACCTGTGGCTCAAGTGGCTAAGGCACCAGCCACATACACCTAAGGTGGCGGGTTCGAATCCCCAGCCCGGCCAGCCAAACAACAATAGTGGCTGCAACCAAAAAAAAAAAAAAAAAAACATAGCCAGGCATTGTGGCAGGTGCCTGTGGTCCCAGCTACTTGGGAGGCTGAGGCAGGAGACTCGCTTGAGCCCAGGAGTTGGAGATTGCTGTGAGCAGTGAAGCCATGGCACTCTACCCAGGGGGACAGCTTGAGGCTCTGTCTAAAAAAAAAAAAAAAAATCATGTGACAAATACCTGGAAACACACCACCTTCCTAAACTCAATCAGAAAGAAATAGAAATTTTGAATAGACCTATATCAAGTGCTGAAATTGCATCAATATAAAATCTTCCAAGAAAGAAGCCCTGGACCAGATGGTTTCACACCAGAATTCTACCAAACCTTCAAACAGGAACTAGTCCCTACATTGCATAACCTATTCCAAACACAGAGAAGGAAGGAATCCTCTCCGAAAAAAGGAATCCTCTTCAACACATCCTATGGAGCAAGTATCACCCGGATTTCAAAACCAGGAAAGGACTCAACAAAAAAGGAAAACTATAGGCCAATTTTATTAATGAATGTCAATGCAAAAATATTCAATAAGATCCTAGCAAACAGGATAGAGCTACACATTAAAAAAAAATTGTATATCATGATCAAGTGTTTTATCCCAGAGATGCAAAATTGGTTCAACACTGGTAAATACATAAATGTAATTCACCACATAAATAAAATTAAAAACAAAGACCATATGATTCTCTCAATTGTTGCAGAAAAGGGATTTGAAAAAATCCAGCATCTTTTTTCTGACAAGAACACTTAAGAAAATAGGCATAGGTGGGACATTTCTTAACCGATAGAGGCCATCTATAATAAACCTATAGGCAATATCATATTGAACGAAGTAAAACTGAAAGCACTTGCACTCAGAACTGAAACCAGACAAGGATGCCAATTGTCACCACATTGGCTATTCAACATAGTGCTAGAAGTCCTAGCCAATGCAATCAGGCAAAAGAAGGAGAGCAAGGGTATTCAAATGGGGACAGAGAAGGTCAAACTCTCACTCTTTTCAGATGACATGACCTTATACTTGAAAAACTCCAAGGACTCAATTTCAAAGCTTGTAGAAGTGATCAAGAAAAATAGTAACATGTTGGGTTTCAAAGTCAAGGTCCACAAATCAGTAGCCTTCATATATGCCAATAACAGTTAAACTGAGGATCAAATTAACCTCAGCTACCTGGAGCTACCCTTCCCAGTAGCTCCAAAGAAAATGAAATACCTGGGAATATAGCTAACAAAGGATGTGAAGAATCTCTACAAAGAGAACTATGAAACCCTGAGAAAAGAAATAGCAGGAGACATTAACAAATGGAAGAATGTACCATACTCATAGATGGGAAGAATCAACATTGTTAAAATCTCCATACTACCCAGAGCAATCTACAGATTTAATGCAATCCCCATCAAAGCACCATCCTCATACTTTGAAGAACTTGAAAAAATAGTACTTCAATTCATATGGAACCAGAAAAATTCCCAAATAGCCAATACAATATGAAATAAAAACAAATAAGGAGGCATCATGTTACCAGACTGTAGATTATAAGTCTATGGTGTTCAAAACAGCATAGTACTGGCACAAAAATAGAGATATAAATCTATAGAATAGAATAGAGAACCTTGAGATGAACCCAGACACATATTGCCATCTGACCTTTGATAAACTAAACAAAAGCATGCACTGGGGAAAAGAATTCCTATTTAATAAATGGTGCTGGGAGAACTGGTTACGCACATGTAGAAGACTGAAATTAGACCCGCACTTCTCATCACTGACAAAAATTGACTCATACCAGATAAAAGATAAAAATTTGAGACATAGAATAATAAAAATCTAGAAGAAAGTGTGGGGAAAACTCTTGACAAAATTGGCCTGGGAAAAGATTTTAGGAAGACCCCCTTGGTAACTGCAGCAACACCAAAAATAAATAAATGGAACATGAGCAAGCTTAAAAGCTTCTGCATAGCTCAGGATACAACTAAAGCACACAGATAGCCTTCAGAATGGGAGAAGATGTTTGCATGCTGTAAATCTGACAAAGGGCTGCTAACTAGAATCTACAGAGAACTCAAATTAATCAACATAAAGAGAGCAAACCCCCTTTATAAGTGGGCAAGAGACTTGAACAGAAACTTCTCTGAAGATGACAGACAAATGGCCAACAAACACATGAAAAAATGCTCATTGTCCCTAATCATCAGAGAAATGCAAATCAAACCCACTCTGAGACATCACCTAAATCCAATGAGACTAGCCCACATCAAAAAATCTCAAATCTGTAGATGCTGGCTTGGATGTGCAGAGAAGGGAACACTTTTGCACTGCTGGTGGGAAAGAAGTGCACTCTATGGAAAGAAGTATGGAGAATTCTTAAAGAACTAAAAGTGGACCTTCCATTTGATTCCACAATCCCATTACTAGGTATTTATCCAGGAAAAAAAAAATCACTTTACCACAAGAAAATTTGCACTAGAATGTTTATTGCAACCCCATTCACAATTGCCAAGACATAGAATCAACCCAAGCTCTCATCAGCCCATGAAAGGATTAACAAACTGTGGCATATGTATACCATGGAGTACTATTTACCCATAAGAAAGGTGGAGACTTTACATCTTTTGTGTTTACCTAGATGGAGTTGAAACACATTCTTCTTACTAAAGTATCACAAAAATGGGGGGAATGTATCTATGTATTCAATACTAATATGAAACCAATATATAAACAAGACCCACACAAAAGAAAAATAAGTATAGTCTAGTGAGGGGGAGGGGAAAGAAGGGAGGAAGGAGAGGAAGGGGGAGGAAGGAGCGTGATTGGCAATATCTCATCTAATGTGCACAATGTGAGTGTGTCCAGCACACCCTATGGCTGAATAGTTCAACTACAACTTGAACTTTACCTTAGAAATGAAAACAATGTAACCTAAACATCTGTACCTTCACATCAAACTGACATTTTTTTTAAATCATGTGATCATATATGTGAAAGTCTATTCCTGGGGTCTCTATTTTGTTCTACGTGTCTAACAACAGCACCCACTGGAATAGCCCCCAAATAGAAATTGTCCAAACATCAATCAATAGCAGAATGGATACATAAACAGTGAGACAGTCACACTGTGGAATAGTGTACAGCACGGAGGTTTCCAATGAATAACGACAACATGGCCAAATCTCAAAAGTGTACGTCAAATGAAAAAAGCCAGACACAAAAGACTACTTATTCTATGATTTCATTTACATAAAATACAAAAGCAGCAGGTTATCTAATTTACAAGTATGCCTCTAGAAAGTCAGGATGAGGAGGGACACAGTAGTGACGGGAAGGGCCAGGCAGCAGGTCACTTCAGAGATGGTAAGTTCCACTTCTTGAGCTGAGTGCTGGTTTTCTGAGATGTTCAGTTAGTACAATTCATCAAACTATGCATTTATAATTTAGGCATTTTTCTATATCCATATTATATGGCAATAAAAAGCCCTTTAGAAAAGAAATATTCTAGAGATATTAAGCACTGGAAACATGACTGGACTGCCAGAACCACTGTCACAGCCTGCAGGTGGCCAATAGCAGCAGACCTGTCAGAAAGCTTGGCCAATCAGAATTCAGCAGGGCCCAGGCTGCTGGGCCTGGAGTGGTTGCCAGTTGAAAGGAGCTCACAGAGTTCCCAACAATGTCCACTATGGTGGCGTTCTCAGTTCATAAAGCTGATACAAACAAAGCACATTATCCATGATCAGTCTCTAATAATAAAATAATATGATTACACCTGTTGGTAATATGTCTATGACGAGGAGACAGCATGACAAGGGCAGACAATTAAATCAGGATATGCAATAAGTTAATCCTGGGAGACTCTGCAGAAATGAAACCTTGCCTCATCTGTGACTGTCACCAGGGCCCACGTGAGTCACTCCAAAGCACCTCTGGCTGCAGTAGCCTCAGGAAAGACACCATTCAACCAGTTTACCCCTTTGACTGCTTCACTGAGGCTGTGTCTCCTCTTCTCCCCTCACACCTATCATGTCATTCCATCTGGCACTTGTGAACCCTGACTGCACGCCAAACACTGCACTGAACACCCTCTGTGTCATCGTATTCACACATGCACAGTGACCCTACAAGGTAGGGACTAATACTATCCTTGTTCAAAGGTGAACTCAGACTTAGAATGCATAAGCATCTAACATAATCAGCAGGTAACAAATCTAGGATTCAAAATTAAGCTTTCAGACTCCACACCCTGACCTCTGAGGACTGTCACATAGTGCTGCAGTGTATTACTCAGGGGACTTCAGAGTAACAGAAACAATAGGATATATGTAGATATACATGAGGAGATATATTACAGAAATTTGCTTACAAAACTATGCAAACTAAGAAGTCTCACAATCTGTCATCTGTAAACTGGGGAGCCTGGAAAGGCTGTGGGTGGTGTCATCCCATCCAAGTTCAAAGACTCAAGAGCCACCGAAGCCAATGATGTAAGTTCAGGAATCCAGAGGCCTGAGGACCAGGAGTTCCAATGATCAGGAGAAGATGGATGGTTCAGTTAAAGGATGGGGGCAGGGAGAGAGAGAGACAGAATTTGCCCTTTCTCCACTTTTTTGTTCTATTGAAGCCTTGAACAGATTAGAGGCACCCACTTACAGGGGGATGGGGGCTTCTTCACTCAGTCTACTGAATCAAACGCTAATATCTTCTGAAAACATCCTCACAGACATACTTAGAAAATGTTTTACCCACCATCTGGGCATCCCTACCCCAGGCAAGTTGACACAAAAAAAACAACATAATGACTATCTTGATTGGTCCCTATTCACACAGAATTGCAGCCTTGTTGAGGAAATAAGATCTAAAAGGACACAAGGAAAATCTCAGAGTCCTTAGCACATATGCTGCTTCTGTGCAGCTCAGGAATCACCATTTCTCTCATCGGGGACAGAGCAAACATCACACAGTGGGCGCTTTATAAATGTTTGTTGACTGAGAGGGAGGTGAGGAAGGGAAGGAGGGAGGAAGAAAGAAATGGCTCTCTGGACATCTCTCTTGATGGACTAGTCCAGAATCCATCACTACTTTCTGAAGTCTACAGGGTTGGAGAGTCACAAACAGTGTCCTCCTAAATAGAAACCCAAAGGTGGAGTTTTAGGGGATAGTTTGGTAGCTATTCACTTCCTGTTTTCATTTAAAATTTTTGATTTATCATCAATTTTTTATTTAATTTTTATTTTTTTAAAATTGCATTAAACTAACCATCTGACAAGGGATTAATACTAAAATATATAAGGAGCTCTAACAACTCAATAAGAAAAAAATCAAGTAATCAATTATAAAATGGGAAAAGGATCTGAGTAGACATTTCTCAGAAGAAGACATACAAATGGCTAACAGGTATGTGAAAGAAACGCCCAACATTATTTATCATCAGAGAAATTCAGATGAAAACTACAGTTAAACCAGCTTTTATCGGAACCTAGGCAATAAACAGATGCTGGCAAGGATGTGGGGAAAGGGGAACCCTCATACACTTGTTAGTGAGAATGTAAGTTAGTGCAACCACTATGGAAAACAGTGTGGAGGATTTTCAACAAACTAAGAACAGAGCTACCATGTGACTTAAGGGCACATATCCAAAAGAGGGGACTTAAATATAACAAAAAAGATGCCTGCACTCTCATGTTTACTGTAACGCTATTCACAATCACCAAGATTCAGAATCTACCTGCATGTCCATTAATGAATGACTAAAAGAATTGTGATACTCTACAATGTAATATTATGTAGCCACAGAAAAGAATGAAATCCTGCCATTCATAACAACATGAATGGAACTGGAGACCATTATATTATGTGAAATAAGCCAAGTTCTGAAAGACATATCTCACATGTTCTCACTCCTATGTGGAGCTAAATATTTAAAACCATTGATCTCGTGGAGACAGAGAGTAGAATGACATGGCCAGAGGCTGAGAAGGGTAGCAGGGGCAGGGAATGAAGTGGGATGGTTAACAGGTTCAAAAATCCAGTTAGTTAGATAGAGGGGACAATATTTAATAACATAACAAAGTGACCATAGTCAATGACAAGTTAAGGTTTGCTTGAAAATAACTAAAACGGGGGTATTAGAATGTTCCTAACTCAAAGAAATGTTAAATTCCTGAGGTGATGGATACCCCAATTACCCTAATTTGATTGATCTACTTGTGTGCTCATATCAAAACATCACATATACCCTATAAAATATATAACTGTTATGTACATATAATAATTAAAAATAAAAAATATTGCACTAAAATGCTATTTATCTTGATTACTGAGTCTTGGGCACACCCTTACATTCCCTTCCTGAAGGGAGTGTCTTACTCTCCTCACCCTGGTCCCATCACTGCACCATAGTCACCCTCAGGACACAGCAATCCTGTGAGCACAAGCAACGTGCTCTGAGCTCACAACCGCAGCATTTGTGCCCAGAACACTCCAGCTCTGACATCCCCAAGCAGCGGAAACACATTTGTTGGCAACTCCTCAACAGATTTGAACAATGTTGCGGTGTTTAATTAAATTCCAAGAACACCTGTTTCATCAGCTTATAAATTCCAACTGAATTTTAAATGGCTTCTGTTTGGCATGTCGAGTTTTTATTTTCTCGGCTGTAACCACAGCAACATATTTCCTCTAAATATCTGTCCTTCTCTCCTGCCACGCACACCTCTCCCCCTTCGCTGCCTTTTGTGGGCACGGAGAGCTGTTCACCAGCTTTTCAAAGTCCCCACGTGGCTCTCTGGCTGTCAAAATAGCAGCACAATAGCACATTGTGTTGTTTTCACTTTTCTTGACAGTTCACCTAAAGTTTGGACATTTGTATGGAACAGCACAGTGTGATAAACTAAACTTCTTTACTACCTAAAACCTAATCACTGAAATTGCCACCATTTTTCCTTTTAAGCATCTCTACCCGTGTCGCCCAGCCCCAAGACAGGTGCTTTCTTTCCATACATCTGCTCCGTCTGGTACGCACTTACCTGCTCTGTGGCCTGGAGGGGAGACCTCACTCTACAGCTGCTGCAAAGACTCAGCAACTCTTCCTGGGGTCCCACAGCTGGTGAAGGTCAGGATAGAAATGGGAAGCCAGGCCGTTCAGACTCCACAACCTGCCTGCCTCGCAACTATCTGCCTCTAGGACCCCAAAGTTACCCTACTAAGAATCACCTGGGGGTACGGCAATGAACAGATGTCCAAAATGACAATGGTTGGGATGAAAAACATTAAAGAATACCATCAGCTACACAGGGGCTTGGCTGGGAGTGCAGGAGGGGTGTGGTTAAATAGTCTGCACCAAACTAAGAAAGAGGCCCAGACCTCAGTGAGGAGACAGATTGTGTGACAGTAACAACAAAGGGCCTGGAGTCTCGTCAGTCTACACAGACTGGAATAACTTTTCTGTGCCTCAGGGGGTTTTTTTTGTTGTTGTTGTTGTTGTTTTAAAAGACAGAGTCTCACTTTATTACCCTCGGTAGAGTGCTGTGGCATCATAGCTCACAGCAACCTCCAACTCTCCAATTACTGGGCTTAGGCGATTCTCTTGCCTCAGCCTCCAGAGTACGTGGGACTACAGGCACCTGCCACAACACCCTATTTTTTGTTGCAGTTTGGCCAGGGCCGGGTTTGAACCTGCAACCCTTGGTAGACAGGGCCAGCGCCCTACTCACTGAGCCACAGGGGCTGCCCTCAGTTTCTTCTTTTAGGAAATGGGAATAATAGCTTCTCACTTGCATACCTGATATGTAAATTAGAAGAACTGATTAATGTACAATGTTTATACTAGGGGCTAATATAGAATATAAGCTCAATAATATTATATTATTATTATGTTTAAAGTTCTTTTGCCACTAACTCCCAATAACTTCCCACTGCCTACAGGGTAAGTGTCAGACTCCCGGGGCTACAGTCTCCTCTCGTGTCCAGCAGGTGCTTTCATCATCCCCTCTGCTTGCCTTTGCTCATGCCCTCAGGTGCCCCTGCTATGCCCCTCCTAACAGAAGGGTATTCTTGAGCTCGCCTCCTCTGTGGAGCCTCCCCGACCACCCAGGTCCTCAGCCACCTCCCTGCCCTCTGCACTCCCATTTTCACGTGACACATCCGAAGGCCACCTTGCCATGACGTCCTCCTAGGGCTGGAGACAGACTGTGGCCCTTCCCTCCACCTGTGCTCTGCGCCTTCTCAGCCACACTGTGCCCTGTGCTCACTTGTTCCTTCCTTCCCCAACCAGCCATCATGTGCCTTGTGCTAGAACGTGGGGTACCGAGATGAGCCAAGCAGACACAGACCCTGTCCTCCTGGACTTAGAGTCCAAAGAAGAAGATACCAATAAACCGGCTATTAGAGGAATAACTGTCCACTTATAACTGTGTTAAATGCAATAAGAGACCTAAGAGCAAAAGAACTCCCTGGGGATTGATGAGATCCTCCCCCTCACATCAGCTAAACACTGAGAACCGGGCCCCTCTGCCTAATGATCACTTTACTTGGCACATCCTAAGCTGCCATCTCTAAGCACAAAATCTTCTCACAAAGTAGGAAAAGACCAGACGGGCCTTCCTCATTTTTCTTCTCCTTGGCAAAGGCACATCTCCCGCGCGGCACTGAAGTTGCTGGGCCCAGGCTCTGAGGCACTATTGGTTTGGCACTTGCCTCTGGCTTACATCTGGGTCTCCCAGAGGGAGCCGCTCATTTGGAATTTTAGCCAGGCCTCACAGCCAAGGGAACACAGCCTTCAGGTTCTCTTTCTGATTTTTTTCCCCCCAAGCAAAAGTAGTGGTGGGATTTTTGAAAACTGCAAAACGAAGAGAGTCATCAAAAATAAGATATTGCAAGCGCCAGATGATAGCTAAAGTCAGTGCCTGGGGTTTGACCTGGCAAGCTTCCAGTGTATTGAGGGTTCTAAATCTGAGTGGATTTCCTGGTATTCTCAGGGAATCCTGGGATTCTGATCAGAGGGCTCTCTAAAGGGGTTTGGGGTAAGCCTAGAAATTCTTCATTTCTTTTTCAGGGTGGTGAGCATTCTACTTCCTTTCCTCCTTGCTCTTAACTCTGAATTGCCATTCACTTACTCTTGGTTGCTCTTCTTGGGACAATAATTGCTTTGCGTGTGGAGGTCCCAGCTGACCCTCCTCTGACAGGCCAGCCCTGCTGACCCTGGTTCTCAACCTTCCTAATGCCACAACCCTTTAATACACTTCCTCACGTTGTGGTGACCCCCAAACATAAAATTACTTTTGTTGCTACTCCATAACTGTAATTTTGCTACTGTTATGAATCATAATATAAATATCTGATATGTAGGAGACCCCCAAAGGGGTCATGACCCACAGGTTGAGAACCGCTGCTATAGAGGGTTCACATCCCAAATAGCCAGTCGCTCCTGCAGTGAGTCTGGCTGGGGTCAGTCTTCACCTACAGACCCCTGGTCTCTTTCTGCCCCTCCCCTACCTGCCAAGCAAGTCAAGTTCCTGGTTATGACTGTGGGCGTGTTCCTGAGAGAACACCAGGTTTGAAATCAGAAAAGCTTGGATTCCAAACTCTAGCTGCCCCACTCCCAGCAGAACTTCACCTGATCCATCTGCAAATACAGGGTCCCCTAAAGTTAGAAAACAGAGGGGAGAAATTTGTATTATTTTAAACAGAGAAAACATCCTTGATGACATTAGGAATATTCACCGGGACTTCTTGATGTAATGGATATCCTGTAGGGATAATAACACCAGGCCTACAGAATTACCCTGAGGATTAAAAGCAGTTAATGTAGCTGGGCGTGGTGGCTCACACCTATAACCCTAGCACTCTGGGAGGCCAAGGTGGGTGGATTTCTTGAGCTAGGAGTTTGAGATCAGCCTGAGCAAGAGCAAGACTCTGTCTCTACTAAAAATAGAAAAACTAGATGGACACCTATAATCCCAACTACTCAGGAAGCTGAGGTAAGAGGATCACTTGAGCCCAAGAGTTTGAGGTTACTGTGAATTATGATGCCACGGTACTGTATCTAGGATGACAGAATGAGACTCTGTCACAAAAGAATTAAAAATAAAATAAAATAAAATAAAAAATAAAAGTTAATGTATACAAAGCACCTGAATTCCTTTCTGCCTGGACCTTAGAAAAGGCTCAATAAATACAATTGTTAGGGTCCCCTCCCTTTAGCCCAAACTGGTCCCTTTGGCCACTCCTGTAAGATATGTCACATCACAACTGCCTGTTACCTACCCTTCTGTCCCCATTCTAGATTTTCTTGGTTCTGTGCAACTATCTATCAGAAATATCCACCAGTTGGGAGGGGTAAGGGGAAGGTGAAACCAGGACTAGCTCTGGTCATTTCTGCTTTGTCATTTGAAGTCCCACAAAGTTTAGGATTTTCACAAAAGTTTATCTTTGTAGTTGCAACTATCTCATGCTAAAATTATGAAATCAAGATGCTTATTTCATAGAAGCCCAAATTCCTCCCAACAACCTGTACCTTGTCTATTAGAAGAAATGAGTGGGTCTATATATGACTTGGAGCCTCTGCGGAGGTTTGGTTTAGATTTGTCTCCCACTACACAAGGTACATTTCTAAGCCCATGAATGGATCAGTATTACCTACATCTGCAAACCTGTCATTTATAGATGCTGAACATTACCCAGAAAAAATAATAATTCCGCTTTGTAACTAGAATTTCATTTTGTTTGATCACAGGCTGTGGTATGAATTAACGTGACAAAGGGGGCTGTTGAAGAAAGCCTATTATAAAGGTATGGTAATAATTGCTTTCCAGAGGAAGTACTAAATAAATGGCAGTCTTGTTAAAGAATATGCATCTCATAAACTATACATGAGATTTCAATAGAAGAGCAGCTCCAGTTTGCTGAGATTTCTAACAGTTCAGCTCAGCCCCCTCCAACCCCCTGTAAGAAGAAGCTTATAGGCTATTTCAGTATTTTGCATCCCAAAGACAAGATGCATCTACATCTGTGCCTAAGTTTGTCTGTCTCTCTGTGTGTGTGTGTGTGTGTGTGTGTGTGTGTGTGTGCTGCCCACACTGTTCTGTTTTAAACCTCTACTCTTCTCTGCTTAGAAGCAAGATAAAACACCAGGTGATGGCTTCTAGACACAGGAATGGGGACACAGCACTTACTTCAGAGACATTAGAAAGTCCTCCAGGAAGCTGCCTTGTAGGGTAAGGCCCACATACATTTCTACCACCATCCTCTAAGTCTAACCTTCATAGACTCAGGGAAGACACAGAAAAATAGCAAAGGCCATACAGTTCTGCCCCCAAAACCCCCACCAAAATTTCAGCCTCCACAAGGAAGAACAGCTGCATCAGCCTTTCCCTAATATGTTCATCCCAGGACATATTAATTCTGATTAATCATCTCACAGAATTATGGACATCAGCCATACCTTGTTTTATTGGTCTTTGCTTTACCGTGCTTCACAGATAATGATTTTTTTTTTAATAATTGAAGATTTGTGGCAACCATGTGTCAAGCAAATCCATTGGCATCATTTTTCCAACAGCACGTGTTCACTTTCTGTCTTTATATCACATTTGGTGATTCTTGCACTACTTCAGATATTTTTATTATTATACTATTATGGTGATCTGTGATCTCATTCCTGTTGTAATTACCCAGGGGCACCATGGTTCATACCCGTATAAGATGGTAAACAATCAGTACATGTTATGTGTGTTCTGAATACTCTGGCAACCAGAGACTCCCCCATCTCCCTCCCTCTCCCCAAGGTACCCTATTCCCTAAAGCACAATAATATTGAAGTTAGGACAATGAATAACCCTACAGTATCCTTTAAGCATTCAGATGAAGAATGTATTCAAGTCTCAGGGTTCTCATTTTAAACTAAAAGCTAGAAATGACTAAGCTTAGTGAAGAAGGTATGTCAAAAGCTGAGATAGACTAAAACTAGGCCTCTTGCATCAAACAGTTAGCCAAGTTGTGAATGCAAAGGAAAAGTTCTTAAAGGAAATTAAAAGTGCTACTCCAGTGAACACACAAATGATAATAAAGTAAAACAGCCTTATTGCTGATAGGGAGATAGGTTTAGTGGTCTGGATAGACACAAAACAGCCACAACATTCCCCTAAGCCAAAGTCCAATCCAGAGCAAGGCCCTAACTTTTCAATTCTATGAAGGGCAAGATAGGTGAGGAAGCTGCAGAAGGAAAGTCTGAAGAGTGTAGAAGCTGACTGATGAAGTTTAAGGAAATAAGCCGTCTCCATTAATTAAAAGTACAAGGTGAAGTAGCAAGTGCTGATGTAGAAGTTGCTCCAAGTTATCCTGAAAATCTGATGAAGATGGCTACACTAAATAACAGAGTTTCAATGTAGGTGGAACAGTCTTATATTGGAAGATTACATCTAGAACTTTTATAGCCAGCAGGAAGAAGTCAAGGCCTGGATTCAAAGATTAAAAAAACAGGATGACTCTCCTGTTAGAGGCTACATAGCTGGTGACTTGAAGTTGAAGCCAATGCTCATTTACCATTCTGAACATCCTTGGGCCCTTGCGAATAGTGCTAAGTCTACTCTGCCTATATTCTATAAATGGAGCAAAGCCTGGATGAAAGGAATACTGTTTACAGCCTGGTGTAATGAATATTTTAAGGCCAATGTTGAGACCTACTGCTCAGGAAAAAAATATTTCTTTCAAAATATTTCTGCTCATTAACAATGTACATGGTCACCCAAGAGTTCTGATGGAGACATACAAGGATATATTAGTGGGGTAAGTGTTGTTTTTATGTCTGCTAATGCAATAGCCATTCTGCAGCCCATGGCTTAAGGAGTAATTTTGATTTTCAAGTCTTATTATTGAAGAAATACATTTCATAAGACTATAGCTGTTACAGATAGTGATTCCTGTGATGGATCTGGGCAAGGTAAATTTAAAATATTCTAGAAAGGATTCACCATTCTAGATGCTATTAAGAAATAAATGATTCACGAGAGGAGGTGAAAATTATCAACATTAATAGGAGTTTGGAAGAACTTTATTCCAACCCTCATGTATCTTGAGGGATTCAAGACTTCAACAGAGGAAGTAACTGAATTTGTGATAGAAACTAGAAAACAAGATTAGAAGCGGGACCTGAAAGTGTGACCAGATTGCTGCAATGTCATGATAAAATTTGAACAGATAAGAAGTTGCTCCTTATTGATGAGCAAAAAGAAGAGGAATTTTGAGGTAGAATCTATTCCCGGTGAAGATGCTATGGACTTTGTGGACAAGGCAATGAAAGATTCAGAAGCCTACATAAACTTAGTTGATAAAGAAATGGCAAGACTGACTGCAATTTTGAAAGAGGTTCTACTGTAAGTCAATGCTGTCAAACAGTATCATATGCTACAACAGAGATCTTGTGAAAAGAAGCATCAGTCAATGAAACAAATTCCACTGTTGTCTTATTTTAAGAAATTGCCATAGCCACACTAACCTTCACCAACCACCACTTTGATTAGTCAACATCAAGGCAAGACCCACTATCAGCAAAAACATTATGAGGCACAGAAGGGTCAGATGATTGCCAGCATCCTTTAGCAATAAAGTATTTTAAATTAAAGTATGCACATTTTTAGACATGTGATTGCACACTGAATAGGGTATCATAAACATAATTTGTATATATACTGGAAAAGCAAAACATTTGAGTGTACCACCCACTTTTAAATATTACTTTAAAGTAATGTTTACTTTATCGCAAGGGTCTAGAACAAAACCTGCAATATCTCTGAGGTATGCCTGTAATAATTTTGGATCACACTTTGGAAAGGATTGCTTCCAGTGTGTCTTGTATTAGAGGACAATGTAGAAGAAAAAAAGAGGTCTCCTCAATTATATTCTTATCGCTCATCATTTGGCAGTCTTGATTGGCTCCAAGTTTTTAAATGCAGGACAGAGGCCTAGAGAGTTTATGGGGCTTCATCAAGCTCTTCTACAAAGTTTATTTTCACTGGAAAGTAACTCCAGAATCCAGAAATGGTCTCCAGAGGTAGAGACTGGAACATATCCTCATGTTGGGTCCCCTTAACTACAACACAACAGGATGTGTTAGATTCCTGGAGAGTAGATAACTGGTTTAAAAGACAAGATGGAAAATCATCAGCTATTTTCTGTCTCCAATAGGGTTAACAGGCACTCACCTCCGGGCCTGAAGTGAAAGTAATAACTTAACTTTTTTTTTTCTTTTTTTTGACATATGGCAAGGATTTTTATTGAACTTCTGAATTAACCAGAGAACCAGAAAATGTCATAACTAGTTTAAAGAAATCAAAAAGCCTAGGCATCTATAGAGAATAAGGAATTCTCAATAGGTGAAAATGGGTCTATCCTCAAAGCTATCATCAATTGGATTCTTTTTTTTAACTGTAAAATAATTTTTTTATTAAATCATAGCAGTATACATTAATACTAGCTGGTTCAACATACGTAAATCTATAAACATAATTCATCACATTAACTTTTCTTTTGTTGTCCAAATATGACCCAGGGCAGGCAAAAGGGAACCACTCAACCTGTGTTCCTGCCCATTCCTGGAAGGACAACTTTAGCAGGGGAAGAAATCTTCTCAGTCACCTGTGACAGGAACCTAACACCTCTCTGACCCTTAGGGGATTAAATGGTAATGAGCATGGCTTCTTTACATAGGGTTCTCCTACACCAACTACTCTGTTCTCCAATTCCTCCGGCTTTTGCACAACTTCTCAGGTTAACTTGATTTCTGACCCCATGCTCTTCCCTGGTCCCAAGACTTCAGGAATCATAACTGAAGTCTAAGACTTCCCAACACTAATACCAACTGATTCCTTTCACCCTCTCCTTGTCCTTTCAGGGAAGAATCGATGTAGTGATCAGAGAATTGCCATTCAGATAGTACCTATGCCAATAAATGAAGCCAACCATTCCACCCAGATCAAACTAGCTAGGTGAGCAAAGGCATGTAACAAAAATGTTTGCCAAATTCAAAGCCTGAAGAATGTCTCTGTTAAGATGTTGGTATGACATGAAGTAGAAGAAAATACATCAACCTGGGGGGTGGGGGGAATCCTGGTAGCAAATACATTTGATTAACTAGGATAGCTACACATATGCCATATCTTCCCTCTTTCTGTTAGGCCAAGCTAACTCAAGATGCAGCCATTTAAATAATAGCTACCAAAAAAAAAAAAATACTAAAAAGTTAAACTTGAGAGCACTTTCTTTCAGCAAAGCACTGAAAAGCCCTCTATATGGACTATTTTTTTAATTATCACAATAATTAAATGATGCTCATGATCTTTTATCCTATTCTACAGATAAAAAACAGAGGCTTCAAGAGGTTAAGAAACATACCCGAGATTCCAAGATTCCCCAGTTACTAAGTGGTGAAGCTGGGACTTGAACTCAAATATATTTGAATCCACAGCCTATTCTCCTAACCATACACATACACTCAGTAAGGCATAGGCTTTAACTGCCTGCTGGACCTACTGCAGTTAGGAGGGATCAAATCGAAATTCTGGTCCTGTCTTCACACAGCTAGTGATTATTATGTGCCTGCCATGTTCCAAGCACCCCTTGGGGTGTCCTACATTAATCATCACCAAATCCCTATGGTAGTGCTTTGACATGGGTGATATCCTCACTTTCTAGGCAAACAGTTGAGACTCAAAGAGGTTAAATGCCCCCATGCCACCTTGTTAGGAAGTAGTAAAGCCAATACTTAACCTTAATTTGTGTCTCACTCCAAAGTCCATACCTTCTACCTTCAGGTTACCTACCACCATAATGGGAGTTTCCATTTACAAATTTTTAAAAACTTGACATGAGTCAACCTACCAGAGTATGCCGTAAATGATAACTTCTCCTTGCAAATTCTGGGGTAATCTCTCAGTCTCCCCCAGTTTTGAAATCTAGACAACTGACCCCAAGCAATGAGTATGAACTCAATATATAGACCATCAAGCTGAAATTTTCCAGAGAACATTGGTAGTAAATGTCCCTCATATGGTAAAAATTCCCACTAGTAGTGTCATGGAACATGGAAGCTTGGGTGTTAGTCTGGGCTTCCTAGAGTTCCTTCTTAGATTTCTTGACTTGTGAATTGTTAACTTTCATAGCAGGGTTAGGAGAGCCCTCCATGAAGCTGTGACATCAGGTCCCAGTTGTCTTAGCAACTAACAGATGTGCCCCCTCTCAGTCCCTCCCTCTCCCTACCACCTAATGCACAGTGGATGTAAAACCTTTCTCTCCAGTTCTCGCTCTTAATAACACACGGTAGCTCAGGATCCAAATTTGGAACCCAAGCGGATGCCTTGCAAAACGTTTGGCTAGTTTTGTAAGAATTGCTTCTCCCCTCCACGGCTAGCTTCATCTGCCTGCTGGAGAAGTTCCAGCCACTCTCACTGCTGCATTCCCAAGGCTTCCATCTCAGAGGACAGCTTGACAATAAAGTCGATCCAGCCCACTTTCTACCCTGTGCATTTGCCATTATCAAATATTCGAGTGGAACTAATGAATGCCTTTTACTTCCCTTGAGCATAAAGAGGCTTGAAGAAATTGAATCACCAGAGCCTGCCGATGTAAGGGAATTCATCTGGTCCTTGAGAAAGTGAGTTTGCCGTTCCCACTCCAGCCCCCAAAAAGTTCTCAGATTCTTGTGCCCACCTAAAAGGATAATAATATCTTCACCATTACCATGCCAGCAAGAAAAATGTTTCTTTCCTCAGGAGGCAAAAACACATTTTCTAACTGAGCCTCAGAGACAAAATGCTAAAATTTGAATTTGTTTTCCTTAGAATATCTTTTAAATATCCAGATTCTGTCCCTGAGTTTTGTATAGTCAGCAGTTTCCCCCAATAAACACATTTATTTTTCATGCTGACTAGAACTAGTATTTGATTTTCTCCTTTCCTATTTTCCCTGAAAACTTCAGGAAATAACATAATATCCAAGAGAAGGGCAGATTGGGGGGTATCAGGGAGCGTGGCAGGGCTGGCTATTAAACAAAGAATTCCCAGAGTGGTTTCCCAGAGAAAGTGATGTTAGAGAACACGCCTCAGGGTTTCTTTTTCATTTCCTTTCCTGAAGTTCCTTAGACAATGCAAGTCCCCTCGGAGGCCGGAAGAGCGAGCTTCAAGCATCTGCTTGCAATGCCCCATCAGCACCATTCCACAGCTGTACCAGGAGGAAAACTCAGTGCAATGCAGGATAGACTGACTCTCTTTCTGGAGTCAGGAGCACAGGAATCTCCCAAGGGGAGCAAAAAGCAGCCACTCCATTGCCAAGTAAACCCTTAAACCTTCAACACTGTAACAGTGTTAAAGTCCTGGAATAAAGAGATTCTGATGAGATGCACTTAAAGATGAGAAGGAATCATTCCCCATTCTCCCTTGCCCAAGCCCCAAACCACCAGCCCAGTACAGCAGGGCTGCGTTCTCTCTAATGTTGGAAGGTTCTGAAAGAGCAAAGATGCAGCCCTTGGAGGATCAGAATTTACTCTTCAGTCAGGTCCAACCTTCAGTCTGGCCTCCTAGCATCAAAACTCTCAAACAGGTTAGTTAATTCTGAAACTGCTGCCACAAGGGAGCTATCCCTGGTGCTGCCTCACTGACCACTGCAGCCTAGGCATCCGGAGTCTCAGCTCTTAGTCTGTCCCCAGCTCCTGCTCATATCCAACTTAGGACCAGTCTTCGGGTTATATAGTTCCAGTTTATGCCTTTATAGCCCACCCATTCTGCATGTTCTGCAACACTCCTCAACCTCAGTGGACTGAACTCCATCTCTTGATTGAAAACCCCTGCCCATTACCCACCCTAGTCCACCACTATCTCAGATCACTGAATACAACATGAGCATCTTTGGATTTCATTTCAGAAATTTGAGGCCTCTGAGGGGTTTGAAGTAGAGGATTAATAGCAACACATTTAGAAAAACCATGCTGACCTTAATGCAAGGAATGGAGGGGGACATAGAAACCCACTGAGAGGCTGATGCATTAACTCAGGCAAAACATAATAGACAAAGACAGTGACAGAGGGACCAGAGAGAAGACGGTGGGTTCAAGAAATATATGGACACTGAATAAGCAAGATGTGGTTTATATGGAGAAAAACAAAAGCTAATGTCGAAGATGACCTCAGTGTTTCTGGCTGGACAATACGCAGGATGCTGTTGCCAAATACTGAGTTAGCAATGTTGGAGAATAAAAGATGTCAAATTTAATTTTTATGTATAAAGTGTGGGGAATTTGTGGAATATCTGTCTGAAAATGCTAAGTGGACAGTTGGATATCGATGCATAAGTCTTGAGGTATGTCTGAACTCAACAGAGAATCTTTGGAGTTGTAAGACACAAGGTGGTCATGAAAGGCATGTGGCCAAGTATGAGTGCTCCAAGTCAGAAGAACGCGGAGTAAACAAGCCAAACGAAATCAATACTTGATACATTAGAATAGGAGTGTTCAAAGTGATTAGTGGGGAGACAGGAAGTGGAAACAGAGGACATGTCAGGAAAGGCCAAATGAAGAGGATTTTTCCCTACAGAGTGGTCCATGATGTCACTACACACAGAGACCACATAAGATTAGACTTGAAATGTGTCTACAAGATCTGACAACAAAGAGGTCTCAAGGGACCTTTCACTGAAAGAAGTGGGTGATGGGGAAGCCAGTTTGGCAGGCTAAAGAGAGATAAGAAGGTGAAGTATTAGAATAATGAAAGGATACAACTCTTTGAGCAGTTTGGCTGTGAAGGGGGAGGAAAAGCCAGAGGAGTAGACTGAAGAAGCCATGAAGAGTTTTATTTTGTTGTGAAGATGGATTCTGAGTGTGTTGAGCCAGTTGGGAATGAAAGGTTAAAGATGAGAAAAAGAGTGGGCGACACCTGGGGCTCAGTGGGTAGGGCACTGACCCCATATACCGAAGGTGGCAGGTTCAAATCCAGTCCCAGCCAAACTGCAACAACAAAAAAATAAATAGCCAGGCATTGTGGTGGGCACCTGTAGTCCCAGCTACTCGGGAGGCTGAAGCAAGAGAATCTCCTAAGCCCAGGAGTTGGAGGTTGCTGTGAGCTGTGATGCCAAGGCACTCTACCGAGGGCAAAACAATGAAACTTCTGTCTAAAAAAAAAAAAAAAAAGATGATAAAAAGAGATAATAGGTAGCTAGAGATCCCTGTGGAGGCAGGGAGAAGGGAGCCGGGATCCAGGGCATGAGTCTCTCTTTCCCTAGAGAGGGGGGTACAGAGGTCAGCTGGGTGCTGATCTGTAAGTGGGCCAAATGAGAGGCTGGGACTCAGGGAGCTTCTGCCAACCCTGCTTCAGACGCCAACAATAACACACTCTCTCCTACCACTTTATCATCCAAAAGAAGAAATAGATCTGTTCTACCAGGAAAACTGGAACATATTGGTGGGTGTTAGGAAGAGGCAGATTTTGATTCAAGAAAGAAAAATTTTCTAACAACTGGAGCTGTCCAGCCACAGAACAGTAGCTGTAGTGTGCTATCAGAAGCAGTGCTCAAGCGAAAAAGAATACCATAGCCTTCCTGGCCAATTTTGATGAATCTTGTATTGGAAAGAAGCTGAAGCTAGATAGCATCTGAAGAGCCCTTTAACTCTAAACTCTTTCTACTTTTCAGGGAGGCCCTGAGGCTTCTGTGGGAATTCTGGAATTAAATAGCTAGCATTTTGCCTATGAAGGATCCTGGGGGTTCTTAGACCTCCAATGCTAGAGCTGCCATTTGCAGTTCCCTAGGAGGAGTTCTAGGAAGGAAAAAAAACTTGACCCCTGATGAACAACCCTACATCCTGTCATTTCACTGTTGGAACCTTATTTTCTGGGGCCTTCCTTACCATCAAGATTTCCCTATGAAAATAAGCTTAGGAGGAGCTCCACTTTATACCACATCAGCCAACCCCAGGCAGCAGACCTCTGTGGGCATGGACAATCCATTGCCATGGTTGAGAGCTAGATTCAGTGTCTGCTGGGTTGATCACCAGTGGGTTATTTAAAATTTCTATGCCTGTTGTGTAAAATCAAAAATCAAATTTTTAGAAAACTACCCAACACAGAGTGAGCACTCAACAAAAATTCATTAAATATACAATGGGACAACTGTGCCAGGAGCTTGGGATAGAATATAGTCACTGTTAGTGAGGAGATGCTTGAAAAATGGGCATGTGCTTCTTTAGGCTCAATTAACATTTATAATTTGAGATTTTCCCAATCCCGGCCTTTTAGAAGATCTCTTTTCAATGTTACAATTATTAGCTGACCAGGAAACACAAATGTTTTTGTATTCTCATGGTCAGGGCTGTGAAGATTAACCAGAAAGTAGGCTCTAGTGAAGATTGTTCTTCATTGCTGGGGGGAAGGAGGTAGGTGCCTCTACTCAGCTGAGGAAGATATACTAACTTCCACCAAATCATACTGGTAATTGACACTTATTTAGTACCCATTGTGAACCAAGAAGTTTAATTGCATCAACAATCTGTAATCTTCACAGATTACCTGCCTGGCTAGTGTTAGTCCTATTTTACAAATGAAGAAACAGTTTAAGAAAGTTTTTGCAATTGCCTTAGATCACACAATTAGTAATTAGTAGGTCAAGACTCAAACTTGGAACTGCCTGACCACCAAGTCCTTGTTTGCTACTGTGCTCAGTTTCTTCCCATTAAGGCCCCTACTGGATGGAAGCTTCTTAGAACCAGAGTAATACCTTTGTGTGCCCTGCACTGCCGAGCACAATCACATGGGAGGAGTCTGGTAAATGTTTGTTAAATTAAACTCCCAAGTCAGTCACTGTTGCTGTGTTCTGTGCCTTACCTAACTTCCAACAAACAAAAGTCTACTCAACAACTTAAGTCCCAAGAGTTTTTGACTTCCCTCCCCAAGAAATAAATCCTGGACATCCCAGAATCTTATGTGAGAAATAGGTCTGTAGCCTCATGGACAACCTACACTTTCCATAACATGTAGTAACGAGCACTGGAAATGTACCTGGTAATTGATACAAATGGAATGAAGCAAAGCCAGGGTTGGAGGGATGCAGAACCCTCAATGAATGCCTCCAACGTGGCTAAGTCAGGAAGGTAATCCTGCGCTTTTAGCTGCAGACAGGACATCCTAGGCTCTTCAACACCTGGCCTGCCTGGCTCCAAGCCTCTCCTCCCCCCCACCCCCCACCTAGGATGTTCTCCAGCGGCCCCTACACCCATCCATTTCCTTCTCTGCGGCATGGTTTGTAGCACTCCCTCCATCTGGCGTGCCTCTTCTCACTACCTTGTCAATTCCTACTCATGCTTCAAGACCACCTCCAGGAAGCCTTCCCTGACTGCTCTCACCTGCTCCAATCTTTGTCTCTTCATTTCTATCCCAAAGCATGACTCAGACATAACTACATGCAGCCTTTCCCTGGTGGCTGATGCTTAGTACCTATATTCCAGTATCCCCAAGCAGACCGGCATCCCTTGCAAGCAAGAACAGTGCTATTCTCCTCTGTCCCACTCCAGAGCCCAGGAATGAGCCCCAGACACAGCACTCAGTTTCAATCCACATTTCCTGTGCTTCAGTACTCAGAATGCTCCAGTCTGGTAGACATAGGAAGTGCCCTTTCAGCAAACCCAAGAGCCAGCCTCATCCATTGGCTTTCCTAAATGATCTCTAACCAGATTATCCTCCTCCCACAGAACACAGAATCCTCCAAGGAGGCCCGGATGGGCCTGGCCCCAGCTCCTTAGCTAATTGCTCTCATCCTCTTCCGACACAAGTAAGGAATTATCCCTCCCAAATCAGGGTAGTCCTGGAAAGATGTTCATGGTGACTCACGCAGGGGTGGGGGTGAGGGCAGGCGAGGAATGGGAAAGAAAAGGGAGAGCACACAGGCTGGTTATGGAGCCACAGAACGAGGTACATTAGCCAATTTAGCCAATTACACAGCTGAAGCAATTAAATAACCTCACAATGGCAGGAGGAAGTGTAAACAAAACCCACAACACCACCATCTAGGCTGAGGGAAAAATAAGCCTGGCCGCTGTGGTGGAAAGTCATTGCTTCCATCTGTCTAGCCTCCCTTTCCCCTCTTTTATCCCATAATAGAACCCTTTTTTCCCACCAAAACCCATCCCATGTATTTGAGGTAAGGTTTGCTTCTAAATCAGGTTGGGATTAGCCGAGCGTGACATCCGCCAGCCTTTGGAGTTGGCTTCAGGATGGACATATGAAACGAGCACAGCCAACTGGAATCTTGCCTGTGAATGGAAATGCGAGCACTGGGGGAAGTCAGTCCCTCTTCCTTCTGGATTGAAAATTTGGAGATGCTGGCTCGGGGCTGCCAGAGGCCATCTTGTCTTCCAGATAGAGAATACAGGAACATGCTAAGGGTAACAGGGCCAGGAAGTGGAGAGAAAGTATCATTTGAGCCCTGGGTCCAGCTCCGCTGGAAGCCTGTGGACTTCCCACCTACAAAAGATGAAAACCTCCCCTTTTCTCTCACCCTAGTTAGAGGTGGGTTTCTGGGGTTTGTTTTCTGTGAAACAGACTCCACTGTCACAGCCACTGAGACTGGGAGCTGATATTCAGTGGGAGAAAGACGCTGAACATCAAGAAAAGACTTTAAAACAGGACCACCCTCAAATTTCACAGATGCAGCCCTTTGGAAGGACTTCCAGCCTCCTACATAGCAGAAATAACCCCACTAACCTGTACTTAAACCAGGAACTCACTAACCAGGTTAGTGAGTCACACCAGAAAGGCTCCAAGAGGATGCTCAACAAGGAACTAGCTCAGTCTTCACCTGAAGTCTAATCCAACCTTCTGAGAGGCTGGAACTGCAGTCTGGGACCCAGCACTAGCTTCTGTGCAGGGGGCCTGAAAATGTTCCGAAAGGTCCTCACTCATTCCCTGAGTCAGATGTTTTAAATTTCTGCTTGAGACATGGATCACCGAGTGTGAAAATTCCCACCACTGCCTTCCAAAAATAAGAGGTGGGGTACAGAGCCAGAGATGCCACCAACTCACTTTCCTCATGGCTGCCCAATGCAGTGATCTCCTCTTCCCTCTCAGGTTGGAAGATCAACCTTCACGGTGATTTGTGCAGGCTCAAAGTTTTCCTGTGGCGAGTGCTCCCACAGACACTTGCCTGAGCAGCATCTTCCTGGGTACTGAGCCAGAGCTGCTCTGGCCCTCTAAATTGCCTGCACAGTCTCCATCACCTTGAAGGGTGGGAGACAGCATACAGTCCTCCCGCTGGTGTCACCTATACAAAGCAGTAGTAGAATGCTGACTGGGAAACTTTGTGGCCCATTCTGCAGAGATGTTTATGTGAGAGCCAGTTTCTAGGAGGGGATCCTTAGAGCTCAGCTGGAGACCTTGCCTTCTTTTCCAAAACCACCAGCTAGAGCCAAGGGAGGGTTCTCATCCCCAGCCGTACACAAGCATCACCAAGGGAGTTTCAAATTGTTTGATGCCTGAGCCCCCCACAAAAAAATCCAAAGTGCCAGAGAAATCTCTTCAGGCGGGACTGAGAACCACAGAGCAAGACGGCACCATTTTCCATGTGCTTCTTGTCACCTCCGTGGTACCCTTGGTACAACTAGCCTAAAGGAGTCAAACACAACATCGGGCTCCCTTCCTCAATCTGCTCTCTTTTTCCATGGGACAATCACATTTCTAATTGGCATTAACCAGGAAAGGTTGAGGGCTTCAGACATTGGATAAAAAAACCACCAAGAAAAGTAAATAGACTAGAACCCCGCTGGTTCGTGATTTTTCCAGATTCTTTAGGATAGTGACTACTGAATGGATATCTTTAAAGGCACACCAGTGAGGTGCAAATACTAAGTCAAGAGTACATTTGATACTCAGCCCCCCATACTGCCCCTATTATGATAGATGAAATGGGGGTCACCCATCAGGGCTGGAACACAGTTCCTGTGGGCAATCTCAGATAGTATTTAAATGATAAGGGCATTTTGGCCCATGTGCTGAGGAAATTGAGCTTCTGAAAGACAAGAAGGAGACACCAAGGTGAGGCAGAAATAAGCCACAGAGAGAAAAAGTATTTCATCTTCCAGTCCCTTTCAAGCTCTTGCTCAAGCCTATCACCAAGCCTGGTGTCTATCCCTGGTTTGGACTCAAAAAAACTCCCAGTACTTGCATGGATTCCTGCTCTTTAACCAGATGGACACACGAGTGAATAACTGACATCACCTGTCCCCACTGAACCTGTCCCCACTGAACACACACCTCCTCCCTCCCACTGTCCTCTCATGGGGACCCTGCAGCATAGTGGAGACAATCTGGAAAACCCAGGTCAGGGCTCTCCCATGAGAGGCCTTGGGCAAGTTTCTTATCGTGTCTGTGCCTCAGTTTTCTCATCTCCAAAATGGGAGTCAGGTACGCTTTAAAGGAGTTAATATATGTCAGTCTCCAAACAGTGCCTGGCACATTCGCTCTCAAATCTATGCCAGTAAAAATCGTATTTTAACTCTCTCTGAAATCAAGTTCTCTTTATTTCCAGTCCCAGGAAAGAAAACATATTGCCCAATAACCCAGAGTTTAACTTCACTTGCTTCCCTGTGAGAGTATGGTAGAGTTTCTGCCATTTGAGTTAATGGGGATCACACTGCCAGTAGCTCAGAGGTGTGGGTGTCCATAGCAGAGTTGTGTAAGTCATGAGCCTCGCCCTCATGAGCCTTATTGCTGGCTGGAGAGATCAGATAATCAAAGGGAGAAAAAGTAAAATATAAGTGCCTAGTGAGGTTGTAGGTGGAAAGTCAGTGGGGAGGGAGGAGTCACTGGGAACTTCGGCCTGGCCAGGCTGTCACAGAGGTTTCACAGGGGCTGAGAGTGGAGTTCTATGCTATGTGACCATGGCCCAGCAAGCCAACTAGAAGACCCTCGAGACACTCCAAACACTCCTCCCAGGAGAAACTTGTCAGGCCAGAGTAAAACTTGCCACTGAAAGGTATTTTCCACAGTGTGAAGATTTCCGATGACCATATTCCCTCTGATAGCCATCAGATCATATTTTTAGATGAGGAGGTTTGGGTTTGCAGCTAACCAGAAGCTAGTGTCCTCTTTATGAGATAAAGAGATAAAGCTGACTGAGCGATGTGCCACCCCCACCCCTCCCCAGGCCACCTGCAGATGGTTCCTGTGGCAGCTGGCTTTCAGCATCCCTGCAGGGGGCTCTCAACTGTGTCTGGAGAAGCCTCAAGTGCCAGAGAGGCTGCTCCAAGCCTAGGTGCAACTCAACCCAGGAAGGACCCAAGTCGGTGCTAAATATCTCCCCATCTTTCAACCCTTAGTGTGAGGGGCAAAGACAATCCTGGGGCGTGTTCCACACAATGTCCCCGAGAGTCTCCAGCCCAGTCCACTGCCCGTGTGTCCTCGCTCAAGGGCTCACCTCTATTGGCCTTCCTACCCCATCACTGGCTCACTTCCCCAACTCCTTTGGGTTGTTCCTGCAAAATCCTCTCTCAGGGTCTACTTTTGGAGGAACCCAGAGCCAGCCAGTGGACAGGTGGGCTGTGGGTCACTCTGAGGACACATTCCACAGCTCACACCTGCCTCACCTGGCACAGGCTGGCACGTGTGCCCTGGCCTCTCTCCTGAGTTGCTTTCAATCAGGTTTGCTCCTGTTCTCTGCTAATCAACACCATTTGGTGCTGCTCTGCTCCTGCAAGTGAATTAGCAGTGTTTCCTGGATGTTTTCCTAATAAGCATCTTTGGGGGGGCAGCCTGTAGTCCTCGGCAGCTACACTAGAACCACATGAGCTATTAGATATGTAGAAGGGAAGGATCTCAGCACAGACCTCCGTTTGCACCACACTCAGGGATACACCACATGAACGTACAGCTCAAGTTAGACACACGCAGGGATTGGATCTCCTTACAGGTAAATAAACTGGCTGACTTCCCTGCTGAGCATGTGAGCCGGGTGTCTGGGAGCAGGAGCAAGTCATCAACATGGCTGGGGCAACAACCGTAAAGACTAGTGGCATCCACAGCTGCCCAGCTGCCAGGGCAGCAAAGGTTAGCACATTGGCTCAAGGCAGAGACAGGTGAGAATGCCGTGGCTCTCGCAGAATTCTCTCTGTTCCTTGACTGCAGTCATGTTGCAATAAATGTTACCTGCTTTTGAAGACAAGATGAACTAAAAAGAGGCCAGTGGAAAATCAAAAATAAGCCGTACTTCCTTCACGTGCTAAGGCTTTGACCTCTCAGCAGAGTTTAGTGGCAGGATCACTTACCAGAAGTGTTTTGATGCCAAGAACAAGAAAAACAGAAAACATAACCAACTCGAGGACTCAGACCATAAAACTGGATCTGTTCCCTCCTCTCCTGCTGCATCCAAGTGTGGGCCGAAGAAGGTTGAAACTAGGAGGGCTTGGAGTGGGAAGTAAGGATCCTCCCCAACTACACAGGGCTCTCCAGCTCTGCCAGAAAGAAAATGGGAAGGAAAGAGGAGAAAAGAGAAGAAAAAAGTGGGAAAGGCAGCAAGAGAAGAGAGTAGGACTAAAACCATGCCAAAGACAGAATCCACTCTGAGCAGATGCTCACCAGAACTGCCAACACTAACTCCGTCACTCAACAAATACGTGCTGAGAACCTACTGTGTGACACTCACTGAGCTGGGTGCTGGGAATATGAGGCAGACATGGTGCACACCCCTAAGACCTTCCCACTAATAGAAAAAAAGGAATTTGAAAAAAAAATAATGCCGATGACATTAAGGGATTATTACCTAAGCAGAATTATAGGGGATGTTAGATAAACACGGCAGGAAAAAATGCCATCTAGCAACAAGGCAAGTCCCCCAGAGTCTTAGGATCTAAGCTGAAAAGTGAGGAATGAGGAGTCATCTGGAAGGAAGTGGCCAAGGAGAGGCATTTGCCACGTGGAGGAAACAGCATGTGCAAAGGCCTCAAGGCCAGCAGCCATGGCCTCTTTGAAGCAGCTGAAGAGAAAATGCAAACAAGAGGACGGAGGAAGGGAATGCTGGAGAGGCAGAAAGAGGCTGAAAATGGGGCTCGCTGGCCACCGTCCTAAGGAAAGCTCAAAGCCACGGAAATAGCACAATCAGATCTGTACTTTAGATCACTGAGGCAGCAGGGAAGGGGTGAATTTCAGGGACAGTGGAACATGGAGGGGGGGCAGACCAGCTGGGAGGCTGCTGTGGTCTCCAGGAGACAGATTACTGTGGACCATCCTAAGGAGTAGCTGTGGGAATGGAGATGAGTAAACAGATTTAGAACCTGTTTAAGAAGTAGAATGAAGCAAATTTGATGGTTTAGAAGGCTATCTAGCCCCACTCTGTGGAATATCAGGCAACCTCTTTCCAAGCTACTTCGAAAGGCACTGGGCACTTTGCTGTGGGACAGGCAGTAAGGTACCGAGTACTGGGCTTTCAAATCTTCCAGCCACTCTAAGGAAGAGCACTCCCTTCTGAGTCAATCCAGAAGCTTCTGAGAGGTGGATGCAGCCTACAGCTCCAGCATTACTAGGACAGTCTATGTGGCATAGGGCTGAGGACACAGCTGAGCACATTGGTGCCAAGCTGTCTGTGGTCTCAGCCTCAGCTCCACCTGAACCTTCCTAGAGGTCATCGCCAGGTCATCGCCAGGATGACCCCAGCTGGTCCTTTCTCTATCACGACTAGAATCCCATGAAGAGGAGAAGAACCTTGCCTCTTCCCCTGCCACTTGGCCACATCAGAGCAGGCTCCCCTCTCCTCTGGCCAGCCGCAGTTATTTCCCTCTACAGCCACTTGTGAGGGCTACCATGATTCCATCCTGCTGGCCTCCACCCATCTTCCACATGGGAAAACATTTTCTGTACAAGAAGCACCTGCTTTTCATCTCTTCTTTGCCCTCCTCCATTAGATTCTCCAGTCACCTCTCCACCATCCTAAATGGAAGTCTCACCATACAGCTGCTAGGGGGCCCTAAGAACAGACAGCCATGATTTAGCATCATCCTGCATCCTTGAGACAATCATAATTCCAGACATCATTTAATTCATCCCTGTAAATGAGCAAGAATTGACTTGTGGATAACATTATCATGAGGCCCTCAGACTCTGGGTGAGTTAAATAGTCAAGTTTAAATCTGGGTTCACTAACTCCTAGCTATGCATTTTGGGAAACTGACTTAAACACTCAAAGCCTCCATTTTACTTATAAAATGGAGATGATACATGATACTTCAATATATTCAGAATAATGTATATGAATAACTTAGCATATGATTAATAAATGATAGTTATTATTATACATGACTCTTTATTTGTAATTATTTATTTTACACAAGGGGGGAAAGGGTCCATGAGATGTAATCCCAAATAATTCCCCCTTAAAGTTTTCTATTCCTAGAGTACACCAATGAGAGAAATTCTACCAGCTCCCCAAGGAAGCTATTGGTTAGTATTTTTACAGGTGACTATCAGGTTACTAAGAAGATGGACTGAATAAAATAGCAACACAGTTAAATTGTGAATGTCCACAGGAGATTCTTTTGTTAGATATCATCTATTGTTTTTTAGCACCGTATCTTCTCTTTAAGGTTATACCCTATATCACAGGGGCTAGAAGCCTAGAAACTACATTTTCCAAACTCTACTACTAGCAATGTTCTGATTTGGAATCTATTAATGAAAGTCATTCACATAAGATTTGGAAGGTGAAAGAAGAGAAAGTCTCATTTTCTTCCAACCGTGGCAAGTAGACTCAGGGCTTTTGGCAGACATGCAGTTTGCAGTAGCTTCTGGGCAAGCTCCCATTCATCACCTGCTTCAGTGCTGCAGGCAGTTGGGTTCACCAGCAATAGAATCCTGAGATTCTAGCACTCTCCAATGTCTAGAAAGTTGGGCATGAGTCTTCCTGACCCTCATTTCCTCAGCCTTCTAAAGATTTTGTAAGCAGCAGATTTCCTCTACCAAATCCTTTCCTGCTAAAACAACTAGAGTGCTTTCTGTTTGCCTGGCGGATACAGTCCCTCTATCTTTGCGCTTCGCAGTATCAATCACAAAGGCATACAGTTAACAATAGTGTCATGTAGAATTAAAAATTGTCAATAGGTAAAAATTTACCTATTGTACTTTCCTCACAATAAAAAAATATAGATTTTCTTAGAGAAACAAAAGCAGGAAATTCAATGTCAGCAGATGTTCTTTATAAGAAATGATAAAGTTCTTTAGGTAAAAAGAATACAATATTGTATTGAAGCCGAGGTTTTCACAAAAAAATAAAGAGCAATGGAAATGACTGATGACAAAATAAAATGCATTTGTTTTCTCATTTTTAATTTAAGACAAAAGTATAGCATGTGTAGGAGTACAACATATGACAACAATAATACAAAATGTTAAAGGGAAGAATTAGAAATGTATTTTAAAGTCTTTATACTACACATATACTATAGTAATATTATGCTGCTTCGTGTACAGTACATATTATTATTCAAATAATATTATTTAAAAATAATCTGGCTAATTAGGAATATACATTGTAAACCTTGGGGCAACCACAAAAATAATTTTAAGTGATAAGAACAATAACTCAATAGAGCAATGATTCTCAATCTTCCTAATGCCACAACCCTTTAATACAGTTCCTATGGGTCACGACCCAAAGGTGAGAACCACTAAAATAGAGGATTAGGATGGAATAATTAAAAACATGTTCAAATAACCCAAAAGAAGGTAGAAAATGTTGGAGGAGGTTGGACAAAGAAGAAATGGAAATAATAGTAAATGGCTAGAAAAGTTGTAGATTATGATCCAGCCTTAATAATAATCACATATAAATATAAATAGACTACACTTTCCAGTTAAAAGACAGACAAGACTGTCAGAGTGTCTTTAAAAAAGAAAAAAATAAATCCAAGACCCAGCTATATTCTGTCTGCCATAAACCTACTTTATATGAAGATATAACTAAGTTAAAGTATAAAGTACACTATGCAGAAACTAAACCAAAAACGTAGGAGTGTTTGTATTACTATCTGACAAAGTGGATTTCAGAACAAAGAATGTTAACAGGAGAAAAGAGGGACATTATGTAATGATAAATGGGTCAGTTCTCCAAGACTATAAATAATTCTCTAAGTGACAACAATCTTGAAAGAGCTTCAAAATACATGAAGCAAAAATGTACAAAAGTGGAAGGAGAAAGAGACAAATCACAATTTTAGCTGAAGACATCAATATTCTGGTTGTTTTTTGTTTGTTTGTTTGTTTTAGACAGAGTCTCACTTTGTTGCCCTCGGTAGAGTTCCATAACATCATAGCTTACAGCAACCTCAGACTCTTGGGCTCAAGGGATCCCCTTGCCTCAGCCTCCCACGTAGCAACACCCCTGCTATTTTTAGAGACAGGGTCTCACTCTTACTCAGACTGCTCTTGAACTCATGAGCTTAGGTGATCCACCCACCTCGGCTGCCCAGAGTGCTAGGATCACAGGTGTGAGCCACCGTGCCCAGCCTGACATCACTATTCTTATCTCAGAAACCAACAGAACAAGCAGAAAGAAAATTGGTGAGGATAATGACTACCTACACAACACTGGTAAAAACTAGACTTAACTGATATTTACAGAACACCTTAACCAACGTGGAGTATTTACCCAAAAGGCTCATATTCTGGATCATAAAACAAACCTCAACCAATCTGAAAGAATAAACAAAATACCATGTATGTGTTCCAGCCACGAGAGAATTAGAAATCAATAACCAATAAATATCTTTACAATCCCCAGATATTTGGATGTTAAGCAACATATTTATAAATTAGTGCCGCATACAGGAGGAAGTATCAACGTATATTAAACTATTTTGGACTGAATGAAAATGAACATAGAACACAAAAATTGAGATACAAGCTAACACAATTGAAAACAAAAACAATAAAATCAATGATACAAAAAAATTCATTATTTCAAAAGATCAATAAAATTGACAAACTTTGAGCCAAAGTGACCAAGAACTAAAGATAGCTCAAAAAATTTAACAATAACAAGGGCAAGGCTCGGCGCCTATAGCTCAGGCGGCTAAGGCACCAGCCACGTACACCTAGGGTGGCGGGTTCGAATCCCCAGCCCTGACCCGCCAAACAACGATGACGGCTGCAACCAAAAAATGGCCGGGCGTTGTGGTGGGCACCTGTGGTCCCAGCTACTTGGGAGGCGGAGGCAGGAGACTCGATTGAGCCCAGGAGTTGGAGGTTGCTGTGAGCGTGATGCCATGGCACTCTACCCAGGGGGACGGCTTGAGGCTCCATCTCAAAAAAAAAAAAAAAAAATTTAACAATAACAAGGGCAAAATCCTACCCCTAGCAAGAGATGCTGATGATTTCCCACTCTGAGTGAGGACAAGGCAGAGATAGCTTCTCCCTCCCTCCCACTCAACATTGCATCAGAGGTTCTAGCCGTGAAATAACATAAGAAAAACAATTGAAATTGGAAACCACCAAGAAAATTGTATCTGTTCCTAGACTACATAACATATATATAGAGAGAGAGAGAAAATTTTTTAAAAATAACCTATAAAAATCTAACAAAATACGTTCAGGTTTTGTGTGCTGAAGAGCATAAAATACTAATATAAGAAATTAAATGAGGGAGAAATACAATACGTTCATGAATTGGAAGATTCCGTATTGTTAAGATGTCAATTCTCTCTTTTTAATCTACACAATCAATGTAATGCTCACCAAAATCCCAGCAACCTTTTTTGGTTTTGTTTTTAAGATAGTCTCACTATGTCGCCCTTGGTAGAGTGCCGTGGAGTCACAGCTCACAGCCACCTCCAACTCTTGGACTTAAGCTATTCTCTTGCCTCAGTCTTCCAAGTAGCTGGGACTACAGGCGCCTGCCACAATGCCTGGCTATTTTTTTTTTGTTATTGCAGTTGCCATTGTTGTTTAGCCCACCTGGGCAGGGTTCGAACCCACCAGCCTCAGTGTATGTGGTTGGTGCTGTAACCAGTATGCTATGGGCGCTGAGCCCCAGCAATCTTTTTTATAGACTCCAATAAAATGATTCAAAAATTTACAAGAAAGACTAGGAACTGGAATAGCCACAAAGAAAAACAAAATTGCCAGACTAACACCACCCAGTTTAAAGACTTACTGTAAAGATACAGAAGTCAATGTCCTGAGGTATCAATAAAGGCACAGACACACACAGCAATGAAACAGAAGAGACAGCCTGGAAAGGAAAAGACCCACAAAAATGTAGTCAAATTATTTTTGGCAAAGGGGCCAAGGCAATTAAGTGGAAAAAGGATAGTGTTTTCAACAAATGGTGCCAAATGATTTAACATTCACATCCAAAACACAATGCTGTTTTCTATTCCTCACACTTAATACAAGAATTCACTCCCAATCAGTCACAAACATATGAGGTCTGACAAATAAGTTTGCAAATTCATCCTAGAAAAAGCGCTACAGACCTCATTGCTGAATATCACTAGCGTTACCTTCAAAATACAACCCTTGGGAAGCTATGCACCAGCACCAGCGGCTAGTCTACCCCTTAAGGCACTTTTTCTAGGATGAGTTAGTGAACTTGTCAGTCTTTGTACAATGACAGCTCTGATGGCTAGTCCAGAAAAAGAGTTACAAAATTGCTCTGAAGGGTAGACTAGGTACGGGCATCAGTGTTTGCTTCTCAAGGGGAGCACTTCAAAATTGACCGTCGTGATATTAAGCAATGATCTATGCAGCACTTTTTCTAGGATGAGTTCACATACTTGATTGTCCAGCCTCATAAATGAAACTTGTATAACCATGACATTTCCAGAAAATACAGGCAAAATCTAGGTGATCTTTGGTTAGGCAAAGATATAAGACCAAAAACATAATCCATCAAAGAAAAACAGGGTAAACTGCACTTTATTAAACAAAACAAAACTTTTTTTTCTGGAAAAGACTGCTTTTAAAAAGAGATGAGAAATAGATTGGGAGAAATGCAAGTGACATTTCCGACACAGGACTTAGTGCAGCATATAATATAGAACTCTCAAAAGTCAACAAGAAAACAATCAAATAGAAAAAAATGGGCCAAAAATATAAACAGCTGCTTCATTTTAAAAGCTAGATAAGAAAGGGGGCAAGCTGTACTAGGAAAGTCACATCATTTCTGCAGCATCTCTCCCAAGGATATATAAGCTCAGTCTAGTCACGAGAAAAATCAGACAAATCCAAACTGGGGGACAGTCTACAAAACAACTGACCAGTGTTGAGGTCACTGAAGATAAGGAAAGACAGAGATTAAGGAAATGAACCAAATACCACCTGGGATCTCAAATATGATCCAAGAACATCAGTGAGAAAACAGGTAAAGTCTGAATAAATTCTGCAGTCCAGTGAATGGCATTGTACCAATAATAATTTATAAGATTAATTATTCCTCCATAGTTAGGTGAAACATTTAACACACAGGGGAGTCTGGATAAAGGGTTTACAGGCCTTCTCTATAGTATTTTTGGAAACTTTCTGGAAGCCAAACATTTTCTAAAAATAAAAAGTTAAAATAGATTAAGCAGAACACTTTTAACACCATTATTGTAAAGCCTCTTTCAAAAAGATAAATATAAGTATAGAAGCTCTGAGTCAAGAAAAGGATAATTTGAGAAAATAGCAATCTTTAGACATATTTCATTTTTGTGAAATAAAAATACAATCATTGAAATTTAAAGAAAAAGGGAAAAGACACATAAATGACTGGTTAAACTGTAGAAAAAGACAACCAAAAAAGGAATTAGTGAATGGACATTCAATATGTAAAACTTACTCAGATTGTTGCATAGAGAGATAGCAGATGAAAAAGTTAAGGAAATAGAAGATGAAAAAGAAGTTAAGAAGCATAGAAGAAAGAGCAAGAAGTAAGGAAAATAGATAATGGATAAAAGGCTACGTCCAAAGACAGGGTAGTGGGGAATTTTCCAGGTAAAAGATGAGCAGAGTAGTTTAAACGGCTTCGGAATTGCTAACTCATACTCCTCTGAGAAACAAATTTACCAGAGCTGTGTTAATGTGCAATTATTTTGCATGTTTTACTAGACATTGTCCATACACACTGCTTTCCAAGGTTGCTCTCCTAGGTCCCGTCAGAGGATTATGTATTCTATGTAAATGCAGTTGGATTCTCTTGCCCTACTCTGCATTCCAACTATAAACCATGGTTTGGAGTTCTATGCCTTTTAAGAAATGCACAATCAGGCAGCCCCTGTGGCTCAGTGAGTAAGGCACCGGCCCCATATACCAAGGGTGGTGGGTTCAAACCTGGCCCTGGTCAAACTGCAACAAAAAAATAGCTGGGCATTGTGGTGGGCACCTATAGTCCCAGCTACTCGGGAGGCTGAGGCAAGAGAACGGCCTAAGCCCAGGACTTGGAGGTTGCTGTGAGCTGTGACGCCACAGCACTCTACCAAGGGCAATAAAGTGAGACTCTGTCTCTAAAAAAAAAAAAAGAAATGCACAGTCATGTACCCACAACCACAGTTCCATACAGAAGAGATCTCTCTAATGTAGGGATGATTATTACTCCCATTTTATTCCCATTTTACATATGAAGAAATGGAAGAGGAAAGAGGTAACTTTCCTTGAGGTTGTCTAACCATCAAGCAAAGAGCTGGACCTTTTTCTCAGGCATTCTTAACTCAAGAATACCAAGGGAGGAAACTCCATGCTACTCTTAAATTTCTGCACCCAAACCAAATCTATCTGAACATTTGACTGCCAGAAACCCTGCCAGCCAGGATCCCAAATGTGGATCCATTATAATCTACTGCTAGGAGCATACTGAGAGCCTAACCCTAGGAAAGAGTCACAAGCACAAAACAAAAACTTTTTCAAACTATCCAATACGATTGGGATTGGGAAACAGGAAGAAGTCAGATTTTCACTTCTAGCTTCAGATTTACTGAGGATTAGTTTAATCCCTTAGCCTGTGACCCTTTGAAGGTGCAGATCATATTGTATTCACTTCTATGTTCCTAGATAGTACTTAGAACATGGCAGGTGTTTCATCTACATGTATTGAATGAATGTATGTAGGCTGTGCATTTAAATATGAAGAGGTACTAGAGAAGAGTCATGGGTCATAAGACATGCTCCCTCTTTTAAATGACATTCTATATCCTTCCCATCATATGGGAAGTCCTAGACTACAATTCCCTCAGTCCTCCTAATGGGGTTCCAGGTATCATGGTCCCCACACCCTGCATGAGCTTTAGATAAGCCTGACCTCTTAGCTAAATCTGAGGTGATGACGTGGGGCTTAGAGTTTCTCTGTATCCCTTCCAGCAACATGGAGCTATGTGGCAGTGCAAGACATTATGGAGCAAATACCGGGAGGGAAGGAGGGAGGGAGAGAGGGAGGGAGGGAGGGAGGGAGGG
>NW_003852416.1:10356872-10393321 GCF_000181295.1 Otolemur garnettii
GAAGGAGGAAGGGAAGGAGGGAGGGAAGGAAGGAGGAAGGGAAGGAGGGAGGGAAGGAAGGAGGGAGAAATGGAGGGAGGAAGGGAGGGACGGAAGGAAAGAGGGAGGGAAGGAAGGAGGGAAGGAAAGAAGGAGGAAGGGAAGGAGGGAGGGAAGGAAGGAGGGAGGGAGGGAAGGAAGGATGGACAGACAGACGGATGGACTCCACTACAATGTAAGTAAACAGCTATACTTACACAGGCCTTTTTTGTCCTCTTTTATAGCTGTATCCCCAAGGTCCCACACATTTCCTTATGCACAATATACTCAATGGATTTTTTTTAATAAAAGAGGAATGAAAAGGGAGCAGCTGACAAGCAGGCCCCTTGAGAAGCAGAGGCATCCCCAGCTTGCCCATATACTCCTGTTAAGTTTCCATCCTGTGCTTCTGCTAATACTTGGGAGGAATTTCAAAGGCCAGGCTAATGTTTGCATTTATGGCCCATATGAGTTGGGAACACCTAGAGGTGAAACAGACTTTCTAAAGCCCTACTGAGATAATGCAGACCACTGGAGACCAGAATTTCCTAAGGGATTCTTCTTCTAAGCAAGTCCTCTCCAGGTCTGCTTGGATAACATCAACTTACTCACCATGCACGTAAGAATCTACAGGCAAGACTGTTCGGAGGCACCAGGAGCATACACAACCTCTGTCTTTTCTGCTGCATTCTCACTTTTTCTACTTGGAAAAGTAAGAGTTGTCTTGGGCCACACAGTAAATGCACAAAGACTAATGAAAGCTGATGAGCAAAAAAAAAGTTCTGGGCATACTTTTTTGTGATATCTGAAATAAGCGAAAAACTCCTCACAAAATTAGCAGGTGGCCCACTGGCCTAAGGTTGGACACCCCTGCTGTGCACAGTCTGAGCATGTAGCTCTTTAATGTCATCTAGGGAGATCCTCAGCAGAGCAAATTGGCCTGGATTTGCCTGGAAAGGCAAGCAGCCACTGGCTGTGATGGCAGAGGATCTGACCACATGAAACAGAAGCAGATTTTAATATGCATCACTTCCCTTTGTGCTGTTGAGTTCTGGGGAAGTGAGGGTGGGCTCTATTTCACCTCACAGCACGTCTTCCATTCATTTTTTTTTCAGTAATTGTTTATGCAAGATCACACTTATTGAGGCAACAAGAGCATCACACTGTCCTTGAAATCACTGTGAATTTGCTTGACTTAAAAATGACTAGAGTGTTGTTTGGGCCCCCTGGGCATTCCCTGAAGAACTCCTGCCAAGGAGAGGGTCTGCTTCTCAGAGGCAAGACTTTATAAGAAGAGACTGCATTTCATACATCATAAAATTATCCTGTAGAAGGGAACTTTCTCTTCAGACCACAGTGAACAGCCAGGCTCTGAATAAAGTCCTTCACAGAGACAGCATGCGAACGCTGACCCTCAGAAGCTGAGAATTAGGATGTGAAGCACCCTGCCTGTCATGGTGAAGTAGGGCTTTGTTCGCAAAATTCAATTTCAACTTTTGCCCAAACTCACCAAGCTCACATCCGTGAATCATTCATGCCAAGTCTGCAGAGCCCATCTGCTGTGGAAGCTGGTGCATTTCTTACAGAGAGCCATCCCAGGAGTTACCTGTCTCGTCACTCATTCTCTCACCATCCACCAGAGGAACGTTTTCTTCCCTGGCACTAGGGAAGACGTGCCCATCTCAGAACAGTAGGTGGCTCTGAGCTAAGGGAACACAAGACGTGTTCACAAGTACTAAATTCACTACCAGTACATGGCAGGGGGCCAGGAAGGCTACAGGCTTGCCCTGTCACCAGCCCCTCAGGCTGGTGGATGGAATGGCTGTATTGGGAAGTCATGCTGGCCACTGTCTGTTCACCTCCTGGGCACCATTCCCTGCCCTTCTCTTCCCTGGGAGGTGGTCTCAGGAATGGCATCTTCAGGGCTCCTTTGCTGCCTACCTTCCCCTGGGCAAAAGGATTAGAGGACAGGAGAGGGTCAGAGGATCATACTCTCTCCCTACTCTGGGCCACTTCGCTGGCAGGGGCTGCCGCCCTCCATACTTCAGCCTCTGCTGGGCAGTACCTCTCCATGCCAGGTGACATCCTTCCCTCACCTTGACTCAAGCCTAGAGACGCTGAAGGCTCCCTGCTCGTGCTTGTCTCTGGTGCAGCAAATCCCTTGCTGAGCCTCAGAACCCTGCCCGCTGCTCTGTAAGTCTTCCCCCCACCAAGCCACACAGGTGGTATCGTGTTTCTTGGGAGGGCGCTGGCTGGTGAAATGGTGCAGTAGAAAGGGCATTCATCTTGGATTAAGGGAAACCAAGTCTGACACTGCTCTGCTCCTGTTAGCTGTGTGACCTTGAGCAAATGTCTTCACCTCTCTGGGCTTCTTCTATCTCATCCTCAACCTCAATACCAGGAGGCCAAGTGGTCCTGGAAGCCTGTACCACTTTCTGAGTCTCCCCCATCTTCACACACAACCCAGCAGAGTCTGAGCCGTCTCTTCAGGACCCTAGGGCTCCGAAGGGCCGTATTTGAAAGCATTCATGTTCTTTTAGTGACTGATACTCGATGTACAAAAATTAGATGACCCTCTCTAGATGATTTACTAAGTGACTGATAGCCGCTCACTTGCTATTTAGGCATTTACAGCTGCTCTGGAGGAGGACACTGGGATACCAACTGTGCTATAGATTGGTCACCTCCTGAAGCAAAGAGGCTGGCCTTTTTCTTGTACCTTCATGTCATCAGTCATGCCTGTGGCCTGTGAAGGCAGGGAGGGCAGTTCCTCTCTGAAAGGAATGCCCATTCCCTTGAGACCTTGAGCAAATTTCTTCACCTTGTCTCTGGTGCAAGTCTCAGAAGGCCACAGTGGTGTGTCTCACTGTGAACATTGCAGGCAGCAGGGGGGGCAGGGGCTGGGTCCAACAGCGGCCACTCCCCTGCCCTCCTGTTTCCAAAGCACCTTTGGTTTCCTAAGTGCTCTCCCATAAATCAGGCATATTTGGAGATTACACTTGACAAGTAGCAGATAAATGGAGATAAATGAGGGTCAGAGAGGCGGATTGGAGATAAATGAGGGTCAGAGAGGCGGTTCGCCAACAAGGAGAGAGCTGAGACCAAACTCCATGCCGAAGCGTCTTTTCCAGAACCATATATTCAATACACGTAGATGATTAAACTCAATGACTGGCTTTAAGGGCTTCATATTTGGAATGAGGCCGACCTTCGCGTGTTTCCATTCATGATCAAAAGCATGTGCCCTGGCTGTTCTCCATATCCATCCCAGGCCTTCCCTGAAATGAGGAAAACTCTCTGGGAACTTTGACCTCTTATCTGTACTTTCCCACGTGCTTTTGTGAAGACTATCTCACACAGGTGGGGCTGTATTGCCTGAGGTCACACAGTTGTGTGCCACCCACCCCACCCCAACTCTGTTCTACAGCTCATGTTCCTTGATTCTCAGATTGGTGCTGTTTCTGCCCTGCTCCCATCCTTTAGTCATTCAACAAACATGTGCAGAGCCCTGCCGGGGGCCAGGCCAGCCAGCACTAGGTACTGGGCGAAGGAGCAATGATGAACAAAGTCCAGACCCTGCCCTCAAAGCCATTCAGAGGCTGGTAGAAAAACCGATGCACAAACCAGAGCAGAAACCCAAAGGAAGTGCTATGAAGGAGGCAGATGCCACCAGGCACTGGGACAGAGAAGCATCTCACTCTTCCCGGGGAGACTACAAGAGCTGGGACTGAAAGTGTCTCAGGACAAATGGGTGTCTGCCAGGCCAGAGCACTGCAGGAGGAGGCAGCCTTGTAAGGAACAGAAGGAGCTACCCAGGTGAAGGCGTGCACAGGTACCACACATGCACAGCTCAGCATGGCAGGACCATCCAGTGCAGGGACGTGCCCGTGATGAGCCAGGACAGTGAGTCAAGGCCCAGGACAGAAGGTGCTCTCTAGGTCCACAGGTAAAACAGTGATTCCCAAGGGAGTATTTAGGCTTCAGAGCTATCAAAGGATCTCAAAGGGAGCTACAGCAGCTTCTTCTTGGCATGACCTTGTGCAATGACTGCCCCACCCGGAAGCACAGGAGAGCCTCTCCCCATAGGAAGAACAATAGCAACAAGAGTAACACTTAACTAGAACAGCTGCCAGAGGTACAGCACCCGGCACGGCAGACACCAGAGTGAGCCTGCCCTGTAAAAACAGGGTCAGAGTTTTATTGGAACATGTGTTTGACTTATCTCACTCTGTGAGATGACAATGTGAATGTACCTTAAAAAAATGAAACCACCCTACCACTGAGGCCCAGCTCCCTCAGGAAGCTGCTGTGAGCCAAGCAAATGACTTGCATCTCCCAGGGTCTCCTACACACCCACCCTCCCAATTCTGGAGGTGCTGAGGGCTTCCTGAGTTTTGTGCCTTGCCTCCTTGGTGAGCCTGGGGACCACATCTGCACCCTTCACACCACCTACAGCGGGCTACACTGCATACACTGAGGATGTTGAATAAATAAAGCTGAATGGAGGCAGCTCCCTCCTCTGCCCCAAACACAGCTACAAGGTACAAGCTGTGCATGCCCTTCCTGACAGCTTGTCTGTCCAACATGTCTCCCTGGGAGAGAGAGCGATTGATTCCCTGGCATCTCAGCTTTCCTGTGATCAATTTCTCCTGACATTTGTCAGACTCTAACACCTCCTCTGCTGCCCTACAAGGGGTGGGTTCTTTCCATGAAAACTGTGAACACAGCCCATTCTGAAGGGAGATGGCTTTTTTCTTTTTTTTTTTCCCTCCACCTTCAAGTGGAAAAAAATTCAAGTCAAAGGAGGCCTGAGAGAAGAAGGGCTAAACTACAACAGAGAACCCAAGATGCCCAGTACAGGGGCTCACGTGCAGGGCGTTCTGAATGGGCCAGAGGTGACCTAGTGAGGGGGCAGATTTAGCAGCTTCCTATAATCTGACAATCAGCTGTCACGTGATCAAAAGCTCTGACTCTCTCCCCTACACATGCCGCAGCCTAGAATTCCACTTTAGGGAGTCATACCTATAGGTTCTAAACATTTTTGTCATTTCCAAGAGTCCCCATTAGTCTGCCAATAGCCAAGGATGGGGGATATTAAACAATAAACACTTAGTAGTCCTTAGCTCAGACATAATTTAACATATGCTGCTGGTAACTTTTCCCCATGAAAGTGGGACTATAATATCAACTATGAGGAAAGCAAAACTCCAGGTGGGCTGGCTGGGCACAGTGCCTATAATCCCAACACTATGGGAGGCTGAGGTGCGAGGCTCCCTTGAGCTCAGGAGTTAGAGACCAGCTTGAGCAAAATAAGACCTCATCTCTACTAAAAATAGAAAAAGTAACCAAGCATCATGGCAGACACCTGAGTAGTCCCTGTTACTCAGGAGGCAGCAGGATCACTTGAATTCAGGAGTTTGAGGTTTCTGTGAGCAGGCCAATGCCATGGCACTCCTGGGCATCAGAGAGAAACTATCTCTAAAAACAAAAAGAAAGACTCCAAGTGGGTAGAAAGATCAGAAGCTGGGAAGGACAGCCAACCCCAACAACTAAGCACCCATTCTTTGCACAATGTGCAGTCACTGCCAACCTTGTGAAAGCAGATGTCACTTTCTCTGCTCACAGATAAGACATCTGAGGCATAACAAGGTGAATTTACTTAGCCAAAGTCATTGTCTTAGTCCATTTGTGTCACTATTAAGAAATACCCAAGGTGGGGTGATTAATAGAGAAAAAAGATTTATTTGGCTTATAATGCTGCTGGCTGGAACACAGGGCATCTGGAGAAAACCTCAGGCTGCTTCCATTCATAGTGGGAGGTGAGAGGAAGCCACATGGGCAGAGATCACATGGTGAGAGAGGACACAAGAGAAGGAGGGAGGTGCCAGGCTCTTTCAACATCTAGCCCTTGTAGGAAGCAGTAGAGCATGAAAACTCACCACCACTGCAAGGAGGGTACCAACCCACTCTGGACAGATCTGCCCCCGTGACCCAAACACCTCCCATTAGCCCCACCATCAACACTGGGGATCAAATTTCAACACAACATATGAAGGGACAAACATCTAAATTATAGCAGTTCTATAGCTGGGACAGGGCAGGTCTGGCTCCTTGGTAGTGACATTGTCACACAGGGAGTTTTCCTGGGCTCATCTTTGGACTTCCTGATGCACTGGTAAGGGTTGAAATTCAGGAATCTGCATTTTTTTTTTTTTTTTGAGACAGAGCCTCAAGCTGTCCCTCTGGGTAGAGTGCTATGGCATCACAGCTCACAGCAACCTCCAACTCCTGGGCTCAAGTGAGTCTACTGCCTCAGCCTCCCAAGTAGCTGGGACCACAGGCACCCGCCACAATGCCCAGCTATTTTCTGTTTGCAGCCATCATTGTTGTCTGGCGGGCCTGGGCTGGATTCGAACCCGCCACCTTAGGTGTATGTGGCTGGTGCCCTAGCCATCTGAGCCACAGGCGCCGAGCCAGGAATCTGTTTTTAACCAACACCCCGAAATGTCTCCAATGCTCATGCATATCAAGGTGATGCATTATAACATAAGCTTTGGAAAGCCACCTTGCTTAGAAGCCCAGCCCTGTGACATTAAATAAGCCACTTAAACCTTCCAAAACTTAGGCTCTCCTTCCATAAGATGATGGAGTGCACAGCACACGGGCTTACTGTGAGGTTAAAGGGGACAGTGCGGTAACACTGCCCAGCACAGGCTTACCCATAACATTTGGGGGCCTGAGGCAAGAGCACAGGCTGAGACCCTGAGTCTGCAGCCCACTCTCCTTTACCTCTTCTCTTCCCTCCCAGTTCCATTCCTCACACCCAGGACCTTGCACAGTCAAATGTGGAAATGTGAACATTCCTGGCCTCTCTTTAAGCTCATCCATACCCCATGAAAACAGCCTCTCCCTCACACCCAACTTTAAGCCCAGGAGCATGACTTGAGGAGGGAAGGGAGGCTCCTCTACTCAGGAGGCACATTTGGGAAGGGAGCCTTCAGGTGGGTACAATTCACTGGATCACAGACATCTCATTTCTTGGGGAGAGCACAGTGGGAAAAGAACTAGAACAGGGTCCTTCCAACCTCAGGGTGCCCCAAACATCAGAGTCTAAGGAGGCTCTACCAACCTGGGTCCAAGGACAATCCTGCCAGGAAAAGGATTAGCACATTCAAAGTGCCCAGAAGACATGTAGTTGTGGCTGGGCTTGACCATGGTGTTGATCTTGGTGCCTTACTATTGCCAAGCTCATGATTTTGCCAAAATGTAAGGCAAAGGCCCAGGCCATGGCATCCCTCACAATGACAGTCATGAGTCTCCAGAGATGCTGAATCCTTTTCCCAAAAGCAGCTGTAGAAGGAAGGGCTGTGGGCAGGGAGGTGGATGGCAAACAGGTGAGCACTTGGCAGAGAAGCTGCTGCCAATGCCCATGAGTGGGCTGAGGGAGGCTGGGGTCCTCCTCTCCACTCTCAACCTGGTACTGGGAAACATGGTGAACTCAGCAGGGAGACTTTCTCTTCCTCTGTTTCTCTGAGAGTGGCATCTCAGGGCTTCCTTTTGACAGTGAGACCACACCATATATCACAGCAGCCACAGCTGCAGGCACGGGGTCTAAGCAAACAGGCTTCTCTGAGGGATAGGAGCAGAGCCTGTCTCAGGACAAGGAAGAGGGACTTTCTTCTTTTCCCTCTGGACCCTCCAACCATAAACCAACCAAAAAAATAAATATAACCTCCCTGGCCTCCATGTGGCTCTTAAAACAATCCACTGCCTTCTCTCACAGTGCCCTTTCATCCTCTCAACAGCCTTGTGAGGAGGGTGGCTGGGGGCCCATCCCTGTTTAACGGATGAGAAACTGAGAAATAAGAGAATCATCACAACTATGGCACTGATCACTTTTTACCTTGTAAGGCTTGGAGTGAGATAGATCTGTGTTCAAATCCCCACTGTGGCAATGCTATGAGAAAATCAATCAGCAGAGTCTAACAAAGAGTACCAACTCAATAAATCTTGCCTGCTGTTCTTGACCCTGTAATAGTGCCTGGAACAGTGGGCACCTAGAGAAACATGGATTATCTTTCTGACTAACTTGTAAGCCCCTGGGTAAGGCCACAATCCAAGTTCAATTTCAGATCCACCTTCCTCTAGAGCTCAGCACCATGTCTAGGACATAGCAAACATTGGATATATGCTTGAAGAATAAGTAAAGTAATTTAAAAGTAAATGAAAAAGACAGAAGAAAAATTGATCCACAGAACCCACAATATCCTGATCTCAGCATTGCCCAATCAGTGGCAAAGCCAGGGGAAAGGGTAGCACCAGCAAACCCTACTGCCCAGGCCCTAACTCCTTCCAAGACAGACTATTCTAGATTCAGGCTCTAGCCAGGGTGGAGAGGGTATGGGAGAAGGAGGTTTGAGTAGGATCTGGGAATACAGTTGACATTAAATGACTCATTTTCAAAAACTATCAAACTAAATGAAAACCACACTGAAGATCATATGTATAAAATATATTTTTAGGCATATACATATTTTTATCCCATGGACAGTTTGATAACCCCCTTGGGATCCACTTTAGGACAGGGAAGAGATTTTCAGCCAGACATATTAAGAAACAAGTCTCTGGTACAGACCTTGGCGTGTGCCTCTGTTGCTCTGAGCACTGCGGGGGTGAGGGCCTTCCCACTAACTCCTTTAAAGTGATCTGAGCACAGCCTCCCCTTTTCATCTTTGAGAGCAGGGCTGTAATTCTAAGCCAGGAAATAGTTCCCAGAAAAGAGATGGGTCATGAAGGACAAGAGCCAGAAAACTAGAGGAAAGATCAAGTATTTAAAGGAATCTGGGGAATGAAGTGACTTTGTTTTCACTAAAAATTAATTTAGGGAGCACACACATTCATTCTTCTTCATGCCTACATTAGAAAAATCTCCACATTCCCCCCAGCAGAGAACAACTAGGATGACACATACGTGGTTCAATGTGCCCCCATTTTCTTCCCAGTTGTCCTGCAGATCTCAAGCAAGATTGAGCAGCAGTGAGGAGGTTCTCAGAAGTCTCAGAGAAGGAGACTCCTTCTCTGTAGAGAAGAGGCGTCCCCTGCAGTGTGCAGCTGTCCTGCCCCCATTCAACTCTCCCAAGTGTTCTGGGGGACCTCCTTAAGCATGAGCCAGCTGGGACAGGACTCCCAGAGTGGCTGTCCCCACTCTGTGCACCCATAGCAATCACCCACGGTGAAAGCATCTGAAGCATCTAATCATGACCGTGTGTGTATCTGTGTGTCTATGTGTGTGTAACATCTTCTAGGAGGCTCCAGTTTCCCTATTAACAAGAAGTCGGGTGTTCAGCCTGGCTTCCGTCCTTCATGTGCTGCAGGACCCCAAATCCTGCTCTAACCCCTCCTACCTGGATAACCCCATGTGCCGGGCCCATCACACTCAGAGCCAGCCCTATTCCTAAACTTCATCTGTGCTCCTCCTCCAACTGAGCTTCTGGATCCTTCTAAAGAAATATACCAAGATTTGGTATGGGAAATCCATACAAAGAATTTGAAAGAAAAAAAAAAAGAATTTGAAAGAAGGATAGAAGAAAAAAAAGGAGGGAAAAAGAAGGGAAGGAGGGAGAATGAGAGGGAAGAACATTTCTTGAGTATCCTAACAACTTCACAAGGTAGGCTATTTTATGCCCAATTTTACAGGCAAGGAGGCTCAATCCCAGAGAGATTAAATAACTATCAAGATCACACAGCTGACTAGAACCAGAGCTGACAGTTTAACCCATGACTTCCTGTCTCTGGAGTTTATGTCCCATACATTTTCCTGAAAAGTCAAAAGTAAATTCATTTCTGGAATTGCTGGAAATTAGCAAATTGCCTAGGAGTACAAAAATCATGAAAGTATATTATGAGAAGACAGAGAGGGAGAGAGAGACCAAGGTCTAGGCACACAGAGAAAAGGCCACATGAGGACACTGCAAGAAGGCTGCCATCTGCAAGTCAAGGACAGAGGCCTCAGAAGAAACCAGACCTGCTGACACCTTGATCTTGGACTCTCAGCCTCCAGAACTGTGAGAAAATGTTTGTGTTGTTTAAGCAAAACTGTTGCAGTTTGTTGTGACAGTCCTAGCAAAGTAACACACTGAGTGAAACAGGTCCGAGAGCCAGATCAGGAGAGGAGAAAGCAGAGGAAAGGAAAGGAACAGGCAGAGCCTGTGGTCGGTGCAGCAATGAGGATCCGGTGCTCTTGGGAAGGGAAAATATGGCTTCCCCATGTGCCACCTTCAAGCAGTGGCATCTGCATAAGAAACAAGATCCCTTAGGCAGGACACATCAGGGCTTGCTTTTCTCACTTACTTAAAAACTAAGCAGCTCCAAACCAATCTCTCTCAGATAATGTGTACTTCCTGCTGAGGCAAATAAGGAGAGAGCTGCAAAATGAGCACCCCACAGTCCACGCCAGGCTGCTTTCCTTCTTCAGGGGCTCCCAAGCAAAAGAATCCAACATGAAAATGAGACTCACAATTTTCCAGAACCACTAAAAGGGTGACAGGTGCAAGTAATAAGCCATTAGGATGAGTAGGAAAGGCCAGGACAGCTCACTCACCAGAGGAACAGACAAAATGAAGGGGCATCTTTCAAAGGAATAAAAACAAGCCAGGAGTATCTTCTGCTCTCAATGAGAATCAGAGGAGGAAGGTAATACCTTCCTCTACTCTCCACTGTGACTCCAAAAGGCATGCTTGGACAGGTAGCAAGAGCCATGTCAAGATCCATACTCTTTATCCAGAAATACCATTCCAAGGATTTTTCTAAAGGAAATCAGTAAAATGAACAACAACAACAACAAAAGCAATATTATATGAGCAAACACATTCATTATAATATTATTATCAACAATGGTCCCAAACTGGAAATAGCCTGTCAAACAAAATTAAAGTGAATTTGTGGATTGTATTTGCATTATAGAGTACTGTCCATATAAAAATGATAATTACAAGATTACATAGAAATATGAATAATGTTGACCCTGTAATTTTAGGTGATATCAAAACATTTCTTTTTATCCAAAATTCTATAAAATCCTAGGCCCTAGATGATAACAAGCAAAAGTCAAAAATACACAAAGTCAGACAATTAAGTTCATGAACTTACCCTAGAAAAAGTGCTACACACCTCATTGCTAAATATCACGAAGGTCACCTTGAAATCACTCCCTTTGGTCATCTGGTGACGATAGTGATATTCAGCAATGAGGTACATAGCACTTTTTCTAGAATGAGTTCACCAACTTCATTGTCAAATCTCATACAACATCTCTGATGGCCACTTCAGATAAAGAGTTCCCAATTTGCTTTGAAGGGTGGAAAAGGTGCTGGCATCAGTGTATTTCTTCCCAAGGGGAGTATCTTGAAGGTGACCATAGTGATACTGAGCAATGACATACACTTTTTCTAGGATGAATTTGTGAACTTGATCATCTGACCTTCTGCACGTATAAGTAATCAGAGAGGATCAATGATGTGGGTGGTCTTATAGTGTCGCCTTATTACCAGTTACAATAATAAGTCTAGATAAATAACAAATAAATAAAATGTGCCTGCTTTAATTCAGTTCTTGTCACCCACACACTTAAACGTCCTGCTTCCTCAATGTTCCCATTTTACAGAGAGGAATGCCAAAGCATAGCAAGATGGAGAGCTTTACCCCAAGAAAAACAATTAACTGGTGGCAGAAACAAGGTTAGACCCAAGTTTCCTGTTTCCAAATTTGAGGACACTTTCTAGAAAATTCTACTGCTCTCCACTGTTTCAAGGCTTTCCCAGCTCTCTTAACAAAGTAACCAAGGCATTATGAAGGCAGAGAATAAACAAACCAGGACAAAAGCAGGGAAGAGTATTTAAAATTTAAATAAATCAGCCAGCATGATAGTAGGCTCTTTCCTTTTCATATTTACCAAGACCCTTCTCAAAACAGAATCATTTTAAACTGTATTAAGAATTGTGCACATATGAACAAACACTCATTTTTCTGGAGTGGAATAGTCACATCATTCTTCATAGTCTCAAGGTGATCTAATAATCAGTTGAACCTATGAGCAAATCTCATGGACAAAGTCATTTTTTTCCTTTAGGAAATTAAGGCAGATTTGAAAAGGATCCAAACATAGTTCAATATAAATAGAGTGTTCCTCTCAAGTTATAGAAAGTCGTAAGGAAACGTCATCTTCATCCTAACAACAATAACAACAATGGGATAATCTAAAAATAACTTTTTTAAGCCCAGCAGAGTCAATCGGGTGAACCAAGTTCTACATAGTGATGAACCCCTCTGCTTTCTGCAGAACATGAAAGAAAAGATAGCAACCATGAAATCTGGTGCAAAGAAACAACTGAAAGTTCAACAAATTCTTAAAGGTTAACTGTGGGCTTGCATGACTGTTTAATATCTCTCAAAGCCCAAGACACAAGGAAAGTTCTATCCACTAACTATTTCTTTAATATGGGACTCTACTAGGTGCCCAGGAGAAAGATTGAATAAAAGATAAGACACCCAAGGACCTCTCCCTTACTGGTATTCCTCTGTCCTGCAGCCCCAAACAAAGGTCAGCTGCCAATGAGCATAAGACAGAAAAACTGCTCCTGTGTGCTACATTGAGGATAGGCAGAAACCACTAGCTGCTAGGGAAGGGGCAAGAAACCTGTGTAAGCCAAGAAACCTACACTGATATAAAGCAGGGTAGATTAACACTAGGGGAGGGAGAAGGATGCCAAGAAAACTCCATCCCTGAGGTTCTAAAATAGAGGACCTAACTAAGACTAAGGCTAGCACAGGAGAACTGAAATTCCCCCTGTATTCTCACCAAGAGACTTACACTGAGCAATAAACAACAGCAATATAAGGGATGAGACAGAGCTGAAGAAGAGAGGGATCCTTTATTTATTATCAGGTACAGTATGCTGAACATTTGAAAGTTGAGTGAAGCAGAACACTGGGGAAACCGTGTAGGTACTGCAAGCTTTAAACTATGCACAAGGTGGCATCAGTACAGGACTGGAGTAATTTAAAGTGTGCATTGCACTAGAGGTAATAATAACAACACAATTCAGACCCAATTCAACTACCAATTTGATTGATTCCACTCACAACACTAATGGACTGAGAACAAAAAAGTTATGCCCTTTTCTTGGCATAAATACTATGTACCTCAGCTCTGCTTTTCTTTCATGGCTTAGATGTTAAAGGCACTTTAAAATATGTATTATTAAAGGATATAATGGAAAAGGTGTACAACATGAACAAGCATGTAGAAATTTCAAAAGAAAGATGGAAACCATAAAAAAGAGTCTAATTATAGTACTAGAGAGAAAAAAATATGATATTAAATCTGAGGAGTCCTTTAGATGAGTTTATGAGAAAACTGGAAAGAGTAAAAGAAATAGTCAGTGAAATTAAAGATATGCCAATAGAAAATAATTTTTTAAAGGGAAAAAGAAAAAGAAAGCCACCAAACAAATCATCTAAAAGCTGTGGGATATCAAACAAAATAACAAACATGGCACGGGCATTCCAAAAGGAGAAGAGAAAGCGAATAGGAGGAAAGAAGTATTTCAAGAGATAATTGTCAAAAATTCTCAAACATTAGTGAAAGACAACAAACCATAGATCCAACAAACTTAGAAAAACCCAAGCAGTAGAATACATCTTTAAAAAATCTCCTAGGTACATAACAGCCAAACTGGTTTTAAAAAATAATAATAAAAGAGAAAATCTTAAAGGCAAATAGAAAAAGAAAAAGATAAAAATGACAGCTGACATCTTGCCAAAAACTACAAGAAAGAAAAAGCCAGAAGAAAAAGTATGATATCGTTAAAGTACAAAAATGAGGGAGGGAGAAAACAGAATTCTACAACCAATAAAAATTAATGACCGGGTAGTGCCTGTGGTACGGCGCCAGCCCCATATATCGAGGATGGCAGGTTCAAACCTGGTCCTGACCAAACTGCAACAACGACAACAACGAAAATAGCCAGACGTTGTGGCGGGCACCTGTAGTCCCAGCTCCTCAGGTAGCTGAGGCAAGAGACTGACTTCAGCCCAAGAGCTGGAGGTTGCTGTGACCTGTGATGCCACAGTACTCTACCAAGGGTGGCAAAGTGAGACTCTGTCTCTAAAAAAAAAGGATGACCTTCAAAAATAAAGACCAAAAAGCATTTTTTGTCGGATAGCAAAATCTGAAAAAATTCAATATTTAATAGCAACATAACTCCACTACGAGAAAGTAGTGACTTAGACAAATGAAAAATGACCCTAGAAAGACAAGTGGGTAAGCAATTCAACAGCAAAGAAGAAGAAAGAGGAGTCAGGAAAGCTCACATAAAACAAAAGCAAATGAGAAAATTTTAAAGTTTTTTATTTTGAATTTCTTTAAAAGATAACTATATATTTACATTATATGCTTATATAAAATATAGAATAAAATATATCACAACAGTAACAAAAATAGAAATAAACTGGAATTTTGTTGTATAAGATTTTTACCTTTTATATAAAATGGTATCTTTTTTATAAAGTTTTTTTATTAAATCATAGCTGTGTATATTAATGCAATCATGGGGTGCAGTGTGGTATTTTCATATACATTTTGAAATACTCTCATCAAACCGGTTAACGTAACCTTCATGTCATTTTCTTAGTTATTGAGTTAAGACATTCATACTCTGCTTTCAGAAAGATTCACTTGTACCCTTGTAAGATAAACCACAGAGATGACCCCTCCAATCACCCTCCCTCCACCCATCCACCCCCCTCCCCTCTCCTCTCCCTCCCCCCTCCCCATATTCTAAGGCTATAATTAGGTTATAACATTCCTATGAAAGCTATAAATTTGTTTCAAAATAGGGCTGTGTACATTGTATACTTTTTCTTCCGTTCTTGAGATACTTTGCTAAGAAGAACATTTTCCAGTTCCATCCATGTGAACATGAAGGAGATAAAGTCTCCGTCTTTCTTTAGGGCTGCATAATATTCCATGGTATACATATAAAAATGGTATCATTTTATTTGAAAGTAAACTGTTAAAAGTTAAGCATGTATATTATGAATCCTAAAGCAAGCATTAAAAAGTAAAACAAAAAAGTATAACTAATGCCCATCAGCATGGAAAAAATAGAATCATAAAAATGCCCAATCCAATGAAAGCACAGGAAGATGAAAATTAGGGGCATAACAAATGGGACAAGTAGAAAATGTACAAAATATTAATAGATTTAAACCCAATTATATAAATAACATCATTAAATATAGTCTATACTGCCCAGTTAAGTCAGACATTGTCAAATTGTATAAAAACAGGATCCAATTATACATTGATAAAATCACCATGAAAACAACATACACAGATTAAAAGAAGGATGACAAAAAGATAAACTAGGATGGTCATACTAGTATAAGATAAAGCTGACTTCACAAGGAAGGATATTATCAGAGATAAAGAGGGCTATCACACAGTAATGAAGGGGTCATTTTACCAAGAAAACATAACAACCCTAAATATATGTCATTAATAATAGAGTTTCAAAGTATGTGGAGAAAGAACAGACTAAAAGGGAAAATAAACAAACTGACAATTATGATTAAAGATCCCAACACTCCTCTACTGGTAATTTATAAAACAAGTAGCAGAAAATCAATAAGAAGCTATATGACTTGAATAACAGTTTCAATCAACTTGATCTAATTGACACTGATATAACTCTACACCCAACAATAGCAGAATTCATATTCTTTAAAGTGCAATGGAACATTCACCAGGAACACGGGATCACAAAACAAATCTCAACAATAAGGAAAGGATTCTGTTTACACAAAGTGTGTTTCTGACTGCAATGAAGTCATTAAAAATCAATAAAAAGATGCCTTAAAAATTCTTCAAATATTTAAAAATTAAATATATTTCTGAATAAGCCATAATAAGCAGAAATTCTAAGAATTAAAATTAGAAACTATTTTGGCATAAATTAAAGTGAAAGCACACATATAAAAATCTATGACATGTAGTTAACTCAGTGCTTAGAGGTAAAATTATAATATTAATTGCATGAACTCAAAAAGGAGAATATCTAAGCTCTACCTTAGATATTAGGAAACTAGGAAATTAACTTGAAATTAAACCCCAAAAAGGAGAAGAAAGGAAATAATAAAGAACAGAAATCAGTGAAATAGAGAATACCAAGAAAATTTTTTTTTCTTTGAAAAGTCAAATCAGGCTGATAACCACTAAACTAATCAAATATAAAAGACAGAGAACACAAATTACCAATATCAAGAATTAAAGAGAGAACATCATCACGCATTGTATAAATTTTAGAGGATAATAAGGGAATATAATTAATAACTTTATCCCAATAAATTTAATAATTTAGATGAAATGAGCAAATCAATAAAACACATGAACTCCCAACGCCCACTGTAGACAAAACATACATTCAAGAAATTGCATTCATTGTTTAAAACTTCCTAGTAAAAAAGAAACTTGAGATCCACATGGCTTTGATAGTGAATTCTACTATTTAAGAAATAAACATAAGCAATTCTACACAAACATGTCCAGAAAATATAATGGAAGGCAAGTCTTTCCAAGTCGTTACATGAAATCCACATTATCCTAATATTAAACTCCAAAAAAAAATGATTATAAAGCAATATCCCTTGTCATTGTAGGCACAAAACCCTTAAAATATTAGTGAATCTAATACAGTAAAACATAAAAATGATATTATACATCATGCCCAAGTTGGTATTGTCTCAGAAATACACGATTCCTTCAAATTTTGAAAACCAATTATGTAATTCACTATATTAACAGATTAGAAGAGAAAGATTGACCCAAAGCAGAAGGAAAAAGTACTTAACAAATTCAACATGTTTTCATAATAAAAGCATTCAGTAAACTGGGAGGGAAAGGGGTACTTCCTTAACCTGTTGTGCTGTCTACATGTTTGCCAAATTCATTAAACTGTAAACTTAAAAACAATGACCTTATTCTATGTAAATTATGCCTCCATAAGCCTGACATTTAAAGATAGGATGGAATTTTTCAGGTGTATTAAATATAAATACCACCTTCCTTAACAGCAAATAAAGCAAAGATGAGAAGTCTCCCCTCAACTTCCACCTCTGCTAATCTTGAAACTCTCTTGAATCTTCTGAATTATGAGCCTCTGAGCCAACCCTCACTTTTGGTGCCCCAGATTTATTAAACTGGGTAAAGTAGTTTGCTACCTGCGGAAACCTCTGTTCTGCCTTCTTGAAGAGATTCAGAAGATCCGTATTTCTTTAAACGACACTTACTAATTTACTGAACACTGTGTTAACTATAAATAAATCACAGAAGGGTAGATTGAAACGCTCCTTGAAAAGAGAGACTGACATTTAAAAGGGGAAGGGAAAAAATTGAAAAGAAACTTGTATGGCCACTGAATCATGGAATAATAGGACCAGAAGACCACTGGACCCTTCCACTGACCCCATCACCCTGCCTCTCCCAACTCCTCTTGGCTGAGAGGAGAAGGCAGAAGTTCCCCATTGAGGACGATGATGAGGAAGATGATGAGGACAATGAGATACCAACCCAGCAGCACAGCACCAGGTACAGCAAAGTGTTCAGTAGATAGGAGCTATCACTTTAAGATACAGCACATTCTCATTTAAAACCAACACAACCCCATGAATAAGCAATTTAATTGCCCCCACTTTATAAAGGAGGAAAATGAGTCGGGAAGGTGTCAGGTAACCTGCTCAAGTTTACAGGGCTTCAAAGTAGCAGAGCTGGGCTTTGCATCCATGCATCTCTAACTCTTCACACTCTACCCATTCTTAAGACATAATGTGTCAATGAAAAATCAACTTCTTTTCCTAAAGGATGTCCAGAGTTGGGATTTTTCCCCCTACTTCTATGCCTTACCCTCTACTGCTACCGAAACACAAACACAAAATGGTGTGATCACATCTGGCTGTCCCAAATCCCTCGCAGAGACCCACAGTTTCTCAATCCTTTGTAAAAATTTCACAGTTCTTCCTGAGTCCCAATTCCTGGCAGAATGAGGGCCTCCGGTTTCATCTGAACTTTTGTCCAAAGAAAGCATGTAATAAGGAAGCAAAAACTGACAGCAGAGGCGAAGGAGCTGGGGATGAGTGAGTGGGGATCTAGGACAAGAGAAAATTGTAGGGGGCTAGAAATCCGACTCCCATGTAGCCATCTACAGACTCTAAGACCCATAATCATTTCCACCAACAACCTCTATACTCAACATCAAGATTTACAAGGAGGTAACAGTAGGAGGGCAGGAATTAGAAAAAGCCCCAGAAAAAAGACTGGGAAGAAAGCCCAATTTACTACCTGGGTCTATGGTACAATGAACGACAATATTTTCATCTCTCCTCCCAAGTGGCTCCTTCATCCAGCTAAGGAGAGCTTCTCAGCTTCCGTTGATAGGAATCTATTATTCATGAATATATCTAGTCCTTCTAAAAAGGCCTATATCTGGGCTGTCCCACTCCTTAGGTTGTATATTAACTATCTACTGGATAATACCGTACCATCTTTAAGAGACCTCAAAATAGCAATTGAGCTTGTGGAGTGCCTTACAGTTTATAAATCATTTTAGCATCATCTTATTGTCTCTGGACTATGTCCCCTGTGACCAGTTCTGGGCAATGAATCTCGAGCAGAAGATATATCCACTCAAGAATGGAAGAAAAAGTATCCTATGTATTCGGTCTTACTCTGAAACCAATTTACAGCTTTCTTATGAAAGCTATAGCCCAGTTATATGCCACGAAGAAGAGGAAAGAGGAGAGGGAGGGAGGAGGAGAATGGGTGGAGGGAGAGTAATTGGTGGCACTACACCTACAGTACATCTTACAAGGGTACATGTGAAATTTACTAGGTGTAGAGTAGAAATGTCTTAACACAATAACTAAGAAAATGCCATGAAGGCTATGTCAACCAGTTTGATGAAAACATTTCAAATTGTATATAAAACCAGCACATTGTACCCCATGATTGCATCTATGTACACAGTGATGATTTAATTTAAAAAAAAAAAAGAAGAAGAAGTAGTAGTAGTGATATCCAGGCCAAGGTAAGATGCTCCAAGCTCACCTTCACCTCTGCTGGGAAAACTGCACTGTTTGGGCTGAACTGCGCCATCAACTATCTTTTCTGAACCATTCATAAACATTAGGCTTCAATTGAATCCCTTCTCAGGTTTGGTATTTCCTGTCTGACATGCCCTAGCATTTAGAGCTCACATGGACACACTCCCTCCACCATTATCCCTGCCCAACCCACTCACACACACATGCACACAAGCACACATGCACATATGCACACACATCCGTCTCTGCTTGATGGTGCCAGTTCAGCAAGGACCAGGCAACCCGGTACCTTCCTTGTCACATTCATTGAAAGTCATTTTACAGACTTATAGAAGGATTTAACATAAAAGGAAGGTCCAAAGAGTAATAATTAGAGTAATAATAATGAGTCATAACCCTCTTCCATTTTACAACTGTGTGGCTAAAGAGGGGAAAATACGACAGATGGAAGCTGGATTACTGAATCCAAGACAGAGTAGGGAAGGTGAGATGGGCACTGGGCAGGGATGGAAAAGGGAGTAAAACTGCAGAGCGAGAAACCAATTCCTAATCAGGAAAGTCATCAGATGTCCCTACCCAGGCTGTGCATCAGAATCTCCAGGTAGGTTTGTTAAAATACAGATTCCCAAGTCCCAGTCCAAAGCTCCTGAATCTGAATCCTGAAGCGTATGAACAGGGAACATAACTTTTTTACAAGCCCCCAGGACATTCAGCAGACTCACCACATCAGTGTCCCACCAGATTAGGAGAATTACAAAGCTCCTTCCAGTTTTGAAATCTCATGGTCTGTAAATAAAGCTAGAAATCCCCCCAGTAAGAGAGCAGATGCTAGTCTGTGCTCAGGGGAACCTGTGCTCATTAAGTAAACTTTAATAAATTGGGTGAGAAGCTATTCACATTTGTCAATGTGAACAGTAAAACTTTGGAAGAAAGGATAAACCTGAGGCCAGGGTTAGACAGGAGAGTGAACTTCCTGGCAATGTAGGTGCTCTACTGAAAACTAAGCTAGGCTGCTGTGGTAATTAGGCTGAATTTATTCCTTCAATTATCCATATTCTGTATCTCATGAGCACGTGGTCCATGCCTGGAAGTCAACAAGGGCTTGTTCTGAGAAGGGGTCCTGGCTTAATGATCTACTGTTGCTGTCTTGAAGTTATTAATGATTTTACCATTGAATGTGAGTTTTGTAAATGTAGCCTGATGAGACCGTGGAGCACGCATGTGAGCAGAGTACACCAGGCAGCAACGCACATGGATGTGGGTCTTGAGTGCTGCAGGCAAGGGGTGGCATGCATGCCAAGCAACTGATCTGGCACACCAGGGGTGGTCCGGCATGCCATGGGCCCCTTGGGGGCAGCCAGGGCCAGGCCCTGAGCCCATGTGGGTGGTGGCAGTGGCAGCAACAGCAGCAAAGCATCAGCAATGGCCAGTGGTAGGAAGCTGTTTGCCCATCAGTCCTTGGAGCCCATCCCTGTGACTTCTACATAAATATTACCTCCCTATCTTCAGTGCCCGGGCAGGTCCTGTGAGTGTGGAGGCAACAACATTACGGATAAATCATTACAAAATGAAAATGTACACATGGACATTGCAATAAAGAATATTTAAGCGTTATTAGAATGCTTCAGAGTTTAGAATCTCCAGTATTGATAACTGCTGCAACATTGCAAAGCAAATATTCGCAGGCTTAGAAAGGGAAATTGAATTTAAATATTGTCACATTCAGCAGAAAAGAAGGCCATTTTCATGTAAAACTTTTGATGAACCAAATATTAACAAGAAAGATAATTTTTAAATTAATTTTTCTCTGGGCGGCACCTACGGCTCAAGGAGGAGGGCACTGGCCCCGTATACCAAGGATGGCAGGTTCAAGCCCAGCCCTGGCCAAAACTGCAAAAAAATAATTAATTTTTCCTTGTATTGAAGAAACACAGTAGACTACATCAATAGGCATTTTGAATTACAGTTGATCCTTAAACAATGTGGGGGTTAGGGGGCTGACCCACCCCATGCAGTCAAAAATCTGTGGATAACTCTTGACTCCCTGATTACTTAACTACTAGCCTACTGTGGACCAGAAGCCTTACCCATAACATGCACAGCTGATTAACACATATTTTGTATATGTATTTTCTATTATAATCTCAGTAAGCTAGAGAAAAGAAAATGTTATTAAGAAAATCATAAGAAAGAGAGAATACATTTATTATTCATTAAGTGGAAATGGATCATCATAAAGGTCTTGAGCTCATCATCTTCACACCGGGTAAGCTGAGGAGAAAGAAGAGGAGGGTTGGTCTTGCTAGGTTAGGGGTGGCAGAGACAGAAGCAGGGCAGGTGGAGGGGGAGTCAGGAGAGTCAGGCACACTTGACGTAACGTTTGTTGAAAATCACCCCGGCCCATGGATAAGTAGAACCGCACAGTTCCAATCTGTTTTGCTGAAGCTTCAACTGTAGGTACAAATTGTGAAGCCACTTTCAGGGGCTTATGGGATCTCTCCAAGTTACAGAAAATATCCAAGAAAACATAAAAATGCCATGTCCATTTAAAATTAAGTTCAAGTTTACACAAAACTTACTTATATGAAGAGGTAAATCTTTTTTTTTTTTTTCCTTCAGTTTTGGCCAGGGCCAAGCTTGAACCCACCACCCCTGGTATATGAGGCTGGCACCCTACTCCTTGAGCCACGGGCACCGCCCACGAGGTAAATCTTTTTTAAAAATTTGTTTGACAAGAATCACCATCGCTGGATATACTGAAGTCTTTTTATTTTCCCAGAGTTGCGGCTGCCAACGAGATTGTCTTCCACAACTCCAGGAACAATGGTATCAGCAGAAAGATCCTCCGGAAACTAAATTTGTCAAAAATTATTTGTATTCTTGCATTTGCAAAGAGCAGTCGATGTCGCTTTCAATTATTTCAATTGAAAATGAAATTGCTAAAAGTTTGACAGATTTTGGTAACCTAATGAAAGATTTGCATCAAAGAGAGTAAGAAAAATCTTACTGTCAACAAGACAGCACATTAATAAATTATTTTTATTGCATTATGTAAAATTATGACACCAGAATATAGCAATACATGTATCGATATTAGATCACTATTAATATTAAAAATTATGTAATATATTTAAGTAATGCAATATATTTTCAAAGGTTTATATTTTAATATCATTAACTGTACTTTTTTTCCTTCTCTTTGTAAAAGGGGCTTCACATTTTCATTTTTTACTGGGCCATATGTATTATACCACCCTGCTCAGAGGGTAAGTATTCTGAGAATCTGCTGGAAACTTCAGGATGGATCTTAGATCCTCATCTTGCCAAAGGTTATAGTGATTTCATCAAGCACAAGAGTCCACCCTGTAGTCCAGAGAAAAGGAGAAGTCTAGCAATTATTTCTCAGGGTCTATATTCTTAGCAGTTCTAGGGCATCCTTGACTTTGGGTTTCTCCTTTTGGACCAAGGCCCTCATCTTCTGAAACAGAAGGAGCTGTATTTCAAGCCTTCACCCCATGATTCATGAGGCCGACAACTTTAAATAAAAACAGGGCAGAAAGGAGAGAGAGCATCAAGCTTCTTTGAATCTGGGCCAGTGTTTCCAAATGCAAAATACTCAACAGCTCAGGCTCCCCTGGCTGTGTAGATAAACAACAAGATGACCTTTGATGTCAGAAAGAAGCAGTGAAAATTCCATTCCCTCATGGAATGTTGAGTTTGGAACCAAGTTTTTCTGTATTTCTTCTCAAGTTAATAACCCACAAAAACATCCCAATCAATGCAAATCACAGGATTCCTGTGACAATGATCAATCCAGATGATCAAACAAGGGATCTTCTGTTATTTTCCCAAAGAAAATATTACAAATTCATCCTAGACACTTACCTCCTCCTCCAGGCATGAAAATCCCCTCTTTTCCCTGTAACTTTGCACCCCAGGCTCTGGGGAAATGATGCTCATTAGATACAGTGAAGGCAGAATGTGTCCCCACCCTCCAGCCAGACATTTCAGAATGAACTGAGGCCATTTTCCTGAATCCCTTCCCAGGGGGATCTATTTCCCCCACTGGAGTAAAATGCAACTATCGTCCATTCTCTACCAAACTTTAAAACCACTTTCCCTTCTCTCACTATTCCCAAACTTCCCCAGGATAAAAGTTTCATTTCCCAGGCCCCACCCTCCTTTCAAAAACAAATATCCACTGCCCCCCCCCCACCAACCCTAACATTCAGGGGGGGTCTGGTGATTATTCTTTTTACAGGGTTGCTTTAAATAACTCTTCAGGGTGAATTTAAAATAGAACTTGAATTACAAATTTCTGGTTTACATGCAACCTTCCAAGAATAGGTCAAGCACACGCATGCAGCGAGGTCTACTCCACAATCATTTTGCTTCTCATCTCTCACGAGATAGGAGATAGTTAGTTCAACAATGAAATGCTGAAGCGAAAAAAAAAAACCCTGCTTTTAAAAATCTTTGTTGTGCTGTGTTTAATTTTCTTTTTATTATTTTTTAATTAATTTACTTTTTTTGAGACAGAGTCTCACTATGTCACCCTCAGTAGAGTGCTATGGCATCACAGCTCACAGCAACCTCAGACTTTTGCACTTAAGTCATTCTCTTGCCTCCGCCTCCCAAGTAGCTGGGACTACAGGCACCTACCACAACACCCAGCTATTTGTGTATGTGTAGTTGTCATTGTTGTTTAGCAGGCCCAGGCTTGATTCGAACCTGCCACCCCCCAGTATATGCAGCCAGTGCCCTAACCACTGAGCTAGGACACTAAGCCTAATTTGCTTTTTAAATAACCCTGATAGAAAAGGTTTTTTATCAGAGTTGAAAACATGAGGGAGCTTTTTGCCAAATTATCCAATAGGAAAGAAGCAAAAGAGAGAGAGAAAAAGAACAAACTTAACCCTCACCTTGAGGATATGAGAAAAAATGGACACCAATGGATTAAGTCACTGTGTCTTTCTCTAACTCCGCAATGGAGTCATGATCCTTGACATTCATCCCATCTACATCATCAGCATCAACATTTGTTGCAGGCCCACTGACCAAAGACGCAGGGGGACGAGTCAATGCTCCCGCCAGCACTAACACATGAGCAATGATTCAGACACTGTTGTAGGAACAGTGACAATCTGTAAAATTGCCAGGGATAAGTGGACTCTAGATTGGGAAAGCACTGTCATGTAAGCTCCACACAGCCAAACCCAGAAGGAGTGCATGACCCAGGGCCGCCACAGAGTATCTATCCATAGGGTGAATGAGCACATGGAATTTTTATAGAGCTTACCATGTAGCTGAGGATCTCACAAACACAGAAACTCTACCCAAAATCTGAAGGTGAAGAGCAACAAATGAGTAGGCCAGAGAAGAGTCACATCAGCTTGAGGGAAAGAGAGGTCGGAAGTGTTTGGGGAGGGGAGGCTAAGAACTTCACTCTTATGCAATTCCAGACAAATATTCCTATGTTCCCTCGTCAGACTGAGGATGGGGATAAAGATGACCCTACAATATTAGGTCAGGATGATTTATGGGGGGCCCTGCTGATCGGAGTATCCTCAGGATTATAATTCCCTGTTCACCTTCAGTGCCTAAGTGTGTAACTGTCTGAGCCTCCCAAGGTCCAGAAGTCACAACAAAATCATGATGAAACTATCTCCTTCATGAAGGCCTAGAAAACATACGCAATGCAGTGTCTAGCTGCAAGCAACTGTCTTCAGCTGTAGTGTTCCTGCTGACTCACCACTGATAAAAACAGAAGGCCAGAGAGAAAGAGCCTTCATGCCTCTCAACTATCTTGCAAAGCAGGCTGCAAAGGGAGTCAGGCTGCACCAGGGATGCTGGGTGGTGACTGTGGCCCAAGAAGGTCTAGGAATGGCTGGTCACTTCTGAACAGGCATTTCTGAGGCCTGGCTTCTTGTTCTAACCAAAAATTGATTCTATCCTTGATTGTTCTCTGCCTTTATTTTTTCTTCTTTTTGCTTTAGTAGCTAAAAAACATTTTAAATGGTTTCAAAGACATGTGAAGTTGCTATGTTACACACTAGCGAGGCACCCAAGCAAATGATCCACGCACAAAAAATATGTCAAGGAGGAGCCATGCTGCCAATACCATCTCTGTACTCCCCAGGCCAAAACCAGGCCTTTATATGAGGACATGTGAAATAACCCTCCTGTGAAACCCCCATGTGCACACACAAAATCAGCATGACTCTTTTCATTCCTTGTTCAATTTGTTCATTTGTTAGTAATAATCAAGGTAATATTGGGAAACTGGAAGCAGAGTTGGAACTGGATTGTCATTATCCGTGCCTTTGAATGCCTAGCCCATGTGAACTGAAATTTGAAAGACAGGGAGTTTCTGCCATTAAGAGAAGAAATGATAGTTACCATTCAATAAAAAAAAAAAGAAGAAGAAGAAATGTTGGCTGCTCTTTTAAACAGAGATTTAGGAAATAGCTACTTAAGGTTTTGTCTTTCCTAGTCACTGGGAAGAAAAGTGAAAGACTTGTATTTCAGGAAAAAAAAAATTCCATCTCTTCCAATGAAAGTCCACCTGCCTAACTGCTGGCTGCCACTTACACAGATTTAGTGGTATGCTATATCCTCCTTCATGAAAATATATCAAACTTCAGTCTCTCTAGAGACAGAAAACCACCAAATTTTAGAATTTGAAGACCCAGAGGGATTCAAGGCTGATTATTTATTCCATAAAAGGATAAGCCATGCTCTTTCTATTCCTTTAAATTGAATTCAATTATAAAAATCAAATTCCTATAGACAGGTTCACATTTCCAGGAATATGCCCACTGTATATAATGAGGAGGACTTCTAACATTATTTGTCTTAACCTTGTAAGAGCTATAATACAAAAGGATACAATACAACATTAAAGGTCTGTGGTCATCTTCTCATTAAGAAAAATATAGTGGCTCGGCACCTGTGGCTCAAGCGGCTAAGGCGCCAGCCACATACACCCAGGGTGGCAGGTTCGAATCCGGCCCGGGCCCACCAAACAACAATGACGGCTGCAACCAAAAAATAGCCGGGCATTGTGGCGGGCGCCTGTGGTCCCAGCTACTTGGGAGGCTGGGGCAGGAGACTTGCTTGAGCCCAGGAGTGGGAGGTTGCTGTGAGCTGAGATGCCATGGCACTCTGCCCAGGGGGATAGCTTGAGACTCCTGTCTCAAAGAAAAATATAGTGGCTATTGTTATCGAGACTGCTTCTATCCCAGGACCTTTGCACTTGCTCACCCTTCTGCCTAGAACAATTCTTTACCAGATAAGCAAATAGGTAACCTTTTATTTTACCTATGTCTCTGTTCAAACGTAGTTTCTCAGAGAAAGTTCCTTTATCATCATTCCAGCTAAAGTAGTTCCCCTTGCCCCACGGATTTCTAATACTATCTATTTCTCATAATGCTAATCACCACTTGGTTTATCAGATTTATTTATTTATTATTTGTCTTTAAAGCTCCATGAAGACATGAATTTTTATTTTCAGTTTTGTTCACTAGTCCTATTTCTAGTCCCTACAATAGTCTGGCACATAAGGTCCATAATTATTGAATGACTGAGTGAACAAAACAAAAGCAAGCAAACGTCCTTGGTCATCCGTCAGGTAGATTCTGGGACATCTTCAGGGTCTTCTCATTGCCACGTGTCTGTGACTGCCGCAGATGAGCACCCCTGTAATGTAGAAGAGCTCTCTCCTTTGCCAAGTCTCTCCTGGCCGGCTATGGGGCCTGGGCGAGTTGTGTCATCTCACTGACCCCTATTGTTTTATTTATCAAATTAAATGATTACCCATCTTCCCTTCCTATTTCCTCAGCTATTCAATAACACACCTGCTTCTGTGCCAGGCCATGCGTAGGAACAAACAGGAAATGACTAACTGGTATAATAAGAACTAGGATGAGAGTGGAAGAAAATGGGAAGCAAGGAAGAAAATGTGACCCAACCAGGGACTGAGCTTTAAAGGATGAATCAGGGTGGCTGGATGGAGAAGGAAACACAGTCTTCCTAGGAGGAGGGAATCAAAGACACAGGGGGCATCAGAATAGCAGAAATGATGAACCAATGGAGAAACAACTGGCTAGATAAGAAAAGGGAGAAGTGAAATGAAATTTGAGTTTCTTGAACTGACAAGAACCAAATGAGATAAAATGAAAATGCATTATTTATCCCCCATCGCCAACACCTACTTACACCTCCTGCAACAGAAGTAATGTGTATAATGGTGTGTGTGAGCTAAGACATGGGGAGGGTCTAGATATGAAGAGCACTACAGACCCTCTCACAAGAAAGATTTAGCTTTTAAAAAAATTATTTGGCTCCTAGATATCCTTTTTAAAGAAACAAAGAATTAGAAATTTTGAACTAGCTGCTATAGTTAGTTCAAACAAGCAAGCAAATATGGCAAGATGGCAAAATCAAGAGTGGAATCTCTATCTTCATAGTACGTTCAATGATTTTTCTTTTCCTCGTTGCTGAGGTGTTTTGAACAAGAGGCTGAACAGCTCCTCAATCTAAGGATCTTTCTGCCAGCATCCCCTACTGTATCTGAAATGTCTCCCATCACCAAAATCTTCCAGAATAAGGCATGCACTCTGTCAAGTGAAAATTCATTGCTGACCTCAAAGGGATTGTCATAACTCACTAGCGCCTACCCACTGTGCTCATGTTAATTAGTTAACCAGACTAGTTAAGAGATTACTAGCAGAGACTGGACAGAAAAGAATAAAGGACCAATACATTTTGATGGAGCTAAAATATGGAAAATCCAGAATGTTGATGATCAAGAGAAATTGATGTAAACAGGAGGGAAGGTGGAGCGGGGCCCCACGTGGGAAGCAGGAACATGAGGATGATGGTGCTGGGAGAGAACAGAGAGGCATCAGCACCACATTTCCCTGGGCTCAGCCACTCATCAACTCTCCAAGCTCTCCACAAAACAGTGAGAGTAGCATTTACATCACAGGGTGCCTGTGAAGACCAGATGAAATAATTCATATAAAGTATTTAGCACAGGGCCTATATTAAGGCACAGAAGATAAATGTTGACTATTTTAAAAGAAAAAAGGAGAGGAAAAGTGAAAAGAATGGTAACAAAAGTCTTATGAAAACCAACTTTCCAATTTGTAAAATGTCCCAAGGGCCAATCTCAACAACCAGGGTTGAGAACTCATGCACAGTTGTGCAGGCTATGCAGTGCTCAAGTGTACAGTGTGCATGGCAGTGCCAACAGCATCGTCTTTCTAAACAGACAGGAGCACCACCAGGCCTTCCCTTAACCTGATTGTGCCTGCACAAGGAAATGTCCAAACAAAGATGACTAAGGTACATTATAGCCATGGCACTTCTTATTTACACTTAGACTTTTGAAGTCTCTCATGACTTTTTACATTTTTTTAATAAAAATACTGACCTAGCCACTCTCTTCACATTGGGTGAAAGGAAAGTCTTTTATAAAGATCTAGCATCTAGTTGCCTATAACATGAACACAGGTTATTCTGTGATGACTCCTGTTGGCATCACACAGCCTGTCCTGGTTGCAGCTGCTGGCCGTCCCTGATCTACCCATGCAGCCAGTTCTGAACACTGTCAGATAAAGATAAGCTTCACCTGGCAGATTCAGCCAACTTTCTCAGCCATGAATCTGACAATGACCTTGGTGGAGATCACCTGCCTGGCTTCATTTTCTGGTCTGTGAGCAAAGAGAGGCAAGAAATGACACATAATCATTTGAGAATGCAGGTCCCCTGCAGTGCACCTCAGGCCCAGACATACCCCACCTGTAGTTTTATACCTGATTATATAAAGAAATCCCGTAACCAGCTAAAGAGAGCCTCTCATGCACTAGGCATAACACCCAGTGTGCTAGAGGATATTGTCTCAGTACAATCTGAAGACAGCCCTGCCAATTAATTGTGCTCCTTCGGTACCTTAGACATGAATGAAGAAAGGGTTTGGAAAAGGCACATGACTTTCCCAAGAGCACATGGCTACTGAGTGAAGACGCTGGGCTCATGTTAAATATGTATGACCTCCAACAGCCATGGTTTTCCTACTATGTCCATCTGCTTAGAAAGCAAGATATCTACCCACAGGTGGAAATACTTATTTGACAAAATGCAAAGTCAGAACATGATGTGGGAAAATGAATAAGGGCACTTATTCTGGAGGAAGCCACTTCTGTCCTCATGGAGCCCCAGAGCCCCTGTGTCCTGCTGGCCCCAGCCCAGTGCCTTCTGATTTCCCACCCACTAAGACCCAGGCTATATATGAGCACCTGAACTCGTTCCTGGCCTTGCTCTTCGGTCAAACCATACAAGCTTATACAATGGAATAACAGGCAACCACATAAACAGTGTTCCTAAATAGTTTTAATGATGATTAAAAAAAAATAAGTAAAACAAAGCAATAAAAAATAATCTGAACACACTAAGTCTTAATATGCAAGAATGAATAGGTCAACCTTGACAGTCACTGTGAATAGATTTGGCCTTTCACTATAAGCAAGTAGGAAGTGGGGGAAATATACAAACAATGGTTTCCAGATGTTCAATTTAGGACTGCACTCACGGAAATTAGGTGAGCCATGCATTGCCCTAACCTTTGACTGGAGGCACTTCATAGACCATTGACAGGGAGAAGAACCCAAAGCAGAGGTTGGTAAACTTGCTGGACTGAAGATATAGAACTCTGAATTTAAATAGACTCAGACAGATGAACTTCATGGGAACAGAATTCAGATAGGTGGGAACTTGACAGAAAAAAAGCTTTAGGAACTCCTCAAGTATCCCCTTTAGTCTATTGCTAAATACTGAGCTGCACATTAGTAAGTGAAACACCACAAAGCCAGGAAACTTATGACTGGTGAGCTATAAGCCAGGCACTTCCCAGAAATGAAAGGACTGAGAGAAATATAAGCTCTGGCCAGCCCTGTAGCAGCTCATTACTGATCACCACACCATTCAGTAGAAAGTCTAGAAAAGCCATGCCATAGCGATGTGACTAAACCCCTATTTCAATCTAGAGCAAAGACCACTGGCCTCAAAAAGATTAAGCTGATTCCTAAGCAACATAACTACCTTCCAGAACAAAGCCTGGCACTCATTAAAAGAAAACAATACAATAGAATGGATTGAATTGTTCCCCCCCAAAATTCATATGAAGGCCTAAAACCCAGAGCGACTGTATTTGGAGATAAGGCCTTTAAAGAGGTAATTAAGATTAAATGAGGTCATAAGGGAAGGGCTCTAAACCATTATGACTAATGTCCTTATAAGGAAAGAAACAGACATCAAGGAAAATGCAGCACAGAGAAAAGGTCATATGAGAACTCAGTGAGAAGATAGCTCTCTGCAACTCAGAAGGGAAGAGTTTAGGAGAAATCAAACATCAAACCTGCCACCATCTTGATTTCAGACTTCCAGCCTCTAGAACTGTAAAACAAATTGCTGTTGGTCAATTCACCCAGTTCATGGCATTTTATTATAGCCATCCTAGCCAATTAACACAAACAACAATAAAACCCCATCATTCAATAATATAAAATTCATAATGCCTAGCACGCAACTGAAAACTACTAAACATGCAAAGAAACAAAATGTGTGAAACCAGAATTAAAGAAAAATTAAAAAACAGATCTAGAAATGGTGGCAATAGCCCACAAAGATTTTAAAACATCTCTCATATGCATGTTTAATATAGAGTCACAGGTAGATTAAAAATATGAAAATCAAGTATGCAAACACTAGCCAAAGGAAAGCTGGAATGACTAGGTCAACCTCAGACAAAATAAATTTTAGAAGAAGAAAGAAATGTTATCAGGAATAAAAAGGGTATGTCATAAAGATAAAGGAGGTCTTTTACTAAGAAGATATAATCTTAAGTGCACATGTACCCAACAAGAAATCCTCAAAATACATGAAGCAAAATCTAACAGACCCAAGAAAAAACACACAAAACTAGAACTATAGTTAGAAATATTAACACTCCTCTCTCATTAATGAAAGTAACGAAAAATATTTGTACAGATATAAAAAAATTAAATGATACTTTGAACCAACTTGACCTAATTGATATTTATAGATATTTTACCCAACAACAAAATACAGTTTCCAAGTACTCGTGGAAATTGTGTTGGAATAGATTATCTAGGCCACAAATTAAATTTCAATAAATTTAAAGGAATTGAAATCATGCAAAGCATCCTTTCCAACCACATTGAAATTAGGTCAGAAATAACCAGAGAAACTATCTGAAAGATTCTCAAGTATTTACGAATTAAACTAATATACTTCGCGGTAACCCATAGGCCAAAACAGAAATTACCAAGGAAACTAAACAATAGTTTGAACTGGTTGAAAATTAAAAATGAACATATCAAAATCTATAAGATTCAGACAAAGCAGGGCTTAGAGGAAAATGTATCATTTTAAATATGTATACAAGAAAAGAAGGTCTAAAATCAAACATCTAAGTTTCTAAGAGAAAAATTAAACCCAAATAAGTAGAAGAAATGAGATTAAAAAGTGAAAGTGAAATAAAACCTAGTGAACAATAGAGAAAAATAAATAAAATCAAAAGCTGATTCTTTGAAATGATAAAAAAAAAAATTTTCTTTTAAAAAGAAGAGAAAATCTAAAAATGTTGACAGCTCATTTGTTTGAAGAGTTAGATTTAAGTGTCCACATGTTTGTGTCAGGGAGCCTGCAGTGCCTTGCATTCCAAGGGAAAATCTAGCCAGCCTAAAGTCTATGGATCAGCTAAAGTAGCCACTACAGAAGGAACACCTCCCACTCAGGTTTTCACTAAAGGGAAGAGATCACCGCTCCTCTCCAGATGGCAACAGCATTGAAATGAGCCCTCCTGCTTCTGCCCACCACACCCACCCACCTCCTAGAGAGCCTCCTATCTGCTGGGTCCACAGACTCCACAGGCCCTTCAGAGATAAAGCTGGTCTTCTCTGCCCTGTCCTTCCCATCCCATTGCCCTTGTGCTCCGACAGAGTGTGCTTTCTCCCCCACCTCATCCTTATTCTACCCCCCTGCAAGTCAGACTCTCTGCTGTCTACCTCTGCCTCAGAACAGTTGCTAAGTTCCACTTGAGAGCAGGATGCCCTGCTGTGTTCTGCGATCTGCCTTCACCAGTAACAAATGGGATACTCTGGCCATGTATGTGCCCAGCAAAGTGTGCCTATTCCAAAGGATTAGGATCTTGAGAAAAGGAGAGGGAAGTTTTTAGCCTTGCCTAACCTCTTTTGCAATGTATTATTGGAATCATAATCTGCTACTCTCAGATACATAAAATGTACCCCAAATGAAAGTCTCCATGGATAACAAATAAATTAAATGTATTACAAATGCATAGCATAACCTCACTGAAAGGGAGGAGCATGAAAGGAGCTGAACTAAATCACTCTGGAAAACAGTTTGTCTAGATGCTGTTAAGGCTAAAGACATAAAGAACTGTACAATAACACAGTGCTCTGATTGATAAATTTATTTCTCCAAGGGGCATAGCTTAACAAGTCTAAAACTACATATGCACCAGAACTAAGCAAAAATGGATATATTGTACATAATGGGAATCAGGATTTTCACTGTCAGATAAAGGAGGAAGAGTCTAAAATGAGCCCTGTGGTGCTAGAACTGAGTCAGAGATATCAATAGAAACACATGTTTTATTCAGGCATCCACAAATGGATGTGGAAACAAACAGGTATGAAATATTACATAGATTTGTATATACACATTTGTAATTTTATAACTACGTATGCATGACATATAATTATATATGGATAATATGTATAAAAATTCTCTAGCTCTTTCCACTGAGAAGAACAAATGAGCACAACTAGCATCCAGATCTGGGTTTCTAAATGCCATTTCCCAATAAATGAAAATGGCTTATTTGGGGTCTAGGACCTGAAGCATCTACTAATGTCAGAAAGTAAGAAAGTCCAGGGAGAGATGGAGAGAGAGAGCAGGAGAGAAAGTAAGCCAAGAGGACATAGTAGCCAACCTGCAAGAGCTCCCAATGGCCAAACATTTGAACAAAACAAATTAACAACAATAGTATGGGATTATAATCCAAATAATAAATACCCACAAGCCCATTCTGATTTAAATGAATTAAATGATGAGGGAGAAGACAGGGAGAGAAATCTTTTTATAGAAAAATTACAATTTAAAAAAAGGAATGAGAAAAGTCAAAAATCACCATTAGAACACTACAGCAACTATTGCTGCTGGCCATCTCCACTGATGAGTGCCAAAATCAATGAGTGAAAGTTCACAGAGAAATGGGATATTTACATAATTCAAAGTCTCTTCCCCTGATATTTATTGAAATAAATGGAGGGTGTAATATGGCCACAAGTTCTTTGATACTCTCTCTTCCACAGGCAGAGTCTATTTTCCCTCATGTTGAGGAAAGATTAAGCCTAGTTGTTCATTTTTGATGAACAGAGATGGAAAGAGACAAAATAGACACTTTACAGTAGAGAAACCTGGCAGACATCACCTTAACTAATGACGAAAACTGGGATCTTCAGTACTGTGTCCTACTGATGTCATGTAACCCTGATAGGAGGCAATGAAGGGGTCATCATCCTGTGAACTTCTTCCCCACAATTTGTGACCTCACTCCAATCATGAGATAGCAGCAGACACAATCAAATTGAGGGACATTTTACAAACTATCTGACCAGTCCATGTTAAAAGTGACAAGGTCAGGAAAGACCAAGAAACTCTTATAAACTAAAAGAGACTAAGGATACACAACTGAATGTAACGTGGTAACTTGGATTGGATCCAGAACAGGAAAAAAAGAAGAAAGAAAGAAATTAGTGGAAAAAACTGGGAGGATACAAAAAAACAAGTCTGAAGTTTAGTTAATAGTATTTATTGTACCAATGCTAGTTTTTCAGTTTTGAAAAATGTACCACGGTTACATAAGATGTTAACATTAGAGGAAGCCAGGGAAAAATATATGGGAACTCTCTGTACTATTTTCACAATTCTTCTTGTAAATCTAAAATTACTTCAAAATAAAACTTCTGAAGTAAAAAAATTTTCCCAGAAGGAAAAAACCATATGCATGACTTTAATCAACAAAGCTTTCAAACTTGGAACATTGAAAGTTTAATAAGATTGATGAACTCCTAGGACAACTGATCAATAAAAGAGAAAACACAATAATAAAACAAATTAACAAAACAAGAGCCGTCTACATTGAAAACTACAACACATTTTTTCAACACATTGAAATAAATGAAAGAAGACTTATGAGAAATATGCCACGTTCATGAATTGGAAGACTAATGGTGGAAAGACGTCAAATTCCAAAGTTGATATACAAATTATATATAATCCCAAGCTACATTCCAGGAGGGTTTCCTTTGGTTTCTTTGATTCTAAAATCTATATAGACATGCACAAACAAAAAACAAACAGTCAAAGAATAACACCACACTACCTGATAGTAAAGCTTCGGTAATTAAGACAGTGTGGTATTGGCATAAGGACAGAAAAACTGACCGACAACACAGATTATCCAGGAACGCACAAAGATGGAAGTCAGCTGCTCTATCAAAAAAGTGGATACCCAGTGCAATGGGAAAAGAGTGACCTTTATAATAATGTATGCTGATTCCCTTAGATCTCTATACGGGAAAAAATTAGTCTTAACCCCTACTACACACCACATGCCAGGATCAGTTTCAGATGAACTATAGATCTATGGGCTGAAGATAACACCATACAACTTTTAGAAGAAAACATAGGAAGATATTTGAGTCCATTAGAGTGGGCAAAGACTTCTCAAACAAATCACAAAATATACTAGGCATAAAGAAAAAAATTGATAAGTTAGACCACATTATAATCAAGAATATCTGTTCATCGAAAGACATCATTTAAGGGAGTTAGAAAAAGAGACTGATCTAAACCATGTAAGGAACTATAACCCATAAGTAAAAAGCAGACGACCCAATTTTTAAAAATGGGCAAAAGACTTGAATAGACACTTTACAAAAGAGGATATCCAAATTAGCTCATAAATGGACAAAAAGGTGCTTGACTTCATTAGTCATCAGGAAAATGCAAAAGCACCATAATCAGATATCACTGTGTCCCCCCTGGAATGGTCAAAATGAAAAGGGCAAACATTGCCAAGTGCTGGGGATGAAGTAAAGCAACTGAAGCTCCACGCACTGCCTCTGGAGGGAGTGTAAATTACTACGACCATGTTAAAAAGCTGTTTAGCAATAGCTACCCAAAACTGAGCATACACACTCCCTATAGACCCTGTAATTTTAATCCCAGACACACACAAAAGTGTGATTCTACGTTTATACTTTAAAAACAGGGAAACTAAACTATGAGGTTAAACGTCTTAGAAATAAGGATCAGGGGTATCCTGTGAGGTGTGGGGGGGGGGGTGCAGGGATTGAAAACAAGTGTGCATTTCTGACGTGCTGATAATATTCTGTGTCTTCATCTGGATGCTGGATAGACAGTTGTGTTCTGTTTGTGACTATTTATCAAGCAATACACACAATTTCTAGTTTGCATGTGCCATAATAAGGTCACTGGGGAATAAAAGAAACCACTCTAGGCTGGGCATGGTGGCTCACACCTGTAATCCTAGCACTCTGGGAGGCCAAGGCAGGTGGATTGCTTGAGCTCAGGAGTTTGAAACAAGCCTGAACAAGAGTAAGACCCCATCTCTAAAAATAGCCAGGCGTTATGGTAGGCACTGTAGTCCTAGCTACTCAGTTGAGGCAAGAGGATCACTTGGGCCCAAGAGTTTGAGGTTGCTATAAGCTATGACGATGCCACAGCACTCTACCAGGGGGTGACACAGTGCTTTGTGTCTCAAAAAAAAATTACTCTAAAAGATCCTTTAGGAGCATGGCAGGGTGGAGGGTATAGGAGAGAGATGTGAACACTCTCAAGCCTGTTTTACTGATTATTCCAATCCAATTTTTCTGTACCTGGATACTCCCCAAATCTTATTTTGCACAGGAAAGAGGTTGGTGGAGTACTTGTAATTATCCTACAGTTCTAAAAGAGAAAAACATAAATATGAACTCACCTGATGATTTTGCTATCTACTGTAGGTTACATAAAATAATTAAAGTGTTGTTTATTTTTGTTCACAATTTTTTTTGAGTGTGATGCTTCTTGAAGCAATCTCCAGGATGAAGTCCAGGCTTCCTCTTGCATGTCTCACAGTAGAAAATGATTTCTCTCCT
>NW_003852416.1:10393368-10431849 GCF_000181295.1 Otolemur garnettii
TTTTTTTTTTTTGCATTATATAATGCCTCTTCCCATTTCTTTCTTCAGTGTCAGATGATGGTCTTTCGCTCTTTCTTGAATTTCTGTTCCTCTCCTTGCTCACAAGCTGAGTGATGAGATTTCTCCTGGAGAAAGGCGTGTCTGCACTTTTTCTCCACTATCCTTACCTAATGAGTAAAGGATATAGCTGTTTGCAAGAATGATTTTTCCCACCATTTTTAGGACCTCCTTACAAACCTGTAGCATCCACAGTACCGATCAGTTCCATCCACTCTTCCTATAAACTTTGTGCATTCTAAAATAACTGTTGGTTTTTCAGACTGAACAGGTTGTTTCTTCCCATAACCAGTGACAACTGTGTTTGAGTGCAAAGGATGTCGTCAGCCTTGTCACTAACATCTTATCATGGAATTAGAGGCACACACACAAAAAAAATGTCAGACATCTTCTGATTTCAGAGCAAAAAAGGAAAATTATGTCAGACAAGGCCCAACATAGGACCAGAATGGGTTTTAAAAGGGAGCCCAGAGGACATATGTGGGACCAGACAGTGGACACAAATTCACAGGAAATGAAGATGCCCACTCAGCATGGATGAAAATCACTGATAAAAGAGACAAGCAGTCCTCACCCCAACACTCCTGTCATTCCCATCAAATTGCCCGTTTCTCTGTCTGCCTCCCTAGCTCTTCAACATAATAGGGGTGGAGAGAGACTGCTCACACTAGACTTCCTGCTTCCTGATCTGCCTTCCCGAACCACCTCACCAAGGCAGGATGCCAACATCCAACAGGAACTTTCCAGGGAAATGCAGCTCCAGAGAGTCCAACTCAGAAGTCCAGAAAAAACAGAGGGAGGTCACTGAAGTGTCCACTAGAGCTCTTCATCGAATACAGGAATGTAAGGACACTGAAAACACCAAGTTCTTTTTGTCAGCGAGAATTTTAAAGCTCTGTCCTTCACCCGACAATCAATCAATGTATATCAGTGATTTCATCTCTAGACAAACATTCATTCCAATGACATAACCTTGTCTCTGGACCATAACGCCAAGATTTAAGAAAGATGTGACGCAGGAAGCTTGGGAGTGAATTAGGATTGTCTGGAGTTCATCCTTAGATCACCAGCTAAGCTCTGATTTAAAGCCAAATTCTCGAAGGGGGACATATGCAGTATCATGTGACTCGTCAGTAGGAAACTTGGGTTGACCTTCTGTGCCTCCCTTGGACCATCTATCTTTCAAGGTCCCCTGTGCCATCTAGCCTCCATAGCCTTTCATGAGTCACAACATCCCAAGGGACTGTGATAAAATGCCCAAGTAACCAATACACTGGTGACCACTTTGAATCTTCACTTGGCACCTGTTGACATAGCTGCCTTGTCATGGCCACTTCATATGTCGTCCTCAGCCACGCTCAGATCACCTTCTCAACACTTTTCACCATCAACCCTGCCCTGCCCCATAGCACCTGCAACCCTTGAACACAGTTCTGTAATTGCAGGGCTCACACTGGTATGATTTGTTTATGTAGCTTCCTCCCCTATTAGACTTTAACCTTTTCAAAGGTGGGGACCATAATTTATGCATTTTGTTATCCCCAGATCCCCACATAGTGCTTAATATCTTTATTGCTTTTCCTGATAACACATGTAATACTAGGCAACATAAAACTCAAATCTTATAGAAATACAAAGTATAGGTTATGGAACTTCCCCAAAATCTCACCATCACAAGATAACCACTGTCAGCTGGGTGCATATTCTGCTGATGATCAATGCATTAAAAATAGGTAAGTTATTAAAATTTTTCCTAAAGATGAAATCATTGTCTACAATCCATGCTGTTCTGGAACTTGCTTTTATCACTGAGCTGCATGAAATAGGACCATAATTCCTCGATGAAGCACATGGCTCTACCTTGCTCTTCCTCTTAATAGCTGTGTAGTATTCTATTGTGGAGAGGTAGAGTAGTTTACTTAACTACTTCCCTATTGATGGGCTTTGGGTTATCTACATTTACTTCCCTGTTGATGGGCTTTGGGGTCATCTACATTTTTCCTGCTGTACAAACAGGAACATGAACTTTTTCATGCCTATCTCTTTGCGCTCATGAGAAGGTATTTCTGGGATAAATTCTCGAATTTGAAAGACTGCGTCCCTATAGCTTTCCTTTCCCTCCACAGAGAACCAGTACACTGTCCACAACCAATGGTGCCCAGAAATGATTAACTGACAAAACAATGGTACTCAATAAAAGAAATTAACATTTTAATTTTGGGATTAGATGGAACAGGAAAAAACCTAATTTTGTACAGATTACAGGTTGGAGAAGTCCTCGTCTTATTCCTACCATTGCATTTAATGTAGAGATGGTGACACATGAAAGTCTTAAATTCCAAGTGTGGGACTTAGGAGGACAGACAGGTGTCAGGCCATCCTGGAGACGTTATTATTCAAACACAGATACAGTCACATCTATAGTAGTCCGTTGTGACCGAGAAGGAAGGGCATTTCCAGATCACAGTTGCCGTGTTGGAGGAAGAAGAGCTGAGAAGAGCCATTGAGTGGTGTTTGCAAATGAGCAGAACAGGCAACAGGCCCGGCCCCCTCAGACGGCAGAGTCACTCGTGGGTTACCTGCTTTGACAGGCAAAATGGCAAATAGTCAAAACATCAGCGACCCAAGGCACTGGTGTTAGTGGGCGATAGAAGGGGTGGTTGAAACACTAAAAAGCAGATAGTAAGTCAACCCCTTCAGCTCCTCGGAAAGGAAGGGTATCTCACCTATCACTCTGAAAACAGTCAAGGGTTCTTTACTAACGGTAAAAACTACGACAGTTGGCACCTACTGAACTGACTGCAATGTTTGCAATAAATGTGAAAAGTATTTGCTTGGATGGGGTAACTCAACTGAATCACCTAAATGTTCTGTGTATTATGAAACATTCCTTTCTTGCTTCCTTATGTTAAGGTATATACTCTGTATGGAATTACTATTCAAGTATAGTCCTATTAAATAATGTTCTCTTGTTGAGGAAAAAAATTCATATTTCTGAATTAGCAGTTGCAGCTTGGCCATATAAACTAATACCTTCACTCCAAGTTTTTCCTGTTAAAATGACCTACCTTTCCAAAGATTAGACTCAAGAGAGTAGGCTGGGAAGATGGTATGAGTAATATAGTCTTCATTTGCTTAACTTACCAGTTCTTATTAAGCTGTTTCATTTAAAAGCTTATGGCTGGCACAACGTGTCAGATCTTGAAGCTAGCGGCCCTTGCTTGGCACCCCCACATAAGGCCAGGGGAGCCTGTGAATTAGAAGACCCTCAGCCTGGGCCTCATCTACCCAATCCCTTTCCAGGATCTGCTGAACGTGAGCTCCCAGTTCTAAAGGGCTCTGGAAGGCGTTAGCCGCTCTCACCTCATGAGCTGCCCGAAGTCTGTGATGCAGGCAGGCAGAGCTGAGCCCGCAGGAGGCAACTCATGATCCATGACTTTGAAATCAGTGCAAGGGGAAATTTGGAAATGTGTACCTGGCTTGGCTCAAGGAAGGCCATTTTATCATGGCCTTGAAGGTTCTTTCAAGTCCCAGATAGAGAAGGACTGGAACACCAACTGCAAAGGGAAATTGAAATCTAGGTGCCCCTGCAACACCCCAAAATCCTAAGGCTGTACAATTACTTCCATGATACTCGCAGTGTGTATCTGATTCTGTAATATGCTCCAAGGGGTGAGCTGTACAAGGACCTGCAGAAAACCACACATTTGATGAGCAGGGAACAGCCACGGTAATGGAGTCGGCAGATGCCCTGACTTACTGCCATGATAAGAACATGAGTCACAGGGATGTTAAGCCAGAAAACCTGCTTCTGGGTTTCAGGGGTGAGGTGAAGATTGCAGATTTGGGCTGGTCTGTGCACACCCCCTCTCTGAGGAGAAACACAATGTGTGGAACACTGGACTACTTGCCCCCAGAAATGGTTGAGGGGAGGACATATGATGAAGAGGTGGATCTGTGGTACATTGGGGTGCTCTGCTGTGAGCTGATAGTGGGAAATCCCCCCTTTGAGAGCACCTCCTACAGTGAGACCCACAGATACGTCCTCAAGGTAGATGTGACAGGTTCCCCAAACAATGCCTTTGGGGGCCCAAGACCTGATCTCCAAGCTTCTCCGATATAAGCCCCAGGAGCGGCTGCCCCTGGCCCAGGTCCTGGAGCACCCTGGGTCCAGCCCCATTCCTGGAGGGTGCTGCTTCCCTGGGCTCAGATGGCTTCCTGAGCCCTGTCTGCCTTTGTTCCTTTGGGTTTGCTTAAGGAGCTATCCTGGCTCTACCCCCTCATCTGTCTACTTTGTTTCTTCTAACGTGCTAATTAATGAAAGCTGAATAATTTTGTTAAAAAAATAAAAATGAAAACCTATGTCTATAGCCATGTTTTCCAACTTTATCTCATAGCACACTTGAGTCTATAAACTTCAGTGGCACATGTAAGTTATGTTAATAAAGTAAAAAAAGAATATACTTACTGTGCTTTCACCTTTTGAAAAAATTAATGATTTTTCAAAATTTTCACAGCACACCTAAGATCCTCTCAGCACGCCAGTGTGCCATAGTACACCAATTGAACAATCACTGGGTTATAGGCATGACTAGTATTTTGGTGGCTGAACTTCACTGACCGACCTGTAATTGCCATATTATAGTACTTTATAGTTGTATACTTTTACATGGATTGACCTACTTGACCTATAGAGGCAGGTGACCTCTGTGAGATATGCAGTATGGGTTATAATGTCTTCACATTATAGAAATGGACCCAGGGTTATGAGAGGTCAGCTTGCCCTAGGTCACCTGCTAGTAAGGTGGGAGTAGGAATCAAAGTAAGACTTCTGGATCAGAAGTTTGACTCATGAACTACACAAACGATATATATTGCTGAAAATACCAACATTAACACAAGTAACCTAACTCTCAAATAAAACTGGGCCAATAAATGTAGTCACAATCCATTCAAAATAATGTCTGTAAACTTATTTGTCTATACCAGCAGAAGTGATCAAAGGCATAGTGAGTGAAAATAACCCTAAGTGGTTATATTTGATGGAATTCACAGTATATTAAAGAGAAAAATTGACATTAAAGGAAATAAAGATTTTAAGAAGCTTTATTTTTTAAAAAGAAAAACAATTCCCTTATTTTATAAAGCTTTCAGAGATTGGTCCCTGGTTGGGTACTTGGTCTCTTACGTAAGAATTCACATAATAAATTCTTCCCCACTAGGCTGAGGCCAAGAATGTTTTATTTGTGTTTGTTCAATTTGCCAAATAGCTTGAGCCTACCCTAAGTTAGGAACTGGAGACTCAATTACCAGAAGTAATTGTTGCTTTAAAAAAAAAAAAAAAAAAAAGTTGATTTTCCTAACGAAATACTAAGCATCTTTTATTAGCTAATTTCCCTGTACTCCTTGTCCACCGGGAAGTTCAATGCTATGTAGCTGTTCTTAGTATTCCATGGCATTGCTTTGTTACTTTTTTTAGCCCATAATTCTATGGTTCTATAGAACACATGTCTTATCAAAAACTACCTCAAATACATAGTAGCAGTGATAAACTAATTTCTTCATAGAGAATATACACGTTATTTTATTTAATCCTTTTTTTTTCAAGAAAGGTAAAACAGAAATTATCTATTGCTATTCTCTCAAATTTGTGAGCAAGTCAACTGAGATCAAAAAGATTAAGTGACCTACCCAACACAGTGCAGCAGGGAAAACAGATTTATAAATCTAACAGGAACTTACGACTTTGTAACTAAGGAAAAAAAGAAAATGAACTTATGCACTGAGTCTCAGGAACATCTATCTCCTATATTCTTTCTATCTAAGTCTCCTATCTGGGGTCCTACGTTCTCAAAATAAACAAACAGGACATTCTTGGGGGAGGGGCAGGGAGGAGGAACCCAGCTTCAGGAGTAGAATGCTGCCCTCCCTCCCTCCCCACACACAGGCAGCAGCATCTCCACCCAGATTCTCACTTTGCTCCATGAAACAGTTATTTCTTTAATGTTTCTTATTACTTTTGCCTAACGCTTTCAGAAATGTTAAACCATGAGACGAAAGGGGTGAATGAGAAGGGTGGTTAGGGGATGAGAGGGGAGGAGGGAGGGAGGGAGAGAAGGAATGGGAATGAGAGGAGAAAGGACTGGTGGATAGATCAGCCAGGGGACAGAGGCCAAACAAAACCTTTGCTTTTCTTCCTAGCTGTTCTCTGTTTTTATTTTCTATTTTGATGGGGGTAGAGAGTACAGCACTTTTTACACTGTTGCTAAATAAGTAGGACTGTGAGCTGCATTGCACAATTTCTGGAGTGATTTTGTGTCATTCTGACATTTTATTTGAGTTCTGCTAGTTAGGGTTTTCTCATCCCCTGGTGTCTGCACTCTCCTTCTCTGGGACTTGCTTACCTGTCCCTCTGATGACTCTGGGGCTCTCTGATTGCTCTCTAACCTAGACCTTCGTTGTACTGTTCCCATCTGCCCCTGTGCTACTGTGCCCTAGCTCTCTGAACGTTAGACTCTAGACTAACCTACAGAGAACAATGCCAAAAGATCTCCGCTTTGAAGGGATTTCAGATACTCGTGATTCAAAGTTCGAGTTGGTGGACAAATGTCTGGCATTTTCATGAATCCTGTATAGCAGTTAAAGGGGTAATGTTCTTTAAGCAAGGAACACTCAGAGTCAAAAAACTATGCTAGCAAATCTTGAAATTGCAAAACTATAGCTCTCTAGGGGCCAAGTTGCCTTAGGAATACCAGTCACCTGCCTTCTTAGCAACTCCACTTGGACGCCTCACTGGAAGTTGCAATTCACGTGTGCAAAACTGAACTGATCATCTTCTTCCTTCTCGCCCTTGGCATATGCCACATCTCAGAAAACGGCACTTCTACGTATTCAAAGAAGAAACGCTAGATATCACCTTCTCTCTCATTCACTGGTAATTGTACCTCCTGGATATTTCTCCAGTGTATTTGTTACTCTCTGACTCCACTACCAGTAACCCCTTCAAGCCACCATCATCTTATCACCAGCCTATTCCTACAGCCTCCTGCCTGGTCCTCTCGTCCCCATTCTTACCTCCCTTCAGTCAGTTTCAACACCAGAATGAGGTTTAAGAACACCCAATGGCCTCCTCCTACCTTTGAAATTAAGCACACAGACCTGGCCTTGGCTTTCAGAGGCCTGTGTATCTCTCACCCTCCCACACCATGGTGACCTTCTTCCAGTTGCTCAAGTTCATGGCGTCCTTCCCTGCCTCCCTCAGAGCCTATGAATATGCTGCTTCCCTCATATCCACACTAGCACTCAGTCCCTACTCACTCTGCCCAGCTGACTCCTCCCTCTCCCTCTGGCATCAGCATCAAAGCCACCTTCTCAGGGACACCTTCCTGACCCCCTGCACTGAGCTCTCACAGCACCCTGTATTTTTTTCATAGCAAATTCTGAGACAACAATAATTATTTTGTGAGTATCTCTTGAATATCTATCTCTTCCTCCCTCACCCCAATCCTAAAACTGCAAGCTCAGCAAGGACAGAGACTATTCCAAGCACTACTTGACCTTCTGGGGATGCAAATGTGAATGAGGTAGACCCAAAATAAATGCTCGGTAAATATCTGCAGAAGGACAGATACAAAATGAAAGGGGGGGGGGGAACAAGTGAAGAATAGTAGATTCTTTTTTGAACTTGATTTCTCCTTTATGTTTGGAATATGGGAAATAGTAATTTCCTAGAAGACTTGAAAAGAAGCTGTTCTTGAAAAAAAATGCGTGTATTCATAAATGTTTTCTTTTTTCTTCATGACTTTAGTAAGGGAAATCCGGAAAATCCAAGCTCAAGCTAACAGATAAAACTTGGTAAAAATTGAATCTTTTAGAGAAGAGGTATCAATATGACTGAGAACTATGCATGGAAAAAATCACCGCAGCAAACTCCCATCTTCCTGAATTCCAAATTGCTGGAGTCGGTGAAGAACTGAAGGGATCCCCTGTAGTTATTTGATTTTGCGTGTGTTCCTCTTCTTTGCATAACCTCTCTTTTCCTCTTCTTTCTGGAAACTGTGCATATCCCTTGGGGATATTAAAGAGTTTCAAAATCTTTGGCAGAATCAGTGAGGCTCTAGAATCCCAGCTCTGGGACACCATCGGATTTCTCAAGCAATAAAAAGAAATGTCTAACCCAAGAGCCTTGGCGGTGAAACTCAGCACGAGCACCCCTCACGTGAGTGGAACATTTACTGGGTTCAGGGCTGCTATAGAAGGGAACCACATACCCCAAACCTACCCAGGCATCCCAGGCCCACAAACAACACCCTAGTCCCAGCAGTCCCCTAGGGAGATCAAACACATATTCCCCACACAAAGCTGTTACCCAAACTATTTCAGATCCCTAGTGGTGGCAACTTACATCCGTTGAGATTCAAACAGGAGATAGGCCTGGAGCATAGCTAGAGAATCACACCTGAGCAACCTCATTTCTTGGTTTTCAAGGTCCCCACTACTTATTTTCATGGACATAGAAAGTTTCACATCTCATTTGACTTTTCTGAAGGTGCTTCGCAAAGAATTGTCCTGAGCTGTAGCAGCACATAAATTTGTCTTATGTGTTTCCCATGACAGTGCAAGCTGTGGGTCACCCACATGGAAATCATGGGCTGAGGAAACTTGTTAAAGTGCAGATTTCTGAGCCCCACCCTAAACCTATGAGGGAATTAAACTGAACCGTGGATGGAGAGGCCCCAGGGAAGCCTGACAGGGTCTCTGACAAGGATTGCTAAATGCTAAGAGAAGCAGGCACAGGAGAAGCAGGGGACAGAGTACAGATGTCTTGGAGACCAGAAAGAAGTGCTACATGATGGGCCCCAGACAGGGTGGGTGGGCAGGCTGGGAGTGGGGTCACTGGCAGATCCTAAGGGGACCAGTACCCTGGTGATCCATTGTTGGTACAGGCAGATGCTCTGATGCCATAGAGAGGGGCAAGAAATCAGACAACCATTCAAGTTTAGACTAAACATGGAAATAAAGAGATGTAGGCATTCAAGGCACAAGGCAGAAATGGTACAAGTTCATTGGCTAAAGGCTGGAGGTTATGGTGCAGGAGGAATTCTGGGATGACCAGAGGGTTTTCCACTTCTGTGGGGTGGAGGGCAGCACCATTTGCTCTGATGGGAAAGCCTAGGGAAGAGGGGATGTAGCAAGGGATCCCCCTGGGTACATTCAATGGGATGTGTCCTCTTTTAAGTGGGGGTAACTCAGCTGGGCACCATGGCTCACACCTGTAATCCTAGCATTCTGGGAAGCCCAGGGAGGTAGAGCGCCTGATCTCAGGAGTTTGAGACCAGCCTGTGGAAGAGTGAGACCCTTGTCTCTACTAAAAATAGAAAAATCAGCCAGGCATTATGGCAGGTGCCTACAGTATCAGTTACTCAGGAGGTTGAGGCAAGAGGATAGTCTGAGCCCAAGAGTTTGACACTGCTGTGAGCTATGACACCCTGGCATTCTACCCAGGGTAACAGACTCAGTCACAGAGATAAATAATAAAATGGAGGTAACTATCTGCCTGCCTGGTTTTTGCAATGACAGGAAACAGTGCACGCAAAGCACCTCAGAAAATGTACTAGGAGCTCTATGAGTGCTAATCTATTTTCTGATCACTATTATCATTATTACAGATAAAATACCAAAACATTGGTTAGGAACCGGAATGTGTATGAGCCGGTATTCGTTTTGGATTGTTGTTGTGATTATTCTCCTAAAACCCCATTTGTTGAAGCTGGTCTGTACAGCACCCATCGCACAAGCTCAACCTCAGAGACGTCTTGCATAGAGATTTTCTCTGCCTCCCCTTAACCCAGAGCGGGATAGCTGACACTGCATAGCTGATCCGCTTTGTTCTACCTTGTTAACAGGAAACATCCAGAACTATAAGAATTTTGGTCCCAAGGACATCTTTATGAAGGCAGTTTGTAAATTTTCAATCACATGATGATGCTCTTTTTCCTCTGATCTTGCCTTGGTGCCCCTCAAGCCCCAGAGCCTTCCGTAGGTTTCTCAGGACTGGCCCAAGCACCACAACTTTACCACCCCTGAGTTTCAAAGAGGTTGTGAAGGAATAAAAGAAAAAAAAAATCAATCCCATCCTTAAATTCTGCAGGCTAAATGATCCCCCACAGGGCAATAAAAAGAGGTAGGCTGGGAAATCAAATCCCCAAAGTATGTTTTAAATGCCTAACTATGATCAAGAATTCAGCCCTGTGTGTGAAGGAGAATTCTGCTGGGCTCTGAGGAACGAAGTGATTCTAAAAACGCCTGCTGGAGGAATCTGAAAAGTCATTGGGGAGCAAGAAAAGTACCCTTTGAATAAGCTCTTCCCCAACATCGGGGGACAGCTTGATCTCCATGGCCATTCATCATGACTGAGAGGGTACAGCTGATGTCCAAAGTCTCGTGCTGCCAGAGAAGCAGGAAAATGATGATTATGGCTGAAGGGACAATGAAAAAAGAAAACCATTCAGTAACTTGAAAGCACCTAGGAAATCACATGAATGGGAACAGAGATATGATACTCATCACATCAGCAGCCTTGGCAAGGGACAGTCAAGCCTGTCCGGGTCAGTGCCACAATAAGAGGGGGTAGAGGGCAGAGTCAAAGCCTTTAGAAATCTCCAGAGCTGGCTTGGTGCCTGTAGCTCAGCAGCTAGGGCACCAGCCACATACGCCCGAGCTGGCAAGTTCGAATCCAGCCTGGGCCTGCCAAACAACAATGACAACTACAACCAAACAATCAAAATAGTTGAGTGTTGTGGTAGGCACCTGTAGTCCCAGCTACTTGGGGGCTGAGGCAAGAGAATCGCTTAAGCCCTAGAGTTGGAGGTTGCCGTGAGCTGTAAAGCCAGGGCACTCTACCAAGGGTGACAAAGTGAGACTGTCTCAAAAAAAAAGAAAAAGAAAAAGAAATCAGTTCTCAAAGCAGTTCTCACTGTGGGACCACACCATTATGACTCAGCCATTCTATCAGCCTATGGTAACAATTTAAGGCAATGAGTGGCAGAAAGGGAGCAGAGAGCAGGCACCCTGCGATGGTGCTGAGGCCGCTGCCAGCCCTTCCCCTCCACCCTGGCAGAACTGGGCTTTCCCAAGCCTCCAGACATATCGTGGGTGTGCCAGCCTCCCTAATGTCAGAGAAAGCAGTTATCAGGTCAAAAAGCCTTCAATATCACGGGGACTGGTCCAGACATCCATCCATGTCTGCATTTACTGGTCAGCAGAATGGGAGACAACGCCATCATCCTCTCCCAAAAACTTTCTCCAAAGGGTGTTTAAGCCCTGCCCTGAAATACTGCATTACTGGCATCAAGCTAGACAGAAGTATATCGGCGTCATTCATAAATCATCTTCTAGCCATAGCACTCAAGCCATCAGTAATCTTGAGTATTGCCTGTCAAGACTACAGCACCCAGGAGAGTGACAGCAGAAACGAGCCCTTCCATTGCACAGCCATTACCAAGAAGATTTGAAAGAGGGAAAGGTTAAGCAGCTTTTATTTTTTGGTTTTTTCTTTCTTTTTTTTTTAAACAGCAGGTGGTACCCAGCCTCAGAGTCCAATAGAGACATTAGTCTGTTTCTCCCTGAGACCTCGCAGCTTGCTGCACATAGCCCAGCTTGCTCTTAATAAGGCCACAGGATGAAGATATATCAACACCACACACACCCCCACACCCCCACACCCAGCTCGGTTCCTTCTACTGCCAACCGTGCATTCCCTCAGCCATGATTCCGTGCTACCAGACAGCTGCGGCGCTGTTCTCTCTAACAAGTGACAGCAAGTGACCCACCTGTAGTCAACCTTTGCATAAACACTGTGGCAACTGGAGGCACAGAGAAAGACAGATTCTAGAAAATGAAAGTCTTTTAAGACGGAGGGGGAGGGGTCTTCCCTGTACTGCCCTGGCTGTGAATTCCTCATACTGCTGTCACTATTAGAGGCCATGCACCTGGAAAAAGCATTCAGTCAGTCATTCAAGTATATTTGTGTCAGGCCCTTTGCTAGATGCTAAAGAGACAAAACATGACAGACGTGGAAGTTACTTGCACGTGATGGGTAGAACTGTCTCAAGTGGCTAAGGCGCCAGCCACATACACCTAAGGTGGCGGGTTCAAACCCAGCCCAGACCCGCCATAATGGCTGCACCCAAAAAATAGCCGGGCGTTGTGGCGGGAGCCTGTGGTCCCACCTACTTGGGAGGCTGAGGCAGGAGACTCGCTTGAGCCCAGGAGTTGGAGGTTGCTGTGAGCAGTGAAGCCATGGCACTCTACCCAGGGGGATAGCTTGAGGCTCTGTCTCAAAAAAAAAAAAAACAAGTGAGCACACGCAGAAACAAGCGTGAGAAAACAAGAAAGGGAAAGGGTGATGGAGAGAGCCGCTGGGCGGGAGGGGGGCTGCCAGGACAGTCGGGCGCCACTCTGAGGGCGTGAAAGCCTGGAGGCTGTGAGGAGGGCAGCTTCCAGCAAAGGCTGCAGCTAAGGCAGCCTCGGCACCAGCGCACAGCAACAGGACAGCTCCCAGCTGTGCCAGGGAAAAGGCGAGAACGGATCTTCTGCCTCGTCCACACGCCTGACAGCGCATGCATGTATGTGCCCATTTGTGCAGAAGACGAGCCATGTTCCCGCCACAGCTGGCGCAGCCATCTGGCTTTATTTAGCAAGCTCAAGGCAGACACAGAGCATGAAAATAAATGACCAGATGAAGTCAACCCAGTTCAGCAGGCCGTGTCAGCGGGTCAGGAAAACCATGGGCACAGACATCAAGGCTTCCTTTGCCACCTCACTCTGAGTGCGGCATCCCCCGGCTCCTCCTCTGCAGCCTTGGGAAAGCTTCTATCATCGCCCAGCAGTGCAAGGCATCTTTGCCTCTAAACAGTCTGCAGCGGACAGAGCTCCCTCACACTGCCCAGTGAGCTCGGGCCTGGCTCTATGCTGGGTCATTGCGCCCCATTTAGGTTGCCATGGCTACTCCAGGCTACACTACCTGGACTTCTGATGTGCTGGATGCAGGGGCAACAGCTGCTTTAATTTGCCAGGAAAGGGGCAGAGGTTCCAAAGGTAGAAATGCTGCACAGGACAGATGACAGATGCCCCGGAGTTTAGAGAGAGGGCAGGTGGAAAATGCGGATTAACCACCTGTAGAAAATGAAGACTCGTCCCTAAACCCACCAGCCTGTGAGCTCCCCCAGGACAGGGATGGAGACAAATAAATCACAGTATCCCCCAACACCTAGGACAGAGCTTTCCATTTTGAAGGTGCTCAATTAAGGAGATTCATTTTGTGGCAAGAAAAAAATATGTCATTTAAATTCAAACAAAGAATCCATCTTGGATCCTCCCCTCTTTAGAAGTAAAGGGATACTCGGGAGATTATAAGTAAAACTACCCCCCCTTGTTGCAAAGTAGATGTCACATAGAAACTTCAAGAGATAAGTGAAAGAACAGGACAGGAGCGAAACCCTCAGTGAAGTTCAAGTAGGGGGGAGGTGGGAAGAGGGCGGGTAAATTCATACCCAACGGGTCCCTTGCACACTCCCTGCTGAAGGACACACACGCAACCTGGACTTGAACCTTACAAAGGCAAACCATGTAACCTAATTGTACGGCACGTGAATCTGAAATTCAAAAACATTGTGACTGCAAAATAGAGAGAAAAGACATGAACATACAGGAAGGGGGCCACGTCAGTTTTGGTCCTCCAAGAAGTAGATGTCAAGACAGCGTTCGATACTCGAGAGATTTATTTGGGGAAACATCTGTGAAGGGGGAAAGAAGAGGGAACAGGAGCAAAGGAACCTGTGGACGCCTGACGCCAATGAGAGAGAAAGGGGGCACAGCGAGATTGATAAGGAAAAGCCTCGCACTCCAGAGCGGCTCCGGGAAAGTCCCGGCCAGGTGGGCTGAGACACTCAGAGCAGAGGTTGTCCCTTAGAGGAGTCCCAGGCTGAGCAGGAATGGCCAAGTCTAGCGTCCTCACCGTGCTTAGTCATCAGCTGAGCAAAGCCCTGGGAAAGCGTGGTCCCAGCCTGAACATCACAGTGGACCCACAGATGGGCAGCCCAGGCTGTCCGTGGACTGTGCTCCCCACAGCAAGGAGATCTGAGCCTACATCACGGGGCAGGTGGAGAAAGAAAAGGCTGGAGGTACAGGGATATGTTCAGGGAACAGAGACAAGAGGGGCTGGAAGCTCTCCTGTCCCTGCTGGTTGCCACCTACTATTCGTCCTGCCCTCTTGCTTGAACATGAAACCTCCCTAAGTCCCTTGCAGCCAGAAGCAGCCATTCCTGGCCAGGGAGAAACACCAAAGCACAACTCTGCTGAATGCTCCTGACAGAAAGAGGCTGGCACATGCCTCCTCCTTCCCTCCCAGATCCCGGATCTGAGGCTGGCAGGGGAAGCAGTCACCTTGCTACCGTGAGTGAGGATGGAAACCCACCCTAAAGGTGGCAGAGAGCAAAGACAGAGGAAGCCCCGGGGAACGGCAGCAAGGCAGAGCTGCTGCCGCCAAGACAGGAAGCCCCAGCTGCAGAATTCTTGTTGCTGAGAAAAATAAACCCACGTGGGGTGAAGCCATGGAGTCGAACACAAATCCTAAATCGTCCAGAGGAAACTCAGATGGAGGGCCACTCCGAGGAGAGGAGAGGACTGGGACTGCCTCCCTCATCTTTGTACATGATATTCAGGACAATTTTCCTCACCAAGGCTGTTGAATATCCCAGCAATATAGGGCCTCCGAGAGGGGAGTGGGCAAGACAAGGTCGCTCTGTCCTACAAATGAACCCTTTCCCTCAAGTAGTTTGCTATTAAATTGAGGAAATAAAACAGAAATTCTATATTCATCTCAGTATTAACCTTTACAGACAGTTGAATCACTGTCAGCATGGCATTCTATTCCCGTGCCGCTGTCTGATCCAAACCACCCACAACAGACTGGTTTTTGTTTGGGGGTTGTTTTTTGTTTTGTTTTGTTTTTTGAGACGGTCTCAAGCTGTAGCCCTGGGTAGAGTGCTGTGGCCTCATAGCCCACAGCAACCTCCAACTCTAGGACTTAAGCAATTCTCTTGCCTCAGCCTCCCAAGTAGCTGGGATGACAGGCACCCGCTACAATGCCCGGCTATTTTTTGTTGCAGTTGTCGTTGTTGTTTGGCAGACCCAGGCTGGATTTGAACTCTCCAGCTCCTGGTGTATGTGGCTGGTGCCCTAGCTGCTTGAGCTACAGGCACCGTGCCCCACAACAGACTTTGGTACCAATTGTGCTTTTCTATTTGCACCCAGGGACATCTTGGGACCCGTTCTGCCCTCTAGGCAGCCCTACCACTCAGGTGAGGTTGGCCTTTGAAATAAGACCTACTTACCTGACTTGAGGGCACTGGCAATCTTAAAGATTTTAGGCCACGAGAAAAGAGTTTAAAAATATACCTGTTCTCTCATCTCAACAGGCTTAAAAGCATTTTCCCTAGAGATGCCCCTCACCCCAAAAGTTGTTTGCCTCCCAGATACAAGTGAGCATGACACAGGAACCCAAACCTGGCCATCTCACCCTCCCCAGCAAGCCTTCAAATGGTCTGCCAACAAGAATGCCTGCTTCCAAACTTCAGGAGTAATTACCCTGACAACTGTGCAGTTTGCAGTAATGCAAAAGAGATTTCCAAACCACACTTCACCTGTCAGCATGTCAATCTCAAAATGTCAGCACAGATGCTGGCTTGCCACCGCAACTCCCAGGGTCGGGCATTGGAAATCTGATCAGCCCTCTGCGTTTCGTAAAGACACAGCTCCTGGTCCACATAATTAATTAAGCCCTCTATAGGACACAGAAAATTCTGGTCTTTAAAAGTAAAACCAACCCCTCTCACCTCCCCTACCATCCCCAGGAGACTTGCGCAAAGTCAATCTTCTCATCTAAGCAAAAGTTTCATATCCCTTTCTAATTGCCCTAATGGAAAAAGTTCCCTCTGGACCTTCTCAGTTGTTTTTTTTTTTTTTTTTTTTTTTTTTTTTCCAATCTGGAGAAAATATATTTGATCAATAATCATGTAATTACATTTTCAGTTCAATGACCATTACCACTGGATGACCTCAGAACTACAAAGATGAACTCCATCAACTCTGACAGCTAAACCATTGGTAAAGGGGGTGTCGTTGGAGATGAGGGGGGTTGGGGAGTACTGCAGTCATGTGGTTAAATGATTGGAGTCCAACACTTTGGAAACTTTAAGGATAAACTTACCTCTATTAAGTAGAACAGATGAAATCAGGGCAACGAAGACAAGAAAAAGCTGGTCCCTTGGAAAAAAGTGCCTAAGAAAGGCAGAAAAGGCAGCTGCTGTGCTCTGCTCCCTCCACGCCCCTCCCTCTCTCCACTCTCCACCTGCTCCCTCCCCTGCTGCCACCCCCCACCCCCCCACCCCCGCCAGGTTGCTAAAATATCCACCACCCAGCAAAGAAAGCCTCACTTCCAGACCTCAAACTCCCAGCTCCTTCACTTAGGGTGGAACATCCTGGCCATTCACCCCACCTGCATGGCTCAGGTTGGCCCATCCTTTGCGAAGTTCCTTCCCAACCTCAACCACCTGCTGTTAGAGAATGAGCTTATCTTACATATCAACTTGGCTAGCTACAGTCCCCATTTTATTTCATCAAACCCCAATCTAGGTGTTGCTTTGAAGGCACTTTGTAGATGTGATTAAAGCCCATAATAAATTGACTTTAAGTAAGAAACATTATCCCAGATTATCTAGGAGAGGCTGATTCATTTCACTGAGTAGCCTTAAGATTAGAACTTAGGCTTTCCTGATCAAGAAGAAATTCCACCCGCAGACTACAACTGCAGCCTATGCGTGAGAGGTCCAGCCTGGCCTTCCCGAGGCCCATACTACATGCAGTTTTTGGACTTACCTAGCCAGATCTTAGCCACCTGAGCCAGTTCCTGTAACAAATCTCTGCCTGTATGTCTCTTGCTACCTGTCTTATTCTGGTTAAACTCAAGCTCAAGCATTAGAATGTTTTCTTCCAATGCCTTCACCTTCTTTTACTAAAATATATTTTGTACACAAAGTGTATAACCCTACCATAAGTAGAAAGCCATAATGAAAGGCAACTACAAAGAGGAATACTATGAACGCAAACAATGCTGTGGACTTCCAGCTGGATTCTACTGCCAGGCAAAGGCCCCCCACGCAAGGCCCATCTTGCTAGTGTTAGAAAGAGACAGTAGATTTCATGCTGGCAGGTGTGCGCACCAAGGACAACGTCTCGGGAGAGGCTGAGCAGAGGGAATGACTGAGAAGTAAATGTGTTTCTCTCCATGTGTTCCCCACCCATGCACAACCAGAGGTTTCCATCTGCCACTTACAGATACAAGACTCTGGGGATGTGAGCAAGTAGCCCAGGAGCACAGGGAAGGGTTTCCTTCAGGGCTGTCACTCAGCATCTGAAGCAATTGTCTTGATTTAGCTGCAGGAGAGCTGCTCCTCCCAGAGCAGAATGTACTCACTTGCTCCACGGTTACTCTGCACTCCAAGAACAGAGCCCAGCAGAAGGCTCCCTGCTGACATAGCAGGGCGGCAAGTTCTACCAGTAATCACAGTCATCACATCCCTTCCCCAGCAGCAGGAAGAGATGTCACCTCAAAACCCTCAGGCTGTGGTTACTGGAGCTCTCCGTACCTGTGAGGAAGGGTCTCAGGCTCCAGGAAGCAGTGCTCAGGAGGAAGAGGCCTTGCCGACTCCTGCTTCCTGGGAACACTGGCTCTGCGCTTCTCTACTGTGCTCTACTCAGCGTGGTGGTGACTAGACCCCCACTGCCTCCTTCACAGCTCTTTAACCCTATCTGGGTTACTGGGCTGGTTCTTATTTGCTAATTGGCGCCAGGTGCTCACAAGTACACCTGTAGGAATCCAAGAGCGTGGAAAGACGCGATAGATGCTCCTGAAGCAGGAACTGTAATACCAGGTGTGACAATTAAGTTCTTGAACTCGTTCAAGGAAAAGTGCTGTATTCCTCATTGCTGATTGTCACTACAGTCACCTTTGAAATGCTCCCCTTGGGAAGCTCGGCACTAATACCAGCACCCAGTCCACCCTTTAATACAATTTTGGAACTCTTTCTCTAGAATGGCCATCAAAGCAGTCTAATTAAGATCACAAATACTTCCTTGAAAAAGTGCTTTGACTGCAGATGCTGGCCTGGATGTGGAGGGAAGGGAACACTTTTACACTGCTGGTGGGACTGTAAACTAATGCAACCTTTTTGGAAGGAATTATGGAGAATCCTCAAAGAACTCAAAGTAGACCTCACATTTGATCTTGTAATCCCAATACTGAGCATCTACCCAGAAGGAAAAAAAAATCATTTTGTCATAAGGACATTTGCGCTAGACTGTTTATCACAGCTCAATTTACAATCATCAAAATGTGGAAACAACCCAAATTCCCAGCAACCCTGTGGATTAACAAGCTGTGGTATATGTATATCACAGAATACTATTCAGCCATTTAAAAAGATGGAGACTTACATCTTTTGTATTAACCTGGCTGGAGGTGGAACACATCCTTCTTAGTAAAGCATCACAAGAATGGGGAAGCAAGAATCCAACCTACTCAATTCTAATATGAAGGCTGTAGATGAACTAATACAAGGAGGGGTAGGGGAGTGAGGGAATGGGGAAAGGGGAGGTGGGAGAGGACAGAGGATCACAGTGTACGGCAAAGCTCTTGGGCGTAGGACACAATTGTAAGAGGAACTTTACCTATCAGATGCAATCAGTATAACCTAATTCTTTGTATACTCAATGAATCCCAAACAATAAAAAAAAAGAAAGAAAGAAAAGGTGCTTTGAAGGGTGGACTAGGCACTGGCATTGGTGCAGAGCTTCCCAAGGGGAATACTTCCAAGGTGATCATAGTTGATATTCAGCAATGAGATATGTAGCACTTTCTCTAAGTTTGCAAACTTAATCCAGCCTTGTATATCTGGATAGTACAAAATAGGCCAAATACATAAGGCAGATGGGCCTTAAGATATAGGAGGTGAGGGTTTAAAATCAAGCTCTGGCATTTCCCAGTGGTGAGATCTTGGAGCAAATCATATAACCCCCCCTGCCCTTAGTCTCTGCATCTATGAAACGGGCCAAATACACAGGACAATTGTAGATGCCTGATGTTTTGTCTTCTTTGGACTAAATCACCTCATTTTTCTTTGGTAGCAAATCTCCTCCCACCCTCAGTCCATGTGCTAGGGACAGGGTGGACCTTGCACCTTCTCCCAAACACCTGGGGTACACACATGACCTGGCTCTGGACAGCAACCTAGCCCACCTTCCCGGGCCAGGCATGAGCATGTGACTGAAAGTGCCCACCAAAAATGGATGCTGGAGCCTACGGGCAAAAGCACTTTCTTTCTTCCCAATTTTTAGGCTCATAGAATGTAGGCTACAGGCGGTCATCTTTGCCACCTGTAAGGGAGTTCCTTGTGAGAACAAAGCCAGTATAAAGGCAGGCAAAGCAGTGTGGAGAGAGAGCAGGCACGCAGGTGGGAGCAGGTCTATCATGGCATTCGGGCACCTGGATCCAGCCAGACCTACAATCATCAAGATCCAACCTAAAGACTTTTTTTTTCTTTGCATCATCTGGCTACCATCATTTGCACCTAAGCAAGTGGCTGCCCCTTGGAAGATAATGTGAATGTCAACAGAGAATACCACACAGTCGCCGAGCGCCACCTTGGCCACAGAGCACCCTCAACAAGTACTAGCTGTTTCTGGGAGGACTCAGTGAAATGATGTATGAAAAGGACTTTTCCAGAGACTTGTGGAGGGTGAGTCTGCAATACGTGACAGCTGTTACTCCTCGGGGACAGCACCTCGAGCACCAAGTCATTCATGCCACAGCCCAACCAGCCAGAGGGCTTGAATGAGCCCACATTTTAAGCTCTAGAGAAAAGAAGTTAATAAACCCCAAATGTAAGCTTCCTGAGTGGCAAAGCTCATTGTAGTAACCACTCAGCTCAGTGTGGTCTAGTGGACCTCAGCAGAGCTATTCAAATGGGAAAATGATTTTGTTACTAGTCAAGTCAGGGCAAACTCTGAAGGGTAAACCATTAGGTTGCTGCAGAAGCTGAATCTTTTCAAAAGGAAAAAAAACATAAAATTAAAAGGCATTAAAGGGATGGATTAAAAAAAATCCATCTTGTTTCTAAAATCCCAATTTAGAACTCCTGCCAAGAGTTATGGCTGACACACGACTCCACTTCATCTCGATGGCAAGAAAGATTTAATAATTGCTTTTTTATTTTTAATGGTCGATGTACTTAGCCATTTTTCCAAAAATACCATTGTGGGGCTGGGGAGAAGAGGGGAGAGAGAACAGATGGAAAGTGACAGAGTGTGTCAATTGCTCACATCATTTCACAGCCCCAGCAGTCACAAGTGGAAGTCATTCAGCACGTGATCAAGCTGCCGTCCTTGGGTTCCACGGCCATTGGCTGATTTCACGTGTACCTGCTTCAGACAACTCCATCTTCTAAGGCACAAAACCAAATAAAACTCTGACAAAACATCAAAGGCTGGATGTTGCTGATAAACTCTTTCCTTTTTTTCTTTTTAAAATTTTAATTGGCACATAATAATTGCAAATATTTGTGGGGTACATAGTAATGTCACAATACATAGTGCTCACAGAGGGGTAATGCGTATGCCCATCATCTAAAACATTCCTCATTTCTTTGTGTTGGGAACGTTCAATGCCCTCCTTCCTCCCATTTAAAACTGTATATTATTGTTAATAGAGTCACCCCGCAGTGCTATTAGAACACTAGGACTTACTCCTCCTACCTTGCTGTAATTCTGTGTCCTTAACCAATCTCCTCCTAACCTTCCCTGTCCCTCCCCTTCCCAGCCTCTAGTACCCTCTGCTCTACATTTTACTCCTATGACATCAACTTTTTTAGCTTCCACGTATGTGTGAGAACATTCAGGGTTTAACTCTCTGTCTCTGGCTTATTTCATTTAACATAATGTCCTCCAGTTCCATCCGTGTTGCCACGAATGACAGAATTTCATTCTTTTTTATGGCTGAATAGTGTTCCCTTGTGTCTATACACCACATTTTCGGTATCGGTCCATCTGTTGTGGACACCTAGGTTGATTTCATATCCTGGCTATTTCAAGTAGTGCCACAATAAACATAGGGCTGCAGATGTCTCTTCAATATACAGATTGCTGGCAAACTCCTTAAAAATGATCTTTTGATAACTTTTAAATCCATCCACATCTATGTCATGGGCAGGCAATTTAGGATGCTGCCATTATCCTGTCAAGGTAAGGTCAAGAAAGAGGTAAGAAATTAACTCATTGAGTAGCTACCACCTAAAAACCCTCCTTTAAGCCTCACCCCTACTCCATAAGACAGGTAATTAGTAACACTGATTTATAGATCCTGAGTTCAAAATAGTAACACAACTCACTTAAGGTCACACTAGAAATAGTGAGGACAGGTCTGTCAGCTCTGTCCAGTTCCATGCCCTACGCCACTCTCCACCAATGAATAGTTTATTTCTTTCCCTCCCTCCCAATTCTTGATTTTATCTATGGCAGGCGTCCTCAAACTACAGCCCACAGGCCACATGCGGCCTACCTAGGACATTTATCTGGCCCACTGGGTATTTTTGCAGCCGCTGCCTGTCCTGCTTAGCAGCCGACTCATCCCAGGGCCCGCAGTCCGGCCCTCCATTGGTCTGAGGGACAGTGAACTGGCCCCCTGTTTAAAAAGTTTGAGGACCCCTCATCTATGGTAACTGGAGCTCACTAAGAATATGGACCAGGCCTCTCTTTTCCAAAAAAAAAAAAAAATCTGAGGAAGGACACAGGGAAAAAGGAAGGAAAGCCGATCCAGGCAGGCCCTTAGTCCTCCAGGGCATGGCCCTATGGGGGCCCTGAAGACCAGTAAAGGAGCTCAAATCTTGGTAAACAGGATCATCACCATCAGGTTGCTTTTTCTTCTGTTTTCTTTTTGTAACCCTTTGGACTCCATGAATAGTCTTTGCAGATTAGAATTTTCCAACCTAAGAAAATATAATTAAACAGGAGAATAAGCTTGAAGTCACAAATAATACAGTAGAACTCCAGAGGTTGACCAGTTTGTGGGTGGTCAACTTACAGAGGTCCAACTGTAATTGCTAACATCCTTTGACCGATATGCTTACTGTCTGCCTGGGACTTGTCTAATCGTTTCGTCTAAATTAACTCAGAGACTGTCTATAGCAATGCTATGAGGTAGATACTACTATCATCTCCACTATCCATAGGACCACCAAGTCTCAAAGGAGTCATGTGGCCAGGATCGACCAGCTGGTAAATGGTACAAACCGAAGCAGCTTGCTCCAGAGCTCAGGCTCGAGTCCACCACGTTAGCTCACAGTTGTTAACCGCGTCCCATAAACAATGTTTATCCCTGACTTCAGCCACATCTGGAAGAGAGAGTTTAGCCTGAAGAAATGAAGAGTGCAGAAAAGCAGAAGTGGAGTGATGGGGTGAAGCCAGTGTCAGGATGGGTGGGGGCCCATGAAACCATCTTCCAGCCCAGCCCCCGAAGACTCACATGAAGCTTGTTAGGGGAAGGTAAAAATGGCAGACTCACTTGCTGCAGGGGGCAGCCCCTTCATGCAGACATCATCCTCTGCCTCAGGGATGTTGGCCAACTGGGCACAGATGGCAGATGACAGGAGCAGCCACAGAACTGGAGACAGGGCTTCTGCTATCTGTATCCTTCAAGTCAGGAAAGCCAGAGCTGGAGCGGCAGGTGCCTTGGGTGACCAGGAGAAAAGCAGACACATTCACCAGTCCTTTGCAGAGGGCTGGCATTTCCATAGAATGCATGAGTTAGAGCCATGAGAAGTTCTTATTTCTCCTCTATCATCAAGGCCCTACTTTTACTCTGGACTGGTGTTCAGTGATCTGTATCTAGAACAAGATAACAAATCAAACGTCAGACAGATACATGTGTACACGTACACACAGGTGGATTTCTATGTGTATAGACACATGTGTACTCACATCTCCATCGTTTATGAATTTGAGTGCATACATTTTCTCTCTGCTGAGTCACTGAGATGTTTGAAAAAGAATAAACAAGACTCTTAATGCTTGTAGTGATTTCCTCAGTTTACCAGAAGGGAGAATTTCTTAGAAGAGTCCTTCAGGCGAGAAATCTTGTCGTGAGCCTCTAGGACTCATAAATGCATGGAGCCTGTTGTCATGACCTCACAGCAGCAATGAGGTCCCCCCATTTTTACAGCTTTCTGCCTTGATGCTGTTCCTCTGGTTCTCGGGGGTGCCCACTTCACCAGCCCAACCTGCTTGTAAATCCCTTTGGCCAGGGACCTGTTTACCTACCTGTTTCCCTCCCATCCCAGAGCCCAGCAGCCTTTTCCTGCACATCTGGAGGTTGGGAAATGAGAAAAAGAATCTGTCCAGGCCACCTTCCATGCCCCTGCCTGCCATGATATCCAATTCTGGAATGATCGGTGGAGGTGCAATGAGTTGAAAATGAAACAAAGATCAAGGAATCAGTGTTGAAAGACACCGTGAAGGTCTCAGTTCCATTGTACATTCACCGTTAATTGAGCACTTACAGAAGGCCAAGCAGTCTCAAACCCGGGTGGAAGGTCAAGTGATGAGGTCAGCTGGCTTCCTCGGAGGTCAAGCTCTTCTCCTCCTGTACCACACTCGATCGTTAGAAATCGCATTCAAATATTGAATCACAATATTTCTTCCCCCAACTTATCTCCTCGGACTTGGGTATTAGTTTAAATCATATTGTTACTGAACCACAAGGATCTGAATGTTTAAAAAAAACCTAAAAGATATGAGGCATAAAAAGAGAGTTGAACAAAGAATTTTAGATCAGGAGAGATTTTTCCACGGTATGACACCAAGGAAAAGTTAAATAAAATTTTGATGGATTTGCCAGTATAAAATCTGAAATATACATACTATCTGTACACTAAATAAAAGGCAGGAAGTAAACGGAAAAGAAATATTTGCAACTTAGAAGGCAGACAAAGGGCTAGTAGTCTTAATAGTCACACGTAAATCTGCCAAGATAGTTTAAAAGCGTAATATCCAGTACTGAGGAAAATTTGGAGACACAAGGTACTCTGACACAGTGGTGGCCTAGTGTAGGGGACAATGCTCTCTAACACATCAAAGACAAACAAAATTGTTCATAACCTTTTGTTTGTTTGTTTGAAGAGACAGGGTCTGACTCTGCCACCCAGGCTGGAATGCAATGGTACAATCATAGCTCACTGCAACCTTGAACTCCTGGCCTCCAGGGATTCTCCCACTTCAGCTTCCTAAAGTGCTTGGACTACAAGACCAAGCCACTGTACCTGGAAAAAGTGTTCATAACCCTTTGAATCCTATAACTACTTCTAGAACTTTTCATTAAGTAAATAATAAAAGAGACGCACAGAATTTTCCAAGGTTGTTTGTCTTAGGAGTCATTACATTGGAGAAAAATATAGGAAAAAAAATAAATGAACAAAATAGAATTTTATAAATAAATTGTGATAAATCTTTCAAATAGAATATTTTGCAACTTTTTTTTATTAAGTCATTTGTACATAGATCATGAATACATTTATGCCATTATGGGATTCAATGTGTTGATTATTTATGCAAATTGGAGTGCTTACATCCTACTAATTAACATAGACTTCACCTCAGTTACCCAACTACAGCGTTAAGACACTTGTGTTCTACACCTGATAAAAAGTGGCATTACCAAAAAATATTTAATGACTTGGAAAATTATTTACAATACATACAAAAGCCAAGTTGCAAAATATGTTCTTTCAAAATAAGACAATATTATATATCTTGTAGGTCTGCCTAGGAGGAAAACATAGAAAGTTAATAACTGAAGGGATTAATAGATAATTGTCAGAGATGGGATTGAGTAATACACACACACACATAAAATTTTCTATTTTCCTTTCTGCTTGCAATATTTTAGTTTTTTGCAATGAACATGAATACAACATTTCATATTGTACACTAACCTGACATTCAGTGTTTTAAGTAGCTTTACTACAAAATTAATCGATGTTAAATCTTTCATAAAAAGTCAAGCTCAGAGACTTTTTTCTTCTGGTCTTTCATCTATCCAGCTCCTACATTTGTAAAAGCCATCACTTTAACCCTGAGTTCCAGCCTGCTGGGGTCCTTTTGCCCCTGTTCTTGACATTGGATGCCTTGGCCTCCCAGCTCTGCCCCTTCGGGAACTTTAACCAGCACACCTTCTCTTCCTTAGTCCACCGCTTTGGGTGGAGAATTGAGAATGGGCCAGGGTAGGTATCCCCTGCCCCCAACCCCACCCCACCTCTGTCCTACAAGGGCAGAGGGGGAGGGATGGAGAGCCAGGGCAATTACCACATCGAATGCAGAAATGACAGGGAGCAGACTGGTGACAGAGGGGAAACGGCACCAAAACAGAGACATTATAAGGAGGAGACACAGAAAAAAACATTCTGCCTCCAATCTGATTATTCAGCCAAAGAAATAAAACCTCTGGGGCCAGCTCTCTGGCTGCCTGCCTCGTCCACAGACCCGGGCACTGTGGCCAGCCCACTGGGCATCAGTCACTTAAATGGCAACGATATCTGACAGACAGAGCACCAAGCCACAGTCCCATGTGTCCCTAATGTGGTTAAAGTTGGAGAAATGATGCAGCAGAGAATAGACTAAAGTGGTTAGTGTCCCCTGGATGCATCGGGCGTAGGTTCTGCCGGCCTGGGCAAAACACCTCTATGTGTTTATCTCGAAGGGCCCTGAGCTGGCTCCTTGCTGGTGCCCGTGTTGCTCATCTCAGAGCCAATGGGAGCCTCCGCCAAGATGCAAAGTGCTCCTGCCTGCTGTCCCCCACCTTCTGCCCCACCCCCAACCGTTCAAGGCTCCTAGGCATCTCTAGGGCCTGCCTTTCCTGGGCGTCCACCTGTCCTGGGGGCCCGGCCAGGCCCCCTTCTCCTGGAGTCTTCTCACCTTTTGAGTCAGAGTTACCTCTCTCTAGTGCTCACTTCCTCTCATTTCTCTGTAGTGTTGGCCAGGTTTGGGGGGCAAAGCAGGGTGTGGAGAGCCTTAAGAAGGCGGTCGTCCGCTCCTAAGGGAGGAAACACCACCATCTCCTGCTCTTTCATGCTTTCTGTACCAGGGCTTGGTGGGCAGTTGCGTGAGTTGTCCCTGTTCTGATTTCCCCTGAAAAAGAAGGGTTTTACCATCATTCCCCAAAACCATTATTACATAAATATCTACCTACCTAATATCCTGAAGTCTGAGGTTCACAAAAGCTCCCTACTTCCAAAAGAAACTCACTATAGTCATAACTACTGTTATTATTATAAATCGCCTTCATTTCCCATGCAGCTGCTGGGAACGAGGCCCTATTCTATGTGCTCTGAGAATATTGTTCCGAACCTTCAGAATAAGACCACAGGGTAAGTCCTCATTCCACATTAAAAATGGGAAAATTCAGGCATGGAGAAGTTTAGCAACATGCCGGAAGTCCAGTCACTCACAATGTGTGAAATTAGGGATGAACCCCAGATCTCACTGGGTATCTGTATTTCCTCCACCGTTCTGAGTGCTCTGGCTCTGCCTCTGACTACGACATGGACTATGTCCATCCTTGCCGTGTGCACGCACTTCCCACCGTCCTCCCAGAAAGAAGGTGGGTATTCTCTGGCAGGCTCTGTCTGTTTACTTCTTCCATCCTATCTCTTACGCTGCCTTAGCCTAGACCATTTGGGCCCAGAGTGACGACTATCTGCTGGTCCAAGATCTAGGCCATTTTCTAGTCAAGCCATAGGACTCTTTGCAAGGATGGAGCCCTTCCCTACCTTATACTGCACGGTTTTGTGGCGATAGCAAGTCAGAGGTCAGAGGGAACAGTAAAAAGCTTAGGAAGCGGGTTCTTGCATGCCAGGGCTCAGAGCAGCATTATTCACCAAAGCCAAACTGTGGAAACAACCTGAACAGCTACCAAAAACAAATAGCTAAAAAAAATGTGGTATATACATACAATGGAATATTAGCCTTTAAAAAGAAGGAAATACTGATAAATGCTACATTATGGGTGAACTTTGACAATATTAGGCTAAATGAAATGAGCCAGACCCAAAACAACAAATATTGTATAATTCTGCTTACAGGAGGTACCTGGAATAGTCAGCTTCACAGAAAGAAAAATAGTGGTACCTGGGACTATTGGAGGAGTTATTACTTAGTGAGTATAGAATTTCTGTATGGAACAATGAAAAAGTTCTGAATTGTGGTGATGGTTACATGACATTGTGACTTACTTAAAAGTCATTGAAATGGTAGTTGGGGAGAGTTTACCAGAATAAAGAAAATACTTAAAAATACATATATGGAATCCAGTCCATGATGATGCAGTGATTGGCGTGGCTCTCAATTTCCCCTTAATTGTTTCAGTATAATAGCGGGCGAGCTGGCAGTAGGGAGAACTGCCCAAGCTGGCCAACTTCAGTTCCCTTCAAATGGCCAGACCTGCATTTGGAAGGATCCTGAAGGGACACAATTTTCAATTCCTCCTTGGGAGTGTCAAAAACCCTGCCAACAGGGCTGGCAAAAGGTGGAATTAGGCCATCCTTCTGAGCCTGGGCCTGGGCAGGCCCTTGACTGTAAACAACCCTAACCTCCAGTCCTATCCTGAGCTTCCATGTCTGGTCCCCAAAATGACCTGCTAGGACTCCTCAAAATGGCAGCAGGTGACCAGAACCAAGTCAGCAACCTGGCATTACAGGCTTAGTATTAACAGCTTAACAGGCTGACTCTCCCAGAAGACATATTTGCATTTTCACTGGGTATTCTCAAGACAATAGTTTAAATCAAAGGAGAAAGTACATACCTATTCTCTCATTAAGCATTTGTTGCTTATGGGACACACAGCTACATGATACCTTCCCTGTCAAGGATATGAAGGTCACATGTTCCAGGGAGCTGCCATTTAGAGCTAACTTAACCTGCCCCATTGGAAAAAAACAGAATTCTGGGTGGCCACAGAGAACCAAGGAACCTCTCTGAAAAAGTTGGTCGCCTAGTTTGTGAAGGAGGCTCTTCTGGGCTGGTTCTCGCTCTTCCTCCAGGTCTTTAGATTGTAATTCATGAACTCAGTTCCAGCCACAAAAGCCTCTCAGGTTACCACCTAAACCACATTCCAAACAGAAGGATGGACAAGTAAATAACTCTGCCTTCCCACCCCGTTAATCCCATAGTTGCAGGAACGAGGGCAAGGCATCCCCAGCCTCCCTCCTCCTTGGTGTTCTGTGATGACTGAATTACCCCCTCACATTCCCAGCTAAACTTCCTAACTCAAAATTTGACCTTTGAAACAAACTAAAATTCATTCTCAGGTGAGCAGGTAATGGTACCTTGCAAGTGCTGGCTGAAAGCAGGCAGGGAAGGATGAACACCCCAAAATGGGTCTTGGTCCAAGGGGCTAAGGGGTTTCCTGCTTATTAGCCTTGAAGGAGGCACCATGGCAACTTGCCCGTCTTCTCCCAGCCCTCACAGGCAGCTTGGGCTGTGCCAGCTCCTGACAAGCAATTTTAGAACAAAGGGGTCAAAAATAAATAAATATTTTAAAAAATAAAACAAAGGGGTCAAGTTCACTGGTGGAAGCATGGAAGACAGGACTGAAGGGGAATCTTGGGGACAGGGCTGGACCTCCCTAGTCCCCTTGCCTGAACTGAATAATCTCACCCTAGAGCCTGGAAGCAGCTGCCCACTCTGAGGCCCTCACAGTAGGTCAAGTTTGTGCTGTGTGGTTTGTGGGCACTAGTTCATTTAATGTTCAAGTGAAGCAAAAACCATTATCTTCTCTTTGTAAATGATGGAACTGAGAACACAAGGAGGTAGGATGACCATGTAAGAAAATTAATTTATAGTTCCCCTCACTCCCAAAGGAGAGGCTGAAAACAATATTTTTCAAAGGCTTGATTCATGGAGTGCCTTTTGGCCACTAGTCTATGAAGTATTTCTCGTTTTCCAAAGTGGGGGTGGCTGTTTCTCTGCAGCTCCCAACCTAGGAAATCACTGCCCTCCTCAGTACAGATGTGAACACACCTGCAGCCCCTCTGGACTGGGAGTGCCTTGGAGTGCCTGGTCATCATGGCTCCCAACTGAGCTGAGGCCAGTGCTGGAGCCAGACACGCATGATGCCACGTAGCATGACATGAGAAGAACCCCAAGAACACAGGATGTTCTGTAAGATGTTCCTTCCCAGAGATGCTGACATTGAGAAAACAACCAGACCCCATGCTCCAGACCCATGGACCTCCACGGATGACCCTTGCCTACAGTCTGTAACTAACACCAAGGCCAGACCTTACATCATACAAACCTCGTGTATTTTCTTAGTCTTGGGGAGCCATTTGCCTTGAAAATATCCAACAGCTGTGCATTCCACAGGCAATTGTACATCAGTCATGAGTCACAGGGGAAAGTGCCATCATTGCTTCCAAATCTGCTAATGCACAGACAGGCACCCAGCTTCCAGCAGCCAGGGAATAGACAGGTCTCCAAATTCCAGCTGGCCCCTTTCTGCTTGCTGCAAAGCTTCAGACATCCGGCTAGAAGATTGGTAAGTGTGCTGGCCCTTGACTGGGGTGTGTATGATTACATAAGGGTTTGAGCACCATTTGACAGAGCCATGCTGCTCTCTCTATCCTCACAATGGTCTGAGTTCGCCCACTCAACTCACCTTTTCCCCTTTTCCTTCTCTCTATCTCTCTGTCCCTCACCCTGTTCCTCTCCCTCTTTCAACAACTTGAGGCAGAGTATGTCGAAAAAATTAGAAAGAAAATATTAATTTTTTAAAAATCAATAGTTTCTCATAAATGCATTAATGTACACAGTTATAATTTAATAAAGAAAAAAATCAACAGTTCCTATTTCTTGAAGACCCATTATGTGCCCAGGGACTTTGTGAGCACTGATTCTAAGTTTTCTCAACTCCCTGCTGGCTGAGCTAGCCTTATTCAGTATGTCTCCATTTGCAAATGAAGAAACCAAGGCAATGGAAACTAAGTGACTTCCCCAAGTTCTGCAGCTGGGAAGAGGCAGAGCCAGGATTCAAACCCCGATCTGGTTGATTTTCTCATTACACTTTCTTTTCTGTCCCCCAATCCTAGGGGGTCCTCCCATTGGCCCAGGCCATGGCCGGGGTCAGCATCCTGAAGCCTGGAGGAAATGAAACATGACTCACCAGGCAGACCAGGGGGAGGAGGGGAAAGGCAGTGGCAGGGCAGGAGAGACCTAGGAGGGAGGTTATGCAGAAGGAAACTGTTTGTTGTGAAACGTTTAATTATTGCACTTGGGGGTAATTTATTATCAGGGAAATTAAGTGATTCCATTAGCCTCCTGTCGCTTTCCAAAATAAATCTGTCAGAGTGGGGTGAGGGGGGGAAAGGGAGATGAGAGCTTCTCTGTTTTAATTTGTTTTTCTGCAGATTGCCAACTGGAAGCGCGGGGCTCCATTTATCCAGGGGAAGGGAGCTGGCGACTGTCCTGGGCGAGCCTCTGCTACATTCAGCCCCTCTGCAGCCACATTTCCAAAGCAGAACAAAAGACAGAGCCCAGCTTAGGGAAATGGGGCAAGTACCCAGTCAATGAAGAAAGAGTTCAGAGGCCTGGGAATAGGACCTGTTCCTGCCACCAGCCGTGATGTGGGCAATTTACAGCCCAGCTAACAAATCGGTTCTAGGATGGTTGTGTCCCTAAGCACCAGTGGACTTCAGCTTATAATAACCACACGTCCCAGGTGTATCTTAGCATGCATGGGGTTACAATAAAAGTTCTGTCAACAGGCAGTGCCCTTCTCACCACCAGGTACTCTTGCTGTCTCTAACAGGTGTGGCTCTCAGGCTATTATCAGGAAGAACCCAAGTCTGAGCTCTCAGAGGCTCACTAAGCACCGCCCTCCCTGTCTCTTTCCATGTACTCAGAGACCACCTTACACACACCTCAGGCAGCCACCTTACAGCAATATGACGTCCTGCCTCCCTGGCCTGGGAACAACTGAAAATAAGGTGCTTTTGTTTGATTCCTTATATCTGAACTAGCCCAGAGCCTGAACAAATGTAAAAATGCTTTATTACTTTTTCTAACCCCAGTGCTTGGCACTCAGCAGGTACTTAATATAAATTTGTTGAATTAATTGATCATTCTGTAATACGAAATTTCTCACTAGTGGAATGGATAACCAAATCTTAACCAAGGGAGAAGGGACTGCGGCTTTTTCATGGAAAATTTAACTATCTAGAGGAAAATGAGCTAAGAATGGTCTGGTAATTCTAGTGGAGAGATGCCAAATTATACTTCTCTGCCCAAGAGCTCTGATCCCCTCAGCAACTTGGCTGTGACTTCACAGGGATGAATGCTACCAACCACTAAGGGTGCCAGAGGCCACGGGTCTCTGGAATCTCCCTCCCTCAGATGCCCAGCCCTGGCCACGTCTGCAGGGATCTGCGATCTTTCTCTGTTTCCTCATCATTTCCTCATCTACAACATGACAACCGAATAGCAGAATCTGCCCTAGAGATGAAGGCAGGAACTACAGAGTGCCAAGATCAGTGTTTTGGCTGTGGGCAGATCCAGGCACCATGTGAGATTTAACAGAGTGGCCTCCTCCAGGCCCTATAGATGGAGGCAGGAACTCTGGAGCAGCAAGATCGGTGTTTTCACCACAGGCAGATCCAGACACCGTGTAAGATCTTCTGGATCAGGGATCAGAGCATTTCAAGGTCTGAGCATGAACCAAGCTCAATTACATCTCACGTGGCTGCCGTCAGTGTCATCTCTAGTGTCACCGTGAGAGTGAGACTTGTATGCAATCAGAAGTCTTTACCCCCGGCCCATGACTGGTATTTGTCCAACAGATCCACAGCCAGGAGAAACATAGTCTGGGTGGTTTTCAAAGTCAATAAATAGCTTTGGTTACCAGCAACCATTCAGTCTGAAGATGTGCCTTCTAGGGGAGCAAATGAACACAGGCTAGGAGGGAGATCAGATACCTCGCCCAGGCCCTGCACATCCGGGGCCCCACCCTCCTAACAAGGGCTGGGAAGGCAGGGTGGGGGAGCCCTCCCTGTCCCTCAAACATGGCTGCCTGGGTCCCCCATCCATGAACTGAATAGATAATACCAAGTAAGCTGCTCAAATCAATGTGCCTCAAACCTTAATATGTACAAAACTCAACTGGAGATCTTGACAAAATGCTGATTTTGATATAGGAGGAACAGGGAAAAGCTTGTTTTTCTTCATTTCCAACAAGCTCTCAGGCAATAGCAAGACCATGTTTTGAGTGGTTATTCCCTAAATTCTCTGAGCCTAAGTTCCATATGCAAAATGAGCTGTCTCAGAAGGTTGCTGGGGTTTGACACAACAACAAACATGAACCGCCTAGCAATGTACTAGACATGAGTTGTACTTTCCTGGCACTTCTGCACCATTCTAGCTGACCCCTGAGCAAGTGGTTCTTGACCTTGTTTAGCTAATATACCCCTATGAGAACCTAATAAAAACTGAGAACTCTTGATCAGCCAAGATGGGCTAGGTTGTGCTGCAGTAACAAACAAGTCCAAAATCTCTATGGTTTAACACAGATGGTTTGCTTCCCGCTCCTACTCCCTGTCCAGCATCCAGCATGAGGCAGTGGGGACTCTGCTCAGTGAAGTCATTCAGAGACCCAGACCAACAGAGGCTCCATCACAATATACTGATACCAAGTCCATGATCATGATATGACCACAGTAGAGGGGAGGAAAGTAATAAATCACACTTTGGCTCTTATAGCAGCTGCCCAGAAGAGACACACATCACTTCTACTCACATTTTAGAAGCCAAATTCCAGGGTGATGCCTCATTTCAAAGGGGCCAAGGAAGTTCAACCCTATCCTTTCCCCAGAAGATAAAAAACCAGAAGTATTTGGTAAAGAACATGATGGTTACCATCAATCTCCTTCCTAGGGCAAAGAATACAAATATAGAAGCTTGTCTACAATTACAGGAGTTCCATACACCACCACCACTGCCTCAAGCCTAGTCTACCTTTAATATTTTCTGAGCATGGTCAAAGAAGATTTGGGGAGAAATAGTGCTCATTCTTCAAGCCAGTAAATGCTGATTATCTATCATTTCCGGCACATTCTGGGTGAGCAACAAGACAGATCAGGTCTATATATAGCCTCTCAAAGGGCTTATATTCTAAAGGTGATAAACAGACAGTAAGTCAGGAAATAACAGCAGATAGATAGTAAGCACCCTCCAGGTAAAGGGACAATAGTGTGATCTAACAGAGAGCACCTGGAAGAAGGAGAGGAGAGGCCTAGGAAGACCTCTCTGAGAGGTGAAACAGAAGGGTGAGAAACAGCCACTTGACCATAGGAAGGAAAGTATATTCTTGGCTAGAAGGAAAGTTCTCTAGGCAGAGGGAATAGCAAGTGCAAAGGCCCTGTGGCAGAAAGAGACCACTGTGCTAAATGAATAAGCAGAAGGCCAGTGTGGCAAGGACTTAGTAAAGCAGTCAGAAGTAGGAGATACGGTAGAAGGTGGGGTCTGAGAGGTCCATAAGGGCCTGACTATATAGACCCCAGGTATGTATTCATGCTCCCTGACCCAGATCCTGGGGTATCCTTCCCCCATTTCAAGGGGAGTCAGAGCTAACCCTGAAGGATGTGAGCAGCAGTCAGCTGGGCTCTCAGGACAGCACAAGTTAAAGCTGAAGCCAAGGCCTTGAGGGCCAGTGATGCTGGTGCTAAAGCCAGCAGCCTAGGGAGCCAGACCCTTCATAAGCATCAGCCCTCCCTTCTCTCCCACTGCAGGACTCACCTTAAGAGCTTTCTCTACAGCTCAACACATCTCTTTCTCTGTGTAAAGCCCAGTGCGGTCCTCTCCCCTCCCCTCAGGCTCCCTGTCTCCAGAACCAGTTGCCTGCTTCCTTCCCTCTAAGCTGTCATGATGTTCTCCCCCTTTAAATGCTGTTCTGTGTCCTTCTTACCAGAACACAACTATGCTTCCCGTAGAAAACAGCAGAAATCTCACCTCCTTTCTGAAACTCTAAGGACCACCCACAGCTGGCACCAGCTGGCCTCTTCTTGAATTTCTTACTTTTCCCCAAGTCACTGGCAGGGTAGTTTAGTTATTTTGGCAAAGTATTTTTGGCTACTGGCTAGTGGCACAGGGTACTATTTCACCAAGAGTGCTCATCTCTCCAAAGAAATCACAAGCTCACGGAGGACAGGAGTGATGTAGCTAAGCAGGCATCTACTCACGCACCCACCAGAGCACCCAGCATGGAGTTGGGGCTCGGGAAAGAGTTTGGCTCGCAAAGACAGAGGCAGCAGAGTGGGCCGTGTCCATGTCCAGTCCCCATATCTTGCTGTCCATGTCCCCATATCTTGCAGTCCCCATATCTTGCTATCCATGTCCAGTCCCCATATCTCTCCAGGTAGTTTCCTCTTTCCTCCCACATGAGGTCTGGAGCTGACCAGGCCTCAAACAGTATTTGTGGAATTAACCACCATCTTGGCTTGGTGATTTGGGATGGGTGACTTGACAGCTCCCTAAATTAGGGATGACACAAGTTGTTCCTTCCACATGAGATTGCTGAAAAGATCAAATGAAACACGAATGGGTTTTGTGAACTGTGCAGTCCTCACATTATGAGTGGCTGAATGAACCCCTGGTCAATAGACCTTGACATTCCCCAGTGGACACCACACCCCGTGGAGAAGGATGTGAACCAGAGAGTTTGTCGAAGCACATCCTGCTTCCTACCAAAAAGGCCAGACCAAAAGCAAAGAATAACAACGGGGTCACATTTCGGGGGAGGGTGTCCAAGCTTTGAAGGATGAATGCTTCTCTCCTGCCATGTTTGGTATCAACTTTACTTGCCCTTTACTTTCTTCTCTGTGCCTGTGGGAAGACAGGAAGAAGAGTCCAGCAGCCAGGAGGGGAGCAGGAGTGTGAGTGGTCAAGTTTCATGTTGTGTTCTTAGTGCCTGGCCTCCTTCCACCTTCATTGTTTTTTAGGAGGCTTGTCTGAGTTGAGTTGCCCTCCAGAGGCCTTCCCTGGCTTCTGGCACATTCTCCCCATCAGAGGAGATCCCTGCCCTGACCCATCAGAGAGGGACCTGGGGGAACAAACACCCTGGACGTTCTACCCTCCCACCCTCTGGTCTCCTCTTAGCACCTCCCATCGACTGAAACCACTGGAAGCCAGACACGTAAGAAAACCTTGCTGAGCAGTTCATGGAGTTCAGCTCCGTGTGGACATCAGAAAAGGTTCAGTCCATCCCATGCTCAGGACAACAGCTTCAGAAACTCCTAAGCAGCGAATGACATAAAACAACACCGTTCTCGGCACCTCCATGCCCAGGCAACATTGCACAGGCACACAAGGATGAGTAGATTCTGGCTGACCTTGGGCAAGTCCCTTAATCCATCAAAAGTTCAGTGTGCTTTTAGCACCTGCTTCATAAGCTTGCTGTAAGAATGCAAGCAGATAAAACTTGTAGAACACTTAACCTAGTCACTGGCAAGTATTTTATCTATTTTCATTAGTACTCTCTCAAAGCAGGTGTGGAGTTTTCCAGGTATCCATGCAGAGGACTGGGACCCCTGATGTTCTCACACACATCCCTCAAAAGGAAAGGAGTCACCTACCATACCTGCCCCTAGGACTCTTGAAAGTCATGTTCATCACCCAAGCCCACCCCCCTCCCCAGGACTCTCAGAGTAGCCACTGGATAAAGACGTCTCAGTTCAGAACAAATAGGAAAAAAATCTACCCTGGCAAGTTCCCAGACCCTGATTGCTTACCACACTTTGACACTCCTCTTATAACTAGAAAAGGAGGGAGATGGCAGAGGCAGAAGCCAAGCCCCAACCTGGGCACACACACACCACCCAGCATGGAAGTCTCACCTAGTCAGATGGTGAATCAAGATGTCAGTCTGCCTCTCCCACCCCCAGTACAGAGTGCTGGTCACCCACCTGCCTCGTCACATTCTGAATCTCTCGCACCATTAGAGACTCAACACTGCAAACAGTACACGCCCAATAAATGCTTGTTAGATCCAACTGCGCTGAACTCTATTTCTTTCCTCACAGGTGCAACGAGCAGACAGCCCTTCTCAGAACTACTCCCTAAGAACCACCTGCTTTCCTGGAGTAGATGCACATCTGGCCTAGTGACCAATCTTCTCTGCACCACCCAGGAGTTTTAGTCTTATGACATTGGCTACCTCGTCACATCTACCCGCTCTCTGGACTAAGGAATGTCTTCCAGAGCACAGGGGTTGGGGCATTAGTATGAGGTGCTGGCTACTCTCTCTATGCCCCTCCAGGTCCTCCCTTCACCTTTCTCCATTCTGCCTGTGTCCAGGGAGGCCGAACTCCATGAACTGTATCAACAAGGTTTTCGTAAGTGTTTAGGTTCCTGATTGGGGGGGGGGGTGTGCTAAGAGAAGACTAGAAGGTAGGAGGGTGGAGAGGTTAGGGTGCTCGTTCCCCCAGGTCCCTCTCTGATGGGTCATGGCTTGGTTGTGGCTGCATCCCCTACCCAAGGCAATAGCTCCTGGCAGATGGACATCACCCTTGCTGTAGCTCTGTCCAGGTTCTACAATGAAACCTACAGACACAGGTGTGATTGTGGCTTTCTGCTGTTACCAATCCTGGGATCCTTTATCCTCCTTTGCCAGCATCCTTTAGCCCTGCCCACTTCTTTGTAAACAGTCCCCTCACTGAGTTCTCCTTATCAAACTAACCGGCGTATGCTTCTGGCAAGAATAGACCTACAAATCTGAAGAGCTGAGCTCTAATGCCTGCACTACAGCACCTGCCTGTGTGTCTTTTGCAAGACACCTCCCCTTTCGGGGTCTCAGATTTTTCCTTTGTACTGTGGATAATTTTATTAAGTGTCTCTAAGGTCCCTTTAGGTAACATAATTGTTCTCACTTTAATTCCCAGAGTCCCTAGGATGCTACTATATGCAGAGGTGCTGCTGGAAACTACTTGATCAAAGACTGCTAAGGTGGGGAGAGGAGAGAGTATCTGGGGAGAGCAGGAGCCTAGAGGAAGGTCTTTGGGATGGAGATTAAAGTTCACACTGGGTTGTACATTGGCAGAGGAAACTGGTTTCCAGCAATCTATTTTTGGGCTTCAACTGGCCACAATGACAAAGAAGTTTGGTGAGGAGAGGTATGTAAGAAAGCAAAATGGTTAAAAGCATGGGATGAGATGGAGACCTGTGCAGTTTCCTAACTGTGTGACCATAGCCAGCTTTTTCACTAAGGTCGCTATGAGGGGGTTATATGAACACCTCCCTCAAGGAGCTGATGTGAGAGTGAGTGAAATGTATGTGCACTATTTCTCACAGTGCCTGGCACATAGTGAGTGCCACATAGTGGGAATAAATGATTCTCTATCTCAATAAAAAATGCTCTTGTGACCAATAAGCTGGACTGGAAGGCAAGGTGCCCCTGAGTTCTCCAGGAAAGCCAGGGAAACCACTCAACCCTATGGCCCAATGTAGGAGATAGAAAATAAAAATTTAAAGCTATCTTAAGGGTTATGTCAGAAGGAACAAAAAAAAAAAAAAAAAGCACAATAATTATTCCATTCTCCAAATTAAAAAAAAAAAAAAAAACTTGGCAGTACCAGTGAGCTGAGGAGGTAGGAAACAGACTTTGAGGCAAGTGAAGCCACTAAAATCCCCTAAAATCCCGAGGTCAAGACATCACGGAGGAAAAGCTGTGCAAAGTTGAAGACAGAAGTCTACAAGTCCTGTGCCCTAGAAAGTCAAGGACCAGGGGCTGGGCTGTATATGTACAGAGTGTGACTCCCTATGCCCTACCAGAGAATGCCCACTACAGGTTTGAAAACCCCAGGAATTCTAGAGGTTGAAGACTACTAGGCAACATTGAAGCTCTGACCCACATCTCATTAACATGCTATATATCCAGATGAGATGCGGGAGGTCAAGGAATTAAGTGAAAATATTATCCTAATAAACAACCAGATGGGGACCTCAACAGGAAGTAAAATGAAAACTATAAAAAAGAAGCAAATGTAATTTATAGAACTGAAAGGACAATTGCTGAAATGAACATTTTATGAGATAGGTTTAACATCAAATAGGAGATAACAGAAAAGAAAGAGGTAGCAAACTGAAAGACCCATAGAAGGTATTAAAGGAAAGAAAATCAACTTTTAAAAAAGATTCTCAGGCTCAGCGCCTGTGGCTCAAGTGGCTAAGGCGCCAGCCACATACACCTAAGGTGGCGGGTTCAAATCCAGCCCGGGTCCG
>NW_003852416.1:10432033-10449180 GCF_000181295.1 Otolemur garnettii
AAAAAAAAAAAAAAAGGATTCTCAGAAACTAATAGGAAAACATCAAATGATTTATATCTCTATAGTTTGAATGCTAGAATAAAAGAATGGGAATTTCCCCAGGAAAATTTTTAGAGAAATAATAGGGGGAAAAATCATAGTTAGTGAAAATTATTGACTTACAGAACCAAGAAGCTCAGTATTTCATCCTGTTTTTATCCAACCAGTGTAAAAAAAAAAAAAGAATAAAAAACTAAAACAACACAACCTAACACTTGGTTTTAAATTGCTGAAAGCCTTCCTTGCTTCACTCCACCCCAGCCCTTCTTCTTCCTAACCAGTCTGATGAGTATGTTGCTACGGTCTCAGAGTTGCTCTGGACCAGGAGGCAGAGCCAAAGGAGAGGTGCCTTTAACCTTGATCACCAGAGAGACAGGTGCCAGGAGGATCCAGAGCAACAGGTATGGGCATGTGAAGTGTGGCTGCATAGCCCCCGTCTGGGCTCAGGCTTATGTACTGTCCACCTCTGCAAAACAAACCTCAATGTGAGTTATGTGATGAGGAACACCATCTATTTCTCCATAGGAATAGTGGTTGTCTGTTGGTGAGACACTGAGCCAGGCTCCCCTTCTATGTTCATCCATCTCCTCTGACACCTGCAGCTAGGTCTGCCCCAAACTGTGAATTCAGATGCCAGAGTAAAGAATATGTGTCAGCCAGGGTTCTGCAAAGAAAAAGAACAGACAGAAGAAAGAGACAGACAGGTAGACTTATTTTAAAGGATTGGCTTACATGTTAAAATATCTGCGGGGTAGGTGGGCAGGCTGGGGCCCAGGGAAGAGTTGCAGCTCCAGTCCAAAGGCAGTTGCTGCAGAATTCCTTCTTGCTCAGAGGAATTCAGTCTATGTTCTATGAAGGTCTTTAATGGATTGATGAGGTTCACCCACATAGTGAAGGATAATCCACTTTACTCAAACTTCAACAATTTAAATTTTAATGTCATCCATAGACATCTTCACAGAAACATCCAGAATAATGTTTAGTCAAACATCTTAGGTCCAGCCAAGGTGACACATAGCATTAACCATCACAGAGGAGAATGGGTTGAATCTCCCCAGGTCCTCTAATGGCTTTAAAAAGCAGGGCCCCTACACATTTATGGCTTGGGACCCTCTGAGGCCTAGCACCCCAAAACAGTATGTAGGCCCCATGATCCTCCTGAGAATATCTTCTTGGGTCTCTTAGAAGGTAGGGTCCTGTTACACCCATTTGACTCAAACTTAGAATCAAAATTCTCAAGCGAAGTTATCTAGTTACAGCCCTATGTCTCGGCAGACCAGACGCTCAGTGGAACCAAAGTTTCCAGAGTCAGGGATTCCACACTTTCATCCCTCCTGCTGCCACCCAGGCTCCCAAATAATCTGAGGGTGGAGGGGAGAAAGGCAGGGCTAAATGTGAAGGTCAGGCTCACTTAAGATCAGAGGACATCAGACTAACCCAAGAAGCCACAAGGCCCAGCCAGCCAGGGGATGGTGTAGAATTTCTGAATGGAAGAAATTCAGGAACAAAATCCGAATTGCAGATGGGGGTGCAGATCTAAGGCTACCTACACATGCAATGTCACTTGCCATTGGGAACACGTCAGTTGTCTGTGTCAAAGATGGAGACATTGATGGGACTATTGCATAGGGCACTGCCATTTAGCCTTAGGGACCACAGCTCTAAGAAGGAAGGGGCAGGATTCCTTCTCACCAGTGTTACAGGAGAACAGACCTCAGAAGTTAATGGTGGAGTCTCAAGAATCAGTAAAAGTAGTGGGAGAAAGGGAACTTTCTTTCACTCTTTAACTGACACCATGTATTCTATCTGGTATAAAAAAACAGACTTTGATTTTATACAGCTTGGAGACTAGACAATAAAATAGCAAAGTTACCTGACTGCTGCTTGGCTAACTCTATCAGTCAGGGTCCTCCAGAGAAACAGAACCAATAGGGTATGTAAGAGGGAATGGGGGGGAGAGGGGAGAGAGCAATTGTTTACTTTAAGGAATTAGCACTCACAGTTATGGAGGCTAACAAGTCCAAAATCTATAGCATAGGCCAGTGGGCTAAAGAGATCCACAATTGTAGTTCAAGGTCAAAGGAAGTCTTCTGGCAGAAATCCCTCTTCTTCCACTTTTTCTACTAAGGAGAAAGTCAGTCCTTTTTCTATAATTAGACCTTCAACTGATTGGGTGAGGCCCACCCACCCATAGAGTAACCTGTTTTGTTCAAAGTCTACTGATTTGAATGCTACTTTTCTCTAAAAAAATAAAAATAAAAAACTTTCCTGGAACTATCTAGAGTAATGTCTGATCAAATATCCAGATCAGTTTTTCAACTTTTTTTTTATCTCACAGCACACTTGAACCTACAGCTAAACTTCCACGGCACACTTAAAATATGTTGATAAAAAGAAAAAGTGAAAAAAGAGAATATACTTACTGCACTTTAAAACGTCTTCTGAAAATAATTTAATTAATTATCTTTAAAAACGTGCAGCATACCTAAGACCCTCTCCCAGCACACCAGTGTCCCGTAGCACATCAGTTGAAAATCGCTGATGTGGATTCTGTGGCCCAACTGAGATGACACATGAAATTAACCATCACACCATCATTCTGACAAAACGTTCTCCCTGCAGGAAGGGGCTGTGCAGGACACGGATGAATCTGAAAACAGCCCCCACCAATCAGGGTAGAGAGCAGCTGTGATGACCAAACTCTGATGAGCTCCCAGGCAGCATCCACGGAGGGACGTTAGGGAGGCCCATCCCTAACATTCAATCTCAGCTCTACCCCTCGCTTACTATGTAAGTTTAAGCAAGGCAGGTACTTAACCTTCCTGAGTCTCAGTATCCTCACTGATAATATGGAAGATAATAATAGTATTGACTTCAAAAGGTCACTGTGAGATTAAAGAGAAGGTGAACATGAAGTTAACAACATAGAGTTCAAACCCAATAAAAGCTCTCAGCTACTCCCATTGTCATGGGCACCAGCTTTTAAAAGAGTACATGTCAGGTAGTATATAAATAAATCTTACATCTAGTTAACATCATGGTAAAAGGACCTAGACACAGCCACGAGAAGAAGTGCTTATAAAATTGAAACCATCCTCCCTACAGAAGAACAGACGTAGGAAGGAGGTGGGAGGGGAGTAGAGCCCGAAAGAGATGCTGAAAACCTCCCTAAACTTACTTGAAATGGAGTGTCCAAGGAAATAAAGTGAGAATTATCCTGCAAGGCTCCGTAAGGTTAAACAAGGACCAAGATATGGAGCTTCCTGGGAAGTCAAAATGGGATCAGCAACAAAACCTGGGAGGATCTGAAGCTCACAGAAATAGAAGCAGGCTGTGTGGACTGGGCCACCTGTCTACCCCAGAGACACACCAGCAGACTATAGCTCACCCCTTAGCCAGAAAGCCAGGAGGCCAGTGCCACAAAGTCATGAGATATCTGCCTAAACCCTCCAGGCACCTGCTGGAGTCAGGGCCCTCTCTGGGCATGGTCCTGGGCATGCAAAGTCCTGGCACTCCAACTCTGCTGTGCAAGGGCGGCCACTGCTGGGGGACACTTGGCACATCCCAAGCTTAGTCACGATGCATCAGACAATTTATTCAGATTCCTTCAATTTCATTACCAGGCCCTTTGGGAGCCAAATGGGAAAAAGAATCAGTACATGTGCTGCTCAGGGAAGCAATAGTCTCCAAACAGCTTGCCCCTCCCCCCCAAAAAAACACTGGTTCATCACTGGCCCCGCCTACTAGACCAGGGCTCCTGCATTTCCAGGATGTCCAGACAGCTACACTAGAGGGTTCTAAGTTAAACTCTTTGTATACAGATGATACAACTGCCACAGTACTCTCTAACCCCACCCCTACCCTGGAACCTTCTGGACTGCACCATGGTCTAGCAGGGCCCAGCTTTGCCCAACACCCAGTCACCAGCTGTGGAAGGTTTGGGACGTCACCCTCTGTCTCTTTCCTTGCATCCAGGTCCCTCCAGCCAGCTGCCCCTTTCTCTTGAGCATGGTTGAGGGGTCCCTCAGCACTGGGCACAGACTTCTCAGGAGCTGGGCAGATAAGGGCAAGCACTGCTCCTAACACAGCTAGAGCAAGTCCCCAGCAGTCCCTGGGCCCTGTCTCGCACCAAGCAGGGCAGCAAGGACATCAGTGGTCCTCCTGGAAGTGCTGCACATCCACCCACCCTCCCCAGCAAGAAGAGGCTTCCCACCTCCCTGCACCTCCTCACTCCTGCCAGTAGGAGCCAAGGCCAGAGAGACCCCACCTCACCCTCTAAGCTCCCCAAGAAGACAGGAGCTCTGCAGAGTTCCAGGAGCACCTAGGATGAGCAACAAGTTGGGGGCACCTCCCCACAAGGCCTGCTCCCTCCTCTATCAGGCCCAAGTTGTATCAGCCAGGACATTCTGCCCTCTGCCTGACCAACTGACTAGGACAGGCCTAAGCAGCTGTGGCCTTAAGCCTACCAGTCCCCAGCTGACCCAGGCTCCTGCCCTGGGTTTATTGGTGACAACTCAGTTAACAGTTCGACATTGGCCACACACCAGACTCTGAGCTGGGAACAGAGAGAGGAAGGGAGGGAGATGGCTGTGCCGATGCCTATTGTCTGGGGCAGCTGGCAGGGGCCACGGGGAACCTTGCACTGATGCAATGTAGATCTGCAGGCCCATCAGAGCGATAGGGACAAGGGTAGGAGGATGCCCATGGCTGAGGGGCAGACAAGAGAACACAGATCATTCCCAGTGAGGCCTCAGGAAAAGCTGGGCTAAGCAGCCAGAGCAGGGAAACACTTGGTGAAGACCCACACCTGGGATCTAGGAGAATCAAGAAACACACCTGTGAGCACCAGGTGGGAAGCTGAGGGAGAGAAGCTTCTCCAGCACAGGGATGATCTCAGATGCCACCACTGATGCAGAGAATTCACTCACCACTGCCACCAAGGCCAGCCCAGGGAAAGCCTGGCACCTTCTGATCCTCCCTCCTCCTGAGCTACAGAGCTGGTAGTGCTGGTACCCACCTCCTTCTGCCTGAGGCTACCTCAGAGGCTGAGCTCTGATTGCTTCCAGCCGGTTATAGTGGTCCTTTGGGCCTGGGTGTGTGATTCTGGTCAATGACACACAGCCCACTGAAGGGCCACAGAGAAAGGGCTCCTTTGATACCATGGCAATCGTATCTGAAGTGACACCCAGAAGCTACTGTAACCTTCTCGTGACCCTGAGGGCAGAGCTGAAAGAACCTCAGAGCAGGTGGAGCTGGTGGCAAATTTCCTGACTGCCTAAGCCCATCACCTCCGGGTTTTGTTACAGGTAGCAGTGTGCCTTCAGGGAGACACAGGAACCCCTTCTTTTCTCTTCTCCCACACTGGGCTTGAGAAACATCCAGAGCCCAGAAAAAAACTAGGGTTAACAAATGAAAACGCAGGATTCCTAGTTAAATTCCAATTTCAGATAGACAATGAGTAATTGTCCTAGTGTGTTATATCCCATAACATATTGGGAGCGTATTTATACTAAAAATATTATTCATTATTTTTCTGAAATTCTGTATTTTAATTGGCAACTCTACTCAAAAGCCCTCATTCCTCTCTCCTAGAGCAAGCTACCCTCCAAAACAGTTTCATCGCTCTGAGGAGCCTCTGAGGTGACACAAAAGCACCCCAGGGCAGTCTGGGAGCATCAGACAAGCCCAGAGCACCTCTCACTCCTATGCTAAGGCTGAAGACAGCCCAACAAATGGCCTCTTTCCTGTTAGGTCCAAACAAGAAAGAAAGAGAAGTGAGGAGAAGGAATATGACCTTGACCTTGACCTTGACAGCCAAAAACCGCTGATTAGGGGAACATGGCTGAGAGCTGCAAGCACCTGAGTCCCCTAACACCAAACCCCAGGATTAGCCAATGACCTACCCAGTCCCAGCAGCCTGGACCCTCCCCTTCCTACTGTAGTGCAGGACAGGGAAAGGAGGGGAGAGAGACTGTCACCTAACTCACCCTGTGACCAAGAACAATAGCGACACAGGTTCACTGCAGACAAGAGGAAATGATGAGGGTCCATCTGACTGGTTTGTTCTCCCAAAGTCACCCAACAACAGCTCAGTCATTCATCCCATGTTTCTCCCCTTGTCCCATCTATCCCTTGGAGAAGAGAGACTGGGAGAATTGGGTAATGGTTAAGACTCCACACAGAAGGATCCACCACCTGGCTAGATCCTGACCTCCTGGTACCACTTCAGGAGCACGGCAGCTATCATAGGTAGCAGGTCACTCATAAGAGTCCCCTTAGATGGCCTAGACCAGACCATCTAGTCCCTACTCAAAATGAGCCCTAGCCAACAAACAGACTCACTTCCCAACCTCTCCAGGCCTCAGTCTCCTTGTCTGTAAGACGGGGAGAGGAAGAACACTTACCCCAAGGGCCTGGTCATGGCTATGCCTGCAGCAGGCCTGCCCAGCACAGGCAGGGGCTCGGCAGGGCTGTGGCAGCCACTGTCCCTAGCTCTGCCCAGGCAGGGAAGTAGGGGTGACTAAGCAAAGATGAGGCCCTGGAGGGAGGAGAAAAGAGGGGAGGGAAGGGAGGCTCTAGCTGAGTTAGTGTGGGAGCTCACCATGGAGGGAGACAGGGGTTGGGCAGTTGTGAGAGAAATATCAGATGAACAGGGACCAGGCTGGCTGCTAGGTGAGCATGGGGGTGGGGGTGGGGGGGACATTGGAAGTAATGCCATGTGGGCACACAGGGATGGAGCACTCTGTCCCCATCATACCCACAGAAACAGATGCTCTCAGGGCTCTGACAAGCATAGGGTGCAGGCGCTTGAGGCCAGCTCCTGGGCCGGCGTTGAGCCTGGCACAGCTAGCCGGGAACTTGGAACCCCCGCCAGGCAGGCTATGACTCAGGGTGGCTCCAGGCCAGAAGAGGAATTATCCTGGGGAGCTGAAGAGCAGCCACAAGAGACCAATGGGCAGAGACGGTGGGGGGAAGAGGGAAAAGGGCAGCTTGTTGTTACGTGGATACCCTGAGTTTATGCTGTATTCATTCACTAGCTCACCAACATTCACCTTCATTCATTCATTCATTCAGCAAAAACTGATTGTCTGATCTGCCCTGCACAGTGGGCTAAGCCCTGGGCACATAAGAGTGAACAGGGCTGCATGGCCCCTGCCTGTGTGGAGCAGTTTCCTTATCTGTGAAGGAACTGCACATTGTGGGAAGTTCTGTCAGGAAATACAAGGGCTGAGATAGGGAGTTTTAGGGAGTCCAGCTTTCTTTGTTGGTTAGAGGCCTCTCTAGAGAGGGGACATGTGCACTGGGACATAGTGGGTATAGAAGGGCCAGCCCTGAAAGGGCTTTTCAGGCAGAGGGAATGGCAAGTGCAAAGGCCCTGAGGCAGGAAAAGACAGCCAGACCAATGCCCAGCCCAAGAGCTACAATGTCTCCCGCCAAAGTCTACCTTGGTTAGGGCCAGCTCTGCTTGTGGCTGGGATGACATCTGCTGGGTGAAGGACCAAGAGTGGGCTCAGGGTTTGCATTCAGGACTGCCCTAAGTGTCCACTCACCTGAGGGGGAGTTAGTCAACCAAGGCAATTAGAAAGCATGGCAGGACAGGACCAACAGCGAGGCCAAGACCCTTATACTCAGCAAGGTTCCCTGAGGGCTAAAGGCCTCCTAAGGCTTCCGAGCGAAACCTCACAGATACTCCCCATTTGGATGGGCTGGAGGTGCCCAAGGGATGTAAACAGTGAATGACAGGAGTGGCCACTGGCTGCCCTGTGGGGCAGAGAATGTTATTCAAGTCTATCACAGGGCAGGGCAGCAATGGGGTCACAGAGAGAATTCTCCTTGTACTTTCTAGGGAAAAGGAGAAGGCATACCACAAGGGTATTTGTTGGCTGTCCAGCAGTGTCCTAACCCTCTTTCCCCTTTCCGACTGAACCCTGGTTGGCCCTGGAACACCACCTTCTGCCCTGCACCCACCTTGCACACGTACATGACTGGTGAGTGGCCACGTTGATTTGGATCTCTTCCCACATATTCCTTCTGAGTTGCTGGGCAGATTCATGAGAGATGGGAAGTAGCAGCAGATGCTGTCATCATCATTCTTGTTATTATTCGGGCCTCTCCTTTGATCAAAGAACTTCTCTATGCGGAGGAGAAGTGCTGAGGTGAGGTGGGAGCAAGAGAGAGGAAGGTTGTCTTCTGAGATCTAGAAGGGAACCGCCAGCACTCCCAACCCCCAGAACTGCCATGTGTACACCTGAGGCCCTCCCGCAGCCCTCCCTGCCCAATCTCATGGTCACAAACAAGCTAAGCTGCTGGGGCCCTCTTCCCTCTGACTTCCCCCCCCCCAATGGCACATGACATTGAGATGTGGCTGTTTGGATGTGGAGGTGCTTTGTCATGGAGATATTTCAATGATGATTATCAGAATAATAGCATCAGAAATAATAAGTTTATTGTACCTGGTACATAGAAAATGAAATCAGTGTTAGCTGAGTTCTTTATGTGAATGTTCTCATAAAATGATACCTTATGAAATATTCGATGAGGAAGTGGAAGCTGTAAAAAATTAAGAAATTTGCCCACTCACAGAGAAAATGGCAATTGAGATTTGAATGTAGGCAGCCTTATTCCAGAATCTGTATTCCTGATCACTGATCTATCAAATATCAACAGAATTGGGTGTGGAGGAACAAGATGCAGGGTAGACAAGCTGATTTCAAAGTTCATAGAGAAAAATAAAAACCAGAGCGTTCATAGAAATTGAAAAAGAAGAGCTATGAAAAAGTGCATGCCATCTATCCTCGATAATTAAATCAGTGTGTCACTAGCATATGCCCAGACAAATATCCCAATAGAACAGAATCAAAATGTGAGAAATAGACCTAGCTACGCGTGTGGAATTGGGAGTGTGACAAATGTGACATCTCCTATCAGGAGAGAAAATAGGGCTGAATCAATAGACTTCTGGAACCACCCGGGTGGCCGTCTAGAGAAAATAAAGTTGGGTCCATACCCCATACCACACTCTTTGATAAACTCCAAAGGGATCAAAGGTTGAAAACTAAGAAATATGAACCCACAAAATGACTGGAAGAAAAACCAGAATGTCCATTACAGCTATGGGTAACAGCTCTAACCAAGACTTATAATGCAAACACCGTAAAAGACTGATCCATTTAACTAATAAAAATGAAAACTTCTGAGTGGAAAAACATAATGATCAACATAATAAACGGGATGGGGGGACCTATTTACAACCCATATTGCAGAGTGAGGGCTGATGTCTCTGAAGAGGAGGGGCTCTTAGAAATTGCCAAGACTAAGACCATAAAACCAATGGATGTCAGTAGAGAGTTTGTAGAAAAAACATTTACAAAAGACCCTTTACCTCTATGAAAAATCTTATCCATAGGAAAAATGCAAATGAAACTACACTGAGATACTACTGTTTATTTAGAAACCTGGCCAAGAGCTAAAAGGTCAAACAACCTGCTTTGCTGGAGAGGCTGTGGAGAAACAAGGTCCCTCATCCATTCCTGGAGGGAGAACCACCCCAGAGGACAAGGTGGTAATATCATCACCTAATCTCTAAGATCAAGGTGGTAATACCATCACCTTCAAATGACAACACCTGCACCCTTTACCCCAGTCATCATCTCTGAGACCGTACCCTAGCTAGGCTTGCAAACCTGCGGGGCGACATATTTACAGGGTTACTCACTGCAGGATGATTTATGTTCACAGGAGAAGATGGGAAGCAGACACACAGGCATCAGGAGGGCCTGGTTAAATAAATTATGATGTCAGCAACAAAGTTCTATGTCATTGTTTGAAAAAAAACAAGAAGAATGGGGAAGCTCTCTGTACTGACACATCCTGAGCCCCAAGACATATACTGTTTAGGGGGAGAGGGCAGACCCGGGAATACAACGTGCTACTTTTGGTGCAAAAAATTGGGGGTGGGCGATGTTTTTAATTTACTTGTATTTTCAAAGGAAACTAAAACTTAGGAAGAAGCAAAGGGAGTTGCCTGTTAATTATGGGGGTGGTAACTGCATAGAGGGGGAATTGGGAGAGAAATTTTTCATTCTAAACCTTCTTTTTAAATATATTATCCATTCAAAAAAGTAAATTTCTTTTAAAAAGTTAATACTACGTCCTCAGCTTTTTTCATGATTTACCAAGTGCTGTGTGAATACAAACACCCTCCCCCACTCTCTCAACCTCATTTCAGCCCAGACCCTACTATGAAGCTCAGGGACCATTTAAGTGGAAAAATAAAGATCAAAGATAACTGCTGAGTATGTTATCAGCGATTTTGCATTTTGATGGGACTCATATGAAAATGTCCCACATGAGGTCACACAGACAGGGAACTGCAGAAAGTGGCTAGGTACAGTACCCAAAGCACCCCAACTGTAAGCTACCTCCCATATTGGGGGTCTTCAACCCTGCTCTGCCTTAGAGCAGTGATTTTCAACCATTGTGCCTGAGAGGATCTTAGGTGTGCCTCAAAAAATTTTTAAGATCATTAATTAAATTATTTTCAAATGAAGTTCAAAGCACAGTAAATACATTCTTTTTATAACTTTTTTTATCAACATAATGTAAGCATGCTGCAGAAGCATAACTATAGGTTCAAATATGTGCTGAGATAGAAAAGGTTAAAAAACACTGCCTTAAACAGTTACATGGGAATCTTTAATTCAAACCATTCAAGTCAGCTGGCCCTCGCCCTTACACCAGGCCCCGGCTGCAGCCTTAACCACACTTTGCACATGGGATTACTTGATCAGTGTCTCACTCTCTTGGAGAGTAAGCTCAGGGATGCAGGCTTTCCCATTGCTTCCCACATGCCCAGCAAACAGTTGATGCTTAGTAAAGGTTACCTAAATGAATGAGTGAATGAATGAATCCTGAGCTCCACAAAAGAAAACAGGAGGGCATGGCCATAATAAGGCTAGGGGGTGAGGCGAGGAGGAGGCAACTGCTGGGGGCCTCGGGGAGACTCTGTCAGGCCCAGCAGTGAGCATTAAGGGGCACAGGACCAGGATGCAGCCCACACCAGGCCTTGTACCCTTAGTGGGCTGTGAGAGGCCACTTGTTTTCTCCAGGGAGCTGATGGATCCCACCGAGGGGAGGGCTGAGGAGGTCCTTGTCCTCACCTCTGGCCACTGAGGCCTTCCTGATTGGCAGAAGATGCTGTAAGCACAGCCCAGGCCAGAGCGAGGCTGGGCCCCTCTGCCTTGCACGCCACCTCTCCTGGAGCCCACAGCAAAGCTCATATTTGCCTATGACAGAAACTGGCCAAGTAGCAAAATGCAAGACAGTTTATCCTGCCCCATGCTCTGGGCCTTTCTCTTAAGAGTGGCAGTAAGGAGCCAGGAGATGTCATCTGGATCCAGATAGACCAGGTACCCACAACCCAAACCAAACTGACAAAGCAGCAGCAGATCAGAAATGTAGCTCTCTCCTTTGCGACGCCTCTCTCCTGCCCCAGCACGTTGCTCTGGTGGCTTGTTGCCCAGGGAGGTGCTGAGAGTCCCAGAGAGCCAGAGGGCAGGGGACAGGAGAAGAAGGGTTAATGAGAGCTGACACCCAGGAGAATGGACACCCATGTTAGGGAAAGTTGCTTCCGAAGCCAAACTCAAAGGTGGTGAAGCGCTTGGCAGCACAGGCACACGAGCAGCAGCGGAACCAGGGCGGGGTTGGGGGTCAATGCTGAGGGAACCGCAGAGGCCTGGAGCACCCAGGGTGGTTCCTGTCCAGGTCCCTTTCAGACTCAGGTGCATACCAGTAGCAACGTAACGAATGAGGCTTCCTGAGCCGGGCAGCACCGCAGGCTTTGTGTGCATCCTCTCTAGGTACCGTTATCACCCCCTTTTCATCAGATGACAAAACAGAGGCACCAGCTTAACTTGCTCAAGGCTTTAAGGCTCTGCTACCTGGTACAATAGCCACTAGTAACATGCAGCTTCCGAGTCCTCAAATGGGGCTGGTACAATGAACAGGCCAATGACCACTAACTGCCTGCCAGGGCTCAGCCTCGCACAGCTGGGGGTCTAGAAGGAAGTAGCCGTGGAACCTTCCCCTGCTCAAGCACAGCGCTTGGAATTGGGCGCAGTTAGTACACGGGGCTCATGCCCTGCCCCTGCTGTTCCTGCCTGGGACAGCCTCCTTGCCTGGCAAACTCCCACTTTTCCTTCAAGCTCAAGCTGCCCCTCAGTGAAACCAACCTGCCCTCCCCCATAGCAACAGCCCCTCCAACGTCCATCCCACCCCTTACACTGCCCCCCCCCCCATAGCAGGATCGGCTCCCTGTCACCCTCCCCACCCCTGGGATCCCCAGGGACGATTAGACCCGCAAAGCCCTGCCTGGAGAAATCTACTCAGATCTGAAACAACCGCTGTTTTATCTCAGGCTTCCCTTTTTTATTCCAAACACGAAACAGAGAAGTTTTTATCAAGCACATTTAATCACCACCCTTCCTCCTTTTCTCGCATTCCAACAAGCACAATCTGAGCCACGTCCTTGGCAGTTCGAACAAATGGGAATCAAAATTCAAGTTGCTTTACAACACATCTTGAAGTCCATCCATCCTCATGTTGATTCCTTTAGTAAACCTTGGCCAACTCCCTCTGCAAGCCAGGGACAGTACTATACTACCCCATCCTAGGGGTCTCCACCCTCGGGAGGCTGCAGGTCTTAGGAGAACCCACATGCTGGGTCTTCAGTTGTCTGCTTAGATGTCAATGTGCTAGGATGGAGAAATGAACAGAACGCTGGGGGAATACAGGTGATGGAGAGAGGGCTGATTCTGTGAAAGAATCAGGAAGGACTTCACAGAGGAAGGAACGTGTTAGCTGGGTCTTAAAGGATAAGAAGACAGGGACAAATGTTCCAGGCAAAGGGAACATTTAATAATAATAATAATAATATGAATGCAAAGGTGTAGAAAAGGGCACTGTGGATTCAGGACACAGCGAGGACAAAGTCACATGCCTAGGTGCATGTACAGCAGTGCTGCCGATGAGACCTGAGAGAAAAGTCAGATCCAGACTTCCAAGGGAGTAGGCAACAGGGAGCTGATGGTGTCTCTATCATAGGAAGGTCACTGCGGAAGCTGAATGGAGGCTAGGCCATTCTGGAGCAAGGTTCCATGCTGACCACAATATATTGGACCCCTGTAGAAGAAGATGGACCTTTTATGATAAAGGTCTGGCGACTAGACAGGCAGGGTGGAGAAGCTTAATTTAATACCCTGAACAGATGAGGGCCCAGGAGCTCCTACCTGTCTCCTCCATGCCCATGGAAGACATTGCTAATTAATCACAGCACTAGTTTCTGCTGAGTCTGGCCAGAGCTTTCTCCCCAACACAGAGTTCCAGGTCCTCACCACGATTTAGCCATGGTGGCACATGAAATGAAATATATTTGCCATTCTTGCCCCAGGGAGATAAAGTGTAGCATGGACATTAGTTCAAACGCAGCAACATCAGTTAGGAAATCGTAATGTAAATGTTCCCAAGAAGTAGTATTCAAACTATATACCAGGAGTTGGGTGGAGAAGAATCGTTTAGTCTTCAGACAGTACCACTTAAAAAGGGGGCAACTCAGGCCTCAGGATTTTTCCTCCAACACATAAGAATAAGAGCATTCACCATAAACTTGTCACTTTCTCTACCCTGCACTTGGAAATTATAAGCAATTGTCATGGCCTTGCTGCCACAGGTTGTGCCCTTCAATTTCTGCTTTCACCTGCAGAGAGAGAAGGGAGTCTCTAAATATGATATAAAGAGGGAATCAAGCTGGGATCCCTGAAAGGGTGGGAAGCCACAGTCCTGGGCTAGCCCACCGAGTCAGCTGTGCCCCTGGCTGGGAAAGAAGTAAGAATACACCTCCATCGCCCCCCAGGCCCGCTCCCAGTCCAGAATCCCAGAGTGGCCCCAGAGCTCAAGTTTCCTGCAAGATCCGGCTCTGTGCTCCAGCTGCCAGGAAGCTCCCCTGGTGGCATTTGGCAAGGAAACGGAGACAAGCAAATACCACACAGGTCTTTTGATCCTCTGTACTTGACCTTTGCCCAGGGCTCACACTTCCTTCTCACACCTCCACAGCCTCACCCCAACACATGGAAGGAAAGCAATATGGGAGCTCCCTAATACCAAATCCCCAGCTTCAGACCGGCTGCAAGGTGCTGTGAGAAGGGTCCCCCTGTCCCCTGAGCTACCTTCCTCTTCCCTGGCAGGGCACCAGCAACTGCCTGTATGCTTCCTCTTCCCCACCAGCAGCTGTGACTTGTCCCTGATAAGCTGAGAGAGTCCAGTACCAGGCTGGAGCCAGGAAACCAGCCCCCCCACACCTACAACCAGCTAGCTCCCACAGAGGAAGCCCCACCATGCAGGGCAGGGCCTGGTTCTAGAGTGGAAACATCTAGTGTGGACATTAGAGCTATAAGATACCCAGGGAAGGGAGGGTCTTTCTAGAATGGAGCAGGTACCCAATCAATTTGGAGCTGAGTCCTTAACCCTGGCCTCAGCTTCCTCCTCTGTAAGATGGGGATTCTAATACAGACTTCACGAGCTTATTGGGAGGATTAAAGACCATGTCAGCATATAGCAGGCACTCAGTACATGCAGAACTAGACAGTCCTCACAGCCCATGGGGAGGGCAAGAGGCCTGGGGCTGTGGCTCATTCGTACGGGGTGGTGAGGAGCTTGCCCCTTTCACTGAGAAGTAAAGAGTGAGGCTGTGACCATGGCAGAACAGGGCTCCGTCACCGCCTCAGCCATGATCACCCCAAGACCCACGGAATCATAATGCAAGGAGATGCCGTAGGCTGCAGGCTGGAAGGAACTGGACCAGTCTCCCTCCAGCGTTTGCCTGTGGGTCAGCAGCCATCCTGAGACACACACCTGACAGCATCCCACCTCCTGGGCCACCTGACTTCCTGGCAGCATTTGTTTTCCTCTTAGTGAGCCCACGTTGGTCCCAGAGCTGGACACCCCTTCCGGGAACTCCCACAGCATCTGCTCAGTACTCAGTCTGTCATGGGGAGGGACACTCCCGGCAGTGAATGACATAATAGCAGGAGAATCACATGAGAGACCTGAGACCCCTTTCTCAGGCCCTCATCTCTTTCCAGCTTTCCAGCCTCAGCCCAACACGTAACAGAGACTCCAGCATTCCCCTGGGAAGGGGATCCTGGGTCGCATCATACTAGAGCCCTTAGAAGCCAAGCCCTGTGCTTCCCTGGCAGGTACCAAGCAGGGCTGGCCACAGGATGTGGTTGCCCCAAGCTGGCAAAGAATTAGATACCCCTTAAATGAGAGTAACCCCTGAATGCAAAGGTCAAAGTGGACGTGTTCATCCTCGACTTCTTCACTGCCCCAAACCATTCAGCTCTGGCCCCAGAGGTATCCAGCAAACCCAAAGCTCGTCAGATGGTTGTCTCCACCCTATTTAGGGATCATCCTATGTTCTTGGCACTCCCCTCTGGGAGACCATGCCATATCCCAGACAGCTCATCCAAAAGAGATCTTCCAACTTCAGAAAACTTTCTCCAAAAGCAACTTGGATAAATATTCCCCATCATATTAAACTTCCAGTGGGGTGTTTTGTGTCCCCTAAAGATGGGGCTGTAGACAGCTGCCTACTGCCTGATGTCCCGGAGGTGCCAAGATAAACCCCTTTGTAGAAACCCACAGCCCCACAAATGTGCCATTGCCCGGATGACACCAGGTCAGACTCCATCCCATGGCAGCCGCCTCTCCTTGTCACCCTTCACTGCTGAAAGGACAGAAAAGGTCTCCGCAGATCCAGAACATAACAGAGACGTCCAAAGTAAGTATGACTGTGCCATGAATATTTAAAGACTCAGTAGTTTCTGCCCAGCTTCCTTGGCAGCAAGTTGAAAGACATAATAGATAAGAACCTCTGGTCAGGGAAGGGAATAAGATAGGGAAAAATATAAAGAGAGATGAGATACCAGCAGTGAGGAATAACGTTATGGAAATTACTAATTGCGACCATTGACTGAGCATTACTGCATGCCAGGCCCTAAACTAATACTTCACATTCCATATTGCATTCCACCCAACCTTTGAGGGGAGATTATCCCCGCTTAACAGCTGAGGAAACTGAGACTCAGAGAAGATAAGGACTGTGCAGACCCTCAGCCAGTAAATAGAAAAGCCTAGTACACACCCGTTTTAGTCTGAATCTCTAACCCACCACGTAGGTCAGCGCACGCCTCTGGCTGTGGCTTCCAATCCTGGCTCGGCATCTCCCTAGCTCCAGGGGCCTCCACCACATTTCCACCCCTTTCTTCTTTCTCAAGTGTAGGGTGAGGATGATGCCTTCTGCCTGCCCCACTGCCCAGGACTGGGCAGTCATCAAAAATCATGAAGGTTGGAAAGCATTTTGTAAACTGCTGCGTGTCCCTGGGGTGTCTTCTGAATTAGAGCGGATTCCTTCCACGGTGAGTCGTCCCTCTTTACCCCTCACTGCTCTGCCAGGCACCGGCTCCTCCTGTTCTCCTGAGAAGTGCTTTCCGAAATAAACAAGGCCAGGGTGCAGCTCCAGTCTTGCCGACCCCAGGCTCCCGGAGCCCTGAGCCCTGAGCCCTGCCAGTCCTTCATTCTCATCTCCCTCTGCATGAACCAGAGCAATTGCGTGCCTAAGAATCGAAGCCAGGTTGCACGCCACCCCAACAAAGGGAAGGTCATGATTTTTCCCATGTGAGCAAGGAACACAAAATATGAAAATAGAAATGGACAGAGGGACTTCACCCCACCACTGATTCATTATTGCTAAAAAGGAGCACTTTCTAGTGCCCCAAAGCTCCAAAATGTTTAGTATTTAAACATTTTAAGACTGGGCAAGATCAACAATGAGTTGGCTTGTGGGGAGGAAAAGAAATGGTATTTTCTTGAGCTGGATAAACTAAAAATAGTGTGAGTTTTTTCAAGCAGCAGTAGTGATACTTAGGATGTGGCTACGAAGCATTTATTGCAACGGTGACTAGCACAGTCAGAGCTGGGCACAGTGATGGGTGCACACCTGAGCACAGTCATGCTGCACACCTGGGCACAGTGAGGCTGCACACCTGGGCACA
>NW_003852416.1:10449585-10484933 GCF_000181295.1 Otolemur garnettii
ACACCTGGGCACAGTGAGGCTGCACACCTGGGCACGGTGAGGCTGCACACCTGGGCACAATGATACCACACACCTGGGCACAGTGAGGCTGCACACCTGGGCACAGTGATGGTTCACACCTGGGCACAATGAGGCTGCACACCTGGCACAGTGAGGCTGCACACCTGGGTCCAGAAGTGAGGTGAGGGCAGCTTCCTGGTCCCCTGTGCCTTTGCTCTCTCCAACTTGCCTGGAAACACCACCACATCATGAAATTTCCTCCAAATCTCAGTTTCATCCTAATAATTCATAAAAATATCTCCACTCCAAACAACAACAAAACAGTTCATAACTTTTAGTAATTATACATCAGTTTATTCCCCAATCTCAGAACAGAGGGTTGGGTTTCTCCTGTGCCATCAAGAGGAGCCTCTTGGCCCGACACTGTCAGTTTGGGATACTCCACAGTGACAAGAGAAAAGCCTTCACCACGGACCTCAGCCCCAGAGCTCCCTTGGCCACTGAGACAGATCATTCACCAATCAAGTCATTCATTTATTCATCCAATAGGCATTTACCAAGCTCCTTCTAAATGCCTAGCATGAGGAACACAGCAGGGAAGAGCCCAGCCCTCTAAGAACTGTGTCTCATGGAGAAGCCAGACGAGGAGATGGTGACAAGTGCCACAACAAGGACTAACCACAGGGGCTGCAGGATCAGGGCAGTGGGGATCAGGAAAGATTTCCTTCCTGGAAAGTCACCACCCCAGCCATGCCATGCACCTCTGGGCAAGCCAGTTAACCAGTCAGTTTCCTCATCTGTAAAATGGGTGTATTAGAATCACATGGTTTTCATGGGGATTGGATGGATTTTAATAAAAAGCAGTGCAAAGTGCTTAGAATTGTGCCTGCTCTGGTGTTCAGGAAATTCTGAACATTAAGCTGAGACCTGGAAATGGATGGAATTGGGATATGGGGGTGAAGGAAGATAAAGAAAGGGAAAGAGAAATATATTCCAGAGAGAACACCATGTTTAAGGATTTATAATCCATAAATTTTTTTTTTTTTTGAGACAGAGCCTCAAGCTTTCCCCCTGGGTAGAGTGCTATGGCATCACAGCTCACAGCAACCTCCAACTCCTGGGCTCAAGCGAGTCTCTGGCCTCAGCCTCCCAAGTAGCTGGGACCACAGGCGCCCACCACAATGCCCAGCTATTTTTTTTTTTTTTTTTGGGTTGCAACCGTCATTGTTGTTTTGACGGGCCCAGGCTGGATTTGAACCCACCACCTTAGGTGTATATGGCTGGCGCCTTAGCCACTTGAGCTACAGGCACTGAGCCAAATATTTCTTCAACAAATAACATGTACATTCTTTAAGAGAAGTGAGACTAATGCAATCTTGATAAGGCACACCCTTCATCTATTTTTCCCTGATGTGTCTGTGTATAGGTGGCACAGAGTGGCACCTGGGTCAGGCAAACCTGCTGCATTTTTCTTAGGAGCGTCAACTTCTTGAGGACAGAGATTGAGTCTGTCCCCTTTTGGGATCCCATATCCCTGAGCCAGAGTGGACTGCAAGGCCTTATTCTTTGATCCCTCAAGGGCTCATAATTCACCTCTCTTCTGCCTCTTTCTGCTGTTCCATCACCACGTCCATCCTGAGAAAGGTCTTGGCCAAGATCACAGAGAGACCTGGATGTCCCTCCTCATGAAACAACCTGAGAAATGCAGGATGGGGCAAAGCACCCTGGGCTCATGTTCATCTCCTAGCTCTGCCCACTGGCAGCTCTGTGCCCATGTGTGAGTCACCTGGAGCACCGGTCCAGAGAGCCACTGGGCTCCATGAAGAGCAGACTCTGGGCTCTTCAATGAGGTAGGATGACCAACCATCCCAGTTCTCCCTAGGTGAGAGTTTTCCTGGGTTTTTGGACTTTCAGTGCCGAAACCCTCCTCTCTCTCAACCTTATTTCTCCTCTTTCCTGCTCTGCCCCCTCCCCCCTAGCCAGACTGGAGTCATGGGCCATCACAGACCAGCACCAGCCCAGACTGGAGTCAAGGCCAGCACAGAGTGGAGTCAAGGCAATCACAGAGTGGCACCAGCCCAGAGTGGCACCAGTGTGCTTTTGCTCCTTAGCTGACTCATGGGATCCACATCCATGCAGGTCAAGGAGGGAGGAAGAGGAAGAACAGCTCTCGGCATTGCCTCTGTGACGTTTCTGCACTGGAGGTTGGCGCCAGGCTCTGCCCAATGTGGGAGGGCTGGGCGAATGTCTCCCAGAGAGTCCATGTAGGGCCAAAACAAGGCAAGCTGGGGTGTTCACAGGGCGGGGGCGGGGGGCAGGAGAGGCCGGTCTATTCTGCTCTCCAAGAGGATGATGGAATTTGTGACCTCTGGTGGCGCTGGGCCCAAGGCTCTTCCCCATGAGAGTCACATGGGCAGGTCAACCCCATGCTGACCTGCTGAGCAGAGAGGGAGCAGGAGGCTGAGGGGTCCACTCAGCTGGGCTCCAACCCTGCCACACTGGGAAACCCAGGAGGTCCCAGGGGCCTCTTTCCAGATCCCCCCAGTGAGCCCGCCTCCGAGATTGCAGCGGGCTCTCCGCCATCCTGGCAGAGAGACATGTCGTGTTTTCAATTACCCGTCCCCATTTCCGTCCTGGTTGGAGCTTAAACACCAGGCTATATTAGGGCACACTGAGCGAGACCTGTTGTTCTTTCTTATTAGACGCACCACATTGTATTTTTAGGGGTGGCCAAGACTGAAATAATGCTAGAGGCCCTATTTTCTTCCTGAGTCCCCTAAAGCCACCTCCATAAAAATATCACATTTTGAGGTCCAAGAACCCCATAGTTCCTGTCAATCTGGAAAGGAACCAGCTCTGAGACTAGGGACAAGGGACTGGAGGCCATGAGGGATCTGACCCCTGGCCTATTTCTCCATCCCCTGCGGCCTCACCTACACCAACCACCCCAAATCCCGCTCCTGGTTTCCCATAGCCAGTGCAGGAGGACAAAGATCGAAGACCCTTATGTTAACCAAACTGCCTTCCTTGGAGCAGGCTTTCCTGTCCCTCTGTGGACCCCTGGTACTTCAGTGTGGGCCCTTGTGCACTATGGTCACCATGTCCATCATCCCCAAGGAGCATTACAGTTTACAGTACTGCCTCACCCAAGGGCTCCTCAGACTTATGTGGGGTCAGAGGGGATAGGACACCCATTTCCCAGATGAAAATGTTGAGACAGAAAAAAGGAGAGATGGTGTATCCAAGTCATAGAGATAGCAAGTGGGAGGATCTCTTTGCATGGCCCCAGGTGCTTGGCTCAGGGACCAGGCCCAGCTGCCTGTGCAAGCCTGCACACTTGGCAGCCAAGAAGGAGGTATTGTGCGTTGGTTTCCCCTCCCCAGAGTATACTCCTAGAAGTGAGAAGTCCTGGAAGAACTTTGCTTTCTGCACTTTGCTCCCTTCCCAGGATAGAGCATCCTCAGGGCTGCAGCCAGGGCAGTAGAAAGAGGAGTGCGTCTGTGACTTCCCACCCATCTTCTGCCCCCTTTCCATGAGCTCTCTCTCTTTCCCTCCCTCCCTCTCTCTCTCTCTCTCTCTCTCTCATATACACACACACACACAGAGGCAAGTGCAGGATCCAGTGTGTGAGAGTCCCAGCCCATCTCAGTGGAGTAGAAGGGGTAAAAGTATACCTCTAGTGAGCTGAGCTGCAAGTTCCTTCCCTGGTCAATAACCCAGCATGATGTCAACATGCTGGGGCCCATGGTGAAAAGGGCTCCCAGGAATAGGCAGGAGGAGACAGAGGCAGTAGGGATCAAGGCCTGTGTCAGTGGAGCTACTTTGGGTGCAGGGCCAGGTCTTCAAGATCCCGTTTCCCTAAGACCCTGAGCTGCAGACAGCCTGCCATGCTCTCTGCCCAAGAAGGGGAAGGGCACGTCCTTTGCTCTATGTCCTTCACAAGCCATGAGCAGGACACAGACCATTTACCAGGGCTCGCCCAGGGAAAGGGCCCAGGACCTGCAGGGCAACACATCTTGGCTGTGTTTGATTCTAGTTCCAAGTCCCCAGCTGCATATCAAGCCATGAATCCAGGTTCCTCCAGGTTCCTCCAACTGAAGGCTCAGTGCAGCTACCGGGGTTTATGAACACCCTCAAACAAAAGAGCAGGAATTGAAGCCTCCTTCTTTCAATGGACACTTCCCACTGTCCCGGCCACTTCACCCGCACCTCCCCTTCCACACCTACCTTCTGCCCTCAGTCACTGCCTTCACACCCAGGGGCCAGCCCCATCCCCATGACAATAAAAGCCCAAGGGTCAATAGGGCCATACCAAACTCACTATGAGCAGGTTCTATGATAGACCTCAGGAGGTGACGGGGAGGTAAGGCACAGTCTTGGCACACCTATACGCCTCAGGCTAGAGAGAAAGGAAAGGTTGACAGACCAAATAAATAGTCAAATTATATGGCAAGACAAGGATCCAGAATGCATCCCCTACACAGGGTAATGAAGCAGTGCAGAAAGACGGGGAATGAGAAACAAACATGGAGGAGGTGAGTCAGTGACAAGCCCACTGGTCTTCAAGAGAAAAAAGAAGTATGATTCCCACACTTTCCTCCCTGCCTGGAATCACACAGCTGTGGGCTGGCCTCAGGATCCACCTTCTGGACCACAGTGCACCTTCATTCTCACTGGGCCCATGTGTACACACAGCTGGTTTACAGAGATTATTAGCTTTGACAGGGTCTCATGCCCAATTATTTTTGCACAGTTTTGAAGGCCGAACATCTGTAGGAACCAGAAAAGAGGCAGAATGAAAGTACAAAAAGCTGGCAGCACAAATGACCACGCTCTTAACTGATCTAGTTTCACTTTCCAACCAGATCAAAGAACATCCCCAAATCCCAACATGCACACAAAAATATGTGCGCATGCCAACTACCACTAAACCCATTCCTGGAAGTTTTGCCATGAAATAAATCACTGAGTGGTAACAGCTCGGGGACAACAGGATTGGGCTCATGTCTCTGATAATGATGGCTGTCCTATAATATTTGCAGAGCCAGGAAAGAGCTGTCCTCTCCAGAGTTCTGTCCTCTCAAGGAACATACAAAGTATGAGCTGGACCCTAAGACTAGAAGCCCTGATGACTAGGAGTCCTCTACCCACTACCCAATGATAGAGAAGAATTTCAGGAATTGATGAATGACTGACAGTTTCTCCCAGCCTGTCCAAAGAGCTGGATCAAGTAACCTTATATACTCAACTTGTTGGCCTCTATAGGACAATATATGGATTATGGGTTTCTGACCTGGGACTGGTGGATTCCAACAATGAACTATGTAAGGTAGTCTTAATACAGTCTGAACCAGAGAGTTGATCATAACACAAAGATCCAGAGGCACCCTACTTCTGCTTTTAGCAGAACACCCAGATTTATTTCAGAGGCATGCAATCTTGGAGCAGGACATACTAGCACTCTGGAAGGCCAAGGTGGGAAGATCTCTTGAGCTTAGGAGTTTAAGACCAGCCTGAGCAAGAGACCCCATCTCTACATAAAATAGAACCACCCAGGTATGGTGCTAAGTGCCTATAGTCCCAGCTACTTGGGAAGCTGGAGCAGAAGGATAGCTTGAGCCCAGGAGTTTGAGGTTGCAGTGAGCTACAATGGTGCCACTCTACCCAGGGTAATAGAGGGAGACTCTGTTTTAAAACAAACAAAAAAAAAGTCATGCAATCTTAGAGCATATTTATGAGGTGACTTTGACACAATGTCATACGGTTGTAACTGTCAGGACATTCTTGGTTAGAAGTGACAGAAAACCCAACTCAGAGGTAAGTCTCATTTCACACACATTTAGATTAAGGGCTCAATTAATGTCCTCAAGACTACATTTGTTTGCCTCTTTCAGAACTCTGCCATCTACCATGGTGACCCAGGTGGTGGACGGACACAGCACATCTAGTGGAAAAAACACCTGCCTCTCTTGAGACAACTCCAGCAAAAGTCTCCTGGCATCTCACTGGCTCTGACCTATTCATGAATGGGACCACAACCCATTCGGTCAGAGTGGGGCTACGTTGGCAGGCCATCAGCCTGGGCTTAGCTCATATGGTCACCTTGGAGTCTACCCCAGGCACAGGGACTGAATGTAGTGAGAAGGAAGTGTCCAAATGTAGATGGGGTGGGCCAGAGAGTAAATAGGGGCTGGGGAGGCAGAACACATTTCACGGTCTCCATCATCCCCATGACTTTGAAGAGCTACAAGTTGAAACCAATCCCCTCACCACGGTCACCACTATTCTTTCTGCACCAGTGAGAAGAGATAGCTGGGAGAGCTAAAGACAAGCTGGGAACACAGAGAAGGTAAAACAAAGTCTTCAGCCCCATGAAGAGCCTGGAGCTGGAAGCTACCAAAGAGCATCATGTAGGTTGCTCATCACTGCCTCCCTCCACTTTGCTCACATGGTCTTGTCCTCCACCCCTGCCAGGGGAATAGTCCAGACCTCATCTGCAAAGTGGAGATGAAGATAGCAGGAGTCGTCTCTCTCCCCCAGAGACAAGGGGCCCGGGGGGCTGGGTCAGAGAAGACATACATGGGACATTCTCTATTGTGTCACTGGGACAGAGAGTGAGGCATCACCATCTCCCAGCATCATCATCATCACTGAGAGGAGAAAAGACCCCAAAAGCAACAGCATGTGCCAAATCTAAAACCAATTAAAAGATTAGAGAGCAAGTGACCACACTGGTCACCAGAACAACCAAGAGTGGGACACGGCAGCCCAGGGGCAGGTGAGTGGTGGTGAGTGACTCAGGCTAGCACTGTGAACAGGGAGGACACACCAGAGATGCTTGTGGATGAGCCAGAGCCATGAAGAGAAGGCCTGGACCCTGCCAGAGCCAGGCCACATAACAGAACCCGGTAGACGTGGCCTTCAGCACACACCCTGAGTGACCCTGACATTTTGAGGCTCTCCTTTGGCAGGCTCCATGGAGAGCAGCACAGAGGAGGTGAGTCACCCAAAGCCTCTGGTGCTGCACACAAGGGATTAGCAGGAAAGTGACAGCCAAGCACTGAGCCCTGAAAGCTGACTAGTTCTAACCCCTTCTGGTCCCTCCCACTGAGCAGGACCAGCCTTACTTAATGCGCTGAGGCCACCTTTTGTCTATGGCCTAAAAGCTGGGACAAGAAAACCCGTTGTCCAGCTCCGCTGCCATGAGTGCTCACGAACTCCTAGACCCGGGTTCTGTTTTCAATCCCTCCCTCTGTGTTTAAGCTAAGGCTCATTCCCACACCCTCCAGCATTCACTGCCACATCCATATGTGTATGTGTATGTGTGTGTGTGTGCGTGTGTGTCCCCCACACCACATACTCACACATCCATTCCTCCAAGCCTTGAGGCCTGCACAAAGCTCTTCTCTCTGGGGATCCCTTCCTGACCCACAAACCATGCACCTCTTGGGCCTCTCTGGTGTGTCCACACACAGCTTTGCACAGTCTTCATTTTCTAATTGTTTCAAGCACATTAGAACCACAGCTCTTAGGGTGTCAGAAGACCTGCAGATCTCCTCAGGTTCGATCTTAGCCCTCTTTCCACATCATTGCCTTTAGGAGCAGGGACATTTCCAGCAGGAAGGGATGCTCTTCCCTGGTGGGCAGCACTCCCCTCCCCTGCTCTTGGAACCTCAGCACTGACCTTCTTCTTGGAGAACTTAGCCTCTGTGGGGTGAGCAATTCTGGCTGTCTCCATGCACACGTATTCTTGAGGCACTGTCAAAAAGCTTGTGTGCCTCTTTAAGGCTTTCCTTGTGACTCTTAACACTGTGTACTCACTGTTCTGTGTATTAATGTGGTTTTTCAATGGTCATGTCTACTGACTTGGGTGTATTCTATCACAGTAAGCATCGTTCATTCGTTCATTTATCTTATAAGTGTTGACTGGATGCCTACTATGGGTTGCAGGTGCCTGGGATGCAGCAGGAAACAAAGCCCCTCCCTCGTGGAACTCACATGCTCCCAGATGAAACACGATACACATGTGAATATGACATGACAAACGCACAGCCACATGCGGAAGCAGTGGTAGAGCAGAGACCAAGCTCTGAGTGAACTTGGCCAAGTAGTGAGATGAGATAAAAATCCTGTTACTCTCACCCCCCACCCTTTGTTGCCTTCCTTTTTGCTTCACCCTTAAATTCTTGCTAAATCAGCAAGACACAATCAATAGCAGGAAGGAGGAGGGAGACTTCTTAACAGTAGTTTAGGGAAGTTACTAAGGCTTAACAATAGTTTAGGAGTAGATAAGATAGATAACAAAATGATTAACAAATGATAAACGGTAGAAAGCATTAGCATTAGTATAAGTATGTAAGAAATCATAATAAACTGTTTACTGTTTAATGAAATGTTAAAGGGGACAATGTTTAACCACATTAAAGCATTTCAGAGGGATATCGGACCCCAGGTTGCCTCAACTCTAACCTAGCTTCTCCAAGATACATTGCGATGAACCTGTCCAAAGTCAAGACAAAAGAAAAGATTCTGCAAGCTGCCAGGAGTAAGCACCAGTTGACCTACAGGGGCAAATCCATCAGGGTGACTGAAGACTTCTTTAATGAAACTTTCCAAGCAAGAAGTCAATGGTCATCTACCTTTAATCTACTTAAACAGAATGATTTCCAGCACAGAATTCTATATCCTGCTAAGCTAAGCTTTAAAGAAAAATCAAACTGATTTTACTGATATATAAACATTGAGGAAGTTTGCCATAATAAGACCAGCTCTACAGGAAATAGTTCAACCTGTTCTACACACTGACCATCACAATGGATCAATAGCAAAGTAAGAACTCAGAAATTAAAGGACAGAACTTAACTTCCACACTGATGCAAAAGATAAAACTAAGCAATAGACTCTCACAAAATAAGATGAATAGAACGCTACCACACTTATCAATTATCTCAATAAATGTTAATGGGTTGAATTCTCCACTGAAGAGGCATAGGTTGGCTGACTGGATTAAAAAACACAAGCCATTCATTTTCAGTCTGCAGGAAACACACCTACCTTCAAAAGACAAATTAAAACTCCAAGTTAAAGATTAGAAGACAATTTTTCAGGCAAACGGAATTCAGAAGAGGAGTTGCAATCTTGTTTTCAGATACATGTGGATTTAAAGGAACTAAAGTCAAAAAAGACAAAGATGGTCACTTTATATTGGTCAAAGGAAAAATACAATAAGAAGACGTTTCAATTCTAAATATTTATGCACCCAATTTAAATGCTCCCAGATTCTTGAAACAGACCTTACTTAGTCTGAGCAATTTGATATCCTATAATACCATAATAACAGGGGACTTTAATACTCCTCTTACAGAGCTGGACAGATCCTCTAAACAGAAATTAAACAAAGATATAAGGGACTTAAATGACACCCTAGAACAACTGTGTTTGATAGACATATATAGAACACTCCATCCCAAAGATAAAGAATATACATTCTTCTCATCAACCCATGCAACATATTCCAAAATTGATCATATCCTAAGACATAAAACAAACCTCAACAGAATCAAAATAATTGAAATTTTACCCTGTATTTTCTCAGACCACAAGGCACTAAAGGTGGAACTGAACTCCAACAAAAACCTTCAACCCCACACAAAGGTATGGAAATTAAACAACCTTCTGTTGAATGACAGTTGGGTGCAGGAAGAAATAAAAGAGGAAATCATTAACTTCCTTGAGCATAACAACAATGAAGACACATGCTACCAGCACCAGTGGGATACTGCAAAAGCAGTTCTGAGAGGAAAATTTATCACTTTAGATGCCTACATTCAAAAAACAGAGAGCACATCAACAAACTCACAAGCCATCTTATGAAATTGGAAAAAGAAGAACAATGTAAGCCTAAACCCAGCAGAACAAAAGAAATATCCAAAATTAAATTAGAGATCAATGAAATTGAAAACAAAAGAATCATTCAGAAAATTAATGAAACAAGGAGTTGGTTTTTTGAAAAAAATAAATAAAATAGATAAACCTTTGACCAGACTAACTAGAAATAGAAAAGTAAAATCTCTAGTAACCTTAATCAGAAATGATAAAGGGGAAATTATAACTACTGATACCACAGAGATACAAGAGATCATCTCTGAATACTACCAGAAACTCTATGCCCAGAAATTTGACAGTGTGAAGGAAATGGATCAATATTTGGAATCACACCCTCTCCCTAGACTTAGCCAGGAAGAAATAGAGCTCCTGAACAGACCAATTTCAAGCACTGAGATTAAAGAAACAATAAAAAAATCTTCCAACAAAAAAATGCCCTGGTCTGAATGGCTTCAAACCAGAATTCTATCAAACCTTCAAAGTGGAGCTTATTCCTGTACTGCAGAAATTTTTCCAAAAAATTGAGGAAGGAATCTTCCCCAACACATTCCATGAAGCAAACATCACCCTGATACCAAAACCAGGAAAAGACTCAACTAAAAAGGAGAATTTCAGACCAATTTCACAAATGAATATAGATGCAAAAATTCTCAACAAAATCCTAGCCAATAGATTACAGATTATCATCAAAAAAGTCATACATCATGATCAAGTAGGTTTCATCCCAGGGATGCAAAGCTGGTTTAACATGCAATTTCATAAACGTTATCTACTGTATTAACAGATGCAGAAACAAAGACCATGTAATCCTCTCAAAAGATGCAGAAAAAGCATTCTATAAAATCCAGCATCCTTTTCTAATTAGAACACTAAAGAGTATAGGCAAACGTGGCACATTTCTGAAACTGATCGAAGCTATCTATGACAAACCCACAGCTAATATTTTACTAAATGGTGTAAAACTGAAAGCTTTTCCTCTTAGAACTGAAACTAGACAGGGTTGTCCTCTGTCACCATTACTATTCAACATAGTGCTAGAAGTTCTAGCCAATACAATTAGGCAAGACAAAGAAATAAAGGGCATCCAAATGGGAGCAGAGGAGGTCAAACTCCTTCTTTGCTGATGATATGATCTTATACTTAGAGAACCCCAAAGACTCAACCACAAGACTCCTGGAAGTCATCATAAAATACAGTAATGTCTCACGATATAAAATCAATGTCCACAAGTCAGTTGCCTTTGTATATGCCAATAACAGTCAAGATGAGAGGCTCATTAAGGACACAACTCCCTTCACCATAGCTTCAAAGAAAATGAAATACCTAGGAATACCTAACAAAGGAGGTGAAGGACCTCTACAAAGAAAATTATGAAATCCTAAAAAGGAAATAGCACAGGATATTAACAAATGGAAGAACATACCATGCATGGCTGGGAAGAATCAACATTGTTAAAATGTCCATACTTCCCAAAGCAATCTACCTATTCAATCCCATCTCTATTAAGATACCAACATCATACTTCCAAGATTTGGAAAAAATGAGTCTGTGCTTTGTATGGAACCAGGAAAAAACCCATATAGCTAAGGCAGTTCTTAGTAATAAAAACAAAGCTGGAGGCATCACCATACCAGATTTTAGGCTGTACTGGCACCAAAAAAAAAAAAAAAGACATAGACACTTGGAATCAAATAGAAAACCAGGAAATGAAACTAACATCTTACAACCACCTAATCTTCAATAAACCAAACAAGAACATACCTTGGGGGAAAGATGCCCTATTCAATAAATGGTGCTGGGAAAACAGGATATCCACATGTAAAAGACTAAAACTGGACCCACACCTTTCTCCACTCACAAAAATTGATTCAAGATGGATAAAGGACTAAATTTAAAGCACGAAACAATAAAAAGCCTCAAAGAAAGCATAGGAAAAACACTGGAAGATACTGGACTAGGGAAAGACTTCATGAAGAAGACTGCCATGGCAATTGCAACAACAACAAAAATTAACAAATGGGACTTAATGAAACTGAAAAGCTTCTATACAGCTAAGGAGACAACCACCAAAGCAAATAGACAACCTACACAATGGGAACGGATATTTGCATATTTTGAATCCGACCAAAGCTTGATAACTAGGATCTACAGAGAACTCAAATTAATCCACATGAAAAAAGCCAACAATCCCATTTAGCAATGGGCAAGAGACATGAATAGAACCTTTTCTAAAGAAGACAGATGAATGGCTAACAAACATGAAAAACTGCTCATCATCCCTAATTATTAGAGAAATGCAAATCAAAACCACCCTGAGATACCATCTAACCCCAGCGAGAATGGCCCACATCACAAAATCTCAAAACTGCAGATGCTGGCATGGATGTGGGGAGAAGGGAACACTTTTACACTGCTGGTGAAACTGCAAATTAATACAACCTTTCTGGAAGGAAGTATGGAGAACCCTCAAAGAACTCAAGCTAGACCTCCCATTTGATCCTGAAATCCTATTACTGGGCATCTACCCAGAAGGAAAAAAGTCCTTTTATCATAAGGACCCTTGCACTAGACTGTTTATTGCAACTCAATTTACAATGTGGAAACAGCCTAATTGCCCACCAACCCAGAAATGGATTAACAAGCTGTGTTATATGTACACTATGGAATATACTATTCAGCCATTTAAAAAAATGGAGACTTGACAACCTTTGTATTAACCTGGATGGAAGTGGAACACATTATTCTTAGTAAAGCATCACAAGAATAGAGAAGCATGAATCCTATGTACTCAATTTTGATATGAGGACAATTAATGACATGGTGGGGGGTGGGGGGAAGGGGAGAGCAGAGAGAGAAAGAAGGAGGGAGGGGTGGGGAAAGGAACAGCAGAGAGAGGGAAGGAGAGAGGGGATGGGGGTCTTGGCGTGTGCCACACCTTTTGGGGGGAAGCCATGATTGTAAAAGAAACTTTACCTAACAAACGCAATCAGTGTAACCTGGTTTTTTGTACTCTCAATGAATCCCCAACAATAAATAAATAACAAAAAGGGGGAGAGGGGGAGGCAGAGGTAGTGGTGCAGAGAAGTCTGAGCTACAGAAACTAGTCTGCAATTCCCAATCTACCCTCTGCAACCCCCACCATACTAAGAGGCCCAACCAGACATGGTGGCTAGAAAGATATTATTAGAAGGAATGACTAAAACCAACATGACTGGCTGTCTGTGATTATTTTTATTGTATACCCTGTAAGCATTTAAACAATACCTGCCTCTGCAATGTTCTGATCATGTAAACTCACCCAAGATTGCATCAGCCCACATTATATAAACTGAACTCTACCAGTGGTCAGGGCTGCTCTCCATATTGGGAGAACAGCCAGTTGTTTGATCTTTTCTTTAATAAAGACTTCCTAACTGGCACTGTATTAATTGGCTTTAGGTCTTGATATCTTGCGTTCATCCTATAATAGTAGGTAGCCCACCTGCAAAGTCAAAACTATAGTACGGGGGCGGCACCTGTGGCTCAAAAGAGTAGGACACTGGCCCCATATGCCAGAGGTGGCAGGTTCAAACCCAGGCCTGATCAAAAAACTGCAAAAAAAAAAAAAAAAAAAAAACTATAGTACACCCCACCCTTGGGGCTAGGGGAGCTGGTGGAGCTCACATGAGAAATCTGATATGAAGAGGGCTTCACAGAAACCCCAACACACATGTGATTTTATTAGAGTATGTCCAATTCCAAAACGATGGATAGCAGACTATTGTCAAAGTTTGCTGATATAAACAGCATTGAGGCAAGCAGCTCTGAGCAAATCCTCCTCTCCTTTCTTTTAACATTATTTCTTTAGTGTATATTTTTCAAGAGTGTGAGGATGGGGATGAATGATATTATAAGTGATATTATAGCTTTACTCACACAGTGACAGACTTCTCTCCAGAAGACCAGGCTCAATTTACATATCATACCAGGTTTACACAAACACGTGTTTATAGGAGTGATATTTAAAATATTAGCGACCATAGCTCAGCGTCAGTAGCACAGTGGTTACTGTGCGCCAGCCACATACACTAAAGCTGGCGTGTTTGAACCCAGCCTGGGCCAGCTGAACAACAATGACAACTGCAAAAAAAAAAAAAAAATAGCCGGGCATTGTGGCGGGCCCCTGTAGTCCCAGCCACTTGGAAGTCTGAGACAAGAGAATCCTTTAAGCCCAAGAGTTTGAGGTTGCTGTGAGCTGTGATGCCAAGGCACTCTACCAAGAGTGACACAGTGACACTCTATCTCAAAAATAAATAAATAAATATAAATTAAAAATAATAAAATAAAAAGAAAATTAGGCATCAGTAAAACATGGGCGTGCTGCGATTAGAACAGACCCCTGCTGTAAATACCTGGTACTGCCTCAGCCTTCCTGCCATGGGATTTTATGATTTCTCTTTTTTACAGTGACTTTATTTTTTTTTATGTGACTTCCTGATTTCTATCTTTTGTCCCTGTGAGATCTTCCAGTTGCTCTCAGATTTATTTCTCTCATGGCTAGGAAGTTGTTCAGTTAACCAAAGAAGACGCTTTTATTTCCTCCTGTATCAACCACCAACACCGGTAACAACTCCCCACATGATTAGTAGTAGATCTTAAGTGGGCAGAATAGGACACCGTTCTGAATTATATTTTCTATGTAATATCTTTTCCCATTGTGTTTGTTTCCTTTTGGGTGAGGCTTTCTTCTTTATTTTTACTTTTTTTCAGACAGAGTCTCAGTATGTCGCCCTCGGTAGAGTACTATGGTGTCACAACTCACAGCAACCTCAATCTCTTGGGCTTAAGTGATGCTTTTGCCTCAAAGTAGCTGGGACTACAGGTGCCTACCACAACATCTGGCTATTTATATTTTTGTGGTAGTTGTCATTGTTGTTTGGCAGGCCTGGGCCGGATTTGAACCCACCAGCCCCGGTGTATGTGGCCGGCGCCCTAACTGCTGAGCTACAGGAGCCAAGCCAGAGGTTTCCTTCTTTCGTTCAGTTGTGAACTTTTTTTTTAAATTTGTGTAAATGAATCATGTCCATCTTCCCTCACCATAGCCTTTATTTCTTCCATAGATGAAATATAGCTTCTTTTAAAAGTGGGGATACTGCGGTGTTTCCTTCTTCTTGTCAAAGAGGTTTTCCTGTTTGCTGTAACACTTAGGCATAACCAGTACACAAAAATGTCAAATTTTCTTATACACAAGGAAATTTTAAGAAAAAAAAAAAAATCTTATCCACAAACATCCCTCCCAGAGATAACTATCCACAGTTTGGTTGTTTCCAGTGTTATTTTTGTTGTTGTTGTTGTTACTGTTGTTGTTTTCAATCTCTGAGAGATCATATTCTACAGGTTATAACCTGTCTTTTTCGCTTAAATCTATATTATGAACATTTTCCCACATAGATTTGTTTTCTTAAATACGTAAAATATTCTGGTTCATCAATGTTGCAGAGTTAACTCTACGAATGTTGCAGAGTGAATGCCCTATTGTCGGTGAGGATTACCGTTTCTAATTTCTCACCATTATCTATAACACACGCAGTGAGTTATTACAGCGATTTGCTTTATCTTCTAGATCATTAGACTAAGGACAGGGAATAGACATTCTCAATTTTACATCCTCTGCACTTAGCATGGTAGCAAATTCATAGTAAGTGCTGAAGAAGTAAGTCCATAAAGGCTAACAATTATGGAACAACTACTTTGCATCAGACATGGTCATAAACATTTAACTTACATTGGCATATTTTGTTCCTCACCCCCCACGGAAAACCATTTACAGATGTGTAAACATCCTCCATGTTAGACACTGAGTTACGGCTACACAGTCACTGGCTTGTTTAATTCTACAGCAGCACCATACTAGGTGACATTGCACCGTCTTTCACACGAGGACAACAATGCCATGAGAAATGACACAGTTCAAAGACTTAGGTCACATAGTCTACCCAAGACAGAGCCAATACAGAAACCCCAACTGTCTAAGGCCCGCATCCAAGCTTTTCTTACCCAGGTGCTAGACAACCTGGGAGAACTCACGGGTCAGGAGTGACTTAAAGGGGAGAAATCCTTCCAGGAGCAAGTCTGCATTACTCATGTTTCCCTTTGGGTTTATACAGAAACTGTTCGGACTGAAATTCCCCACATAGTGGGCTGAGTAGAGTTGGTGAAGCACCAGTCTCTGCCACAGTCCATTTGATGGAAAAGAAAGAGCAGTGAAAAGATCCTCCCTAAAGGCCTCCAAGCATCAGAGGGCAGGGGACAGGCCCTGAAGCAGCCCCTGTCACCAGCAGCCCAGTGTCCCCCCTTCTGCACCCCTGTTGGGCATTTGCTACCTTTGGGCACAGGGAAGGGAGCTGACAGGAGACAGACCCAAGGTTTAAGCCCCAGTACAACTGTCCCAACCCCTGGGTTCCTTCTACTGTTAAGAAGTGTGTTGGTGTAGCTTGGCTTGAAAGTTCGAGTGTGATTTTTTTTTTTTTTTTTTTTTTGAGGCAGTGGCAGGAGAAGGTCTGTGGCATTCCATACGTGGGAGTGAGGCTCGAGCAGAGTTGTGGAGACAGAAACAAGAGTTGTTATATCCAGGAGATAGAAAACCAACCTGAGGCACAACAAACCAGCAGTGCATACTAACTCGGCGTCAGGAGGCCTCAGACTCAGGTCTAGGAACTGTTGTGGCCATCACAGGCCTTGCATGAGTCTTAGAGGTCATCCAGTCCCACCCTCTGGCTATCCTGAAGACACAAGGTCCTTCCTCAGGCCAGAAAGAGATAGCTAAGACTAAAGAGGTCAAATCTCTGGCACAAATGATCCTTAAAACACTAGCTGTAAGAGCTTGGTGCTGGCCCTACCTAAACTGGCCAGCATGGCCCAGACCAAACCAGAGCAATTTCAGGGGCAAAAAACATCCCCCAGCTCCTACACTGAAGAGGACAAAGCTGGCATTACTGAGAGGTGCCAGGCACAGGCCTGGGAAACTCACCAAAGCACTGGCAGCTTCTTCTCCAAGTTCCAGGGCTCAACCATCTGTTCAAGGTTAGAACCAAAGGTGTGTGACAGAATCAGGATTTTAGTTCAAGGCTTTCTGATTCCAGAGTCTTAATTTTAAAGGGCCCTGCTCAGGAATATCTTTCATTCCCTCCAAGATCTGTACACTCTCTCTGGGAACTCCTGAGAGAGAGCACTCTATCCCAAGCAAGCAAATGTTGCACATCCATGGATTATGTTTCAGGCACTCTAGCAAGTGTGGAGAGCGGTAGGAAAAGGCCTGGCTGAGGGCAGTGGGCTCACCAAGGAGAGCTCATGGCTGGCAAAGCAGACAGGCTGTCAGGGCACAGATATCCTGAACTCCTTAGAAACCCATGACTTTTATCCTTGAGGAACCCAGACAAGCTTTGTACAAGAGTCACCAGCAACAGTCCCAGATTGGAGCTTATCAGATCTTCTGATCCCAAGCAGAATCCACGGGGTGCTGGGCGGGGAATCCTTGCAAACTCTCACTCACCCTTGCATGTCAACTGTCCTCATACCACTCAGGAGAACACACAACATGCCTGTGCTCCAGGGCCTCCTCCGATTCTGCCTGGCCTGCCATGAAAATGGGAAGCAAGTCAGACCAGGCCCCACAGCCTGCTGGGTCTGCACATGACCCAGATCAAGGCTGACTGAGTTAACTGTCCAGGGATGGTTGCATTTAACCATGAACAGGAAGCACTGACCTAAGGAGCTGTTCCCAAAAGATGGAAATTCGCAGAGCAAGGGGGCAGTGGTGAGCAGTATTCTGCAAGCAGGGACAGCTCCAAAATCTCAATGTCTGGGTCTGCACACAGACTGATCCTACAATTGGGTGACCCTGGGGGAGGGAGGAACCCAGACCCCCGAGTGTCACATCAGCACCCTAAACCAGCCATTGTCTCCTGTAGCTGCGGGTACTGCTCCCAGCACCCTTCCTCATCAGTCTCTACCCGGTAGCCAGAATGAGTGTTCCCAATAAAAAATTTGATTCTGTCCCTCCCCTGCCTGAATCCTCCAGTGGCCCCCCACTGCCCTCAGAATAAAACCCTTCACATGCAGCTGCATGATCTGCCCTCTCCCCACCCTCACCCAGCCTCTGCTGTCACAGAATCTCACTCCTCAAAGGGGACCTGATTTAATAGCCTGAACTCACAATGCCCCACCCAGGAGCCCTGATCCTTTTGCCAGGCCTTCTCCCACCCAAGCCTTAGCCCTTATCTAGCTGTGCACTTTCCTTGTCGCCCCCCCTTCCATCCTCTGACCACTCCCTGGGTGCCCATTTAATATCTGTCTCCCCCACAAAAGAAGCTCTGAGGGGTAAAGATCCTCGTTAACTGTCCACCACTCTTTCCTCAGCATCTAGCACAAATAGAGTGATACCAGTTTGGGGACAGCTCCAGGAAGCAGCTGTTGAATGAACGAACAAAGAAAGGAATCTATCCTTCACTCATTCATTATTTCTGTGCCTCATCTAGGACTAAGGCATAAAAAGTCAATCCCTAATGTGTGTTCAGGGAGCGTGCCAAGAAGGGAACAGTAGAATCCCCATTGTCTCCAGGGAACAGGGACAGACATTGACCTGGGCCAGTCCCCATCTCCTCTCGCCCAGGCTCCAGTCTCAGTGGCCATCAATGCTGGGCAGTTCATTGTATTTCATGGGTTTTTAAGCTCTGCCTGAGCCACAGGCTTGGGATCAGGTCAGCTCAGAGCTCTGTGGCCAAGAGCCAGCCACATAGTTGCCTGGGGGTATCTCTCTCTTGATGGAGGTACCAGATGGCAGAGAAGACAGGAAGAGGGTGCACCCTCACATGCATACGCAGCCTGGCGATATTCCCCATAACCTCAACACAGACCCCCGTACCTGCAGTCACAGGAAGAAGAAGGGCCTGTGGTTTTCTTCTGCAGATGCCCAGTGACTCAAGCAGCTGGCCTGTGGGCAAACTGCAGAAACCAAGCAGCTGGCCTTGCTCCAGCCAGCATCCCAAGTGCTCTCACTCTGCCTGCCTCAGGCTTCAGTCTCCAGGACATGCCCTACTACCCCCATGGCTACACCCTGCCTTTGGCCCCCCTGGACCTGGGAGGCTGAATCCTGCCCCTTGTCTCCTGCCCCCTTACTCTCACTCCTCTCATTCCCTCTGTGCTCTGTGGTCTGGTGCCCCCAGGGGCTCAGGATGTGGGTGAGAGTGGTGAGGGGCCAGTTCTCCTGGCTCTCCCCCTGCCCAGACAGTGTGGCAATGGCTGCAGGGGTCTTTTACCAACCGTGCCTGCCAGGAGTCCTGTCTCACAGCCCTGGTTCTGAAGGTTAGGGTAGCAGCTCCCTCCCCTCACCCCTGCAAGTGATGACAGCTTCCCTCCCACTGTGTGAGTCACAAGGTATATCCCTGCCCTTTGCGGGTTCCTCTTAACCCCACTTGCACCCAGTCAGCAGTCCCCTTCAACCTCCTTTCACCCTCCTTCACAGGGTGCTGCCTTGTTTTTCTCAGATACAGATTCCAAAGAGGGAATTCCTAATTCCTAAGTCCCTGCCCTTGAAAAAGCTAGAAAGAACATTAACAGCCTCTCCAACCTGGCCTCCCACACCCTCTAAAATCCTCTGTGGGAGGATAAACTCCTCTTCCAAGGAGGACAGGACAGCAAAGGGGATAAAGAAAATGCCTGCTGGATAACAGGCACGGGGCCCTCCAAATGCCCACATTCCACCATCCTATGCTCCTCCCTGGGATCTATCACCCCCGGGCAGGTGGCATTCCAGCTCACACCCTGGGGAGGGGTCAGCCACAGTAAGAATCAGCCTGACCCCCCCCCACTCCCCTTTAACTCCCTCACCTCACCCAGATGCTCCTACTCCAGGTCCAGGTGAGCAAGGTGGTCATCACTGTCCCTTTAAAATAGGTTGTACCTGTTCACACACACAGTCACACACAGGTTGACATTGCATATACACATACAGCCATACACACGTACTCACAGACACTAAGGCTCAGCCCACTTTTATTTAAAAAACACACCAAGTTTTAACTTCAACCCCAAGCCTCAGTGAGACCAGTGGCCTTTAGAGCCACTGTCTGTAAGGAGTGTGAATGGCCCAGTGTGCCCTGCCATTGGAGGGACAGACGGAGGGAGCAGATCTAGCATTTCAAAGAATCTTAAAATGGATCAACAGAAAAGCCCTGTGAGAACCCTCAAGTGTTCTAGCAAACAGGATTCACTGAGATGCTCTGTAAAAAATGACACCCCACAATGTGGGGAGTTGGGGAAACACGGCACCCCATGTCATCCTCTTTCTGAGAGTCACAAGTCTCACTAGCATATCAAGTCTCTGAGAGGTCCCGAAGGAAAGGCTGGCTGACCCAGCATCTCACTAGAGAGATGGCAGATGGCAAATAGATGATTAAAGGGTGAGAGATGGATGGTAGAGATGATAGAAAGATAATAGAATAGACTTTGTCACTTAACTCCATGGAACACACTTCCTAATAACATGACACCAACTGTTTTCATTTACAAATGAACAAACAAGGAAGGGTTTGCTCAAGGTCACACAGCTGGTAAAAAGCAACACTGGCACTAGAACCCAGGCCTCCTAATGCCCAGCTCTAGGCTCTTTCCAGCAGGCCATGGTCCTTTGTTTGTTTGTAAATCCTAAGATTTCTGGTAATCAAAGAGATCCGTGGTATTTCTAGAACAATCCAAGTGCTTGTGGATATGCTCAGGGACCTCATGTGGCTTCCCTCTCAGGCACAGCCTCTGCTGATGAAGGCACTCTCCCGCACCCCAGACTCCCAGGCCCACTGTGGGGAGTGGTAAGGTATGGGGGGCCCAGAAGCTGAGGGCTAGCCTGACATAGACACTGGCTCTGGAAAGAGCAGGGCCCTGGGCACTTGGATTCTGCTGTGCTATTTGAGTTTGGATATCCCTGAACGGGGACAGGACTTTGCCAGGCCACCCCCAAGGATCAAGTTGGAGAAATCAAAACTAATTCTGACCTAAACCCAGTGCCACTGCCCAGGCCTGGCACTGCCTGCCCCACTGTGCTCAGCCAAAGCCTGGGAGTCCCAATTCCCACATCCTACCTCTCCCCCACTACACACTCACAGTACGATACACACTTCCCCCGCCGTGGGTCCCCAGCAGTCCCCCACACCACACTGTCACTGTGTGTGGCTATTTAGTGTCTTACATAGACATAGCCTATCTCCCCATTCAGTTGTGAAGATTCCAGAGGGCAGGGATAGGCCCTAATCCCTACTAACTCCCAGGGACAATGTTGGGCTTTACACAGTACATGCAGGAAAGGACAAGGACCGTCTCACAGTGCCTAGTATGACAGAGCAAGAAGTATGACTCCTTAGAGGAGTTCTCTAAGGTGTATTAGCAACTCACCACATGCGGCAACAAAATAGAATTCATGTTAGGTGTATAAGGCACCAGGCTGGAAGTCATAGGGAACAGTGGTCTCAAAGGACCCTGGCATGGTGCACAGTCAGCCAGCTCTTCTGGTCTCAAGTAAGCGCATGAATACAAGGTGGGAGTTGAGGCTCCCTCCTGGCTCTAACACTGATTCAATTATAGATGTATATATAGATAGATAGATAGATAGACACATGATAGACAGAGAGAAAGAGAGAGAGAGAAGCTTCAGCCATATTGTCACCATTCTCTGTTCCAGCCTTTCAGCGTGGAAGAAAGTGAAGGAAGCCTGGTAGAGGAAGAAGTCCTGCCCATACCCAGCTCCAGCGAGGGCACTGCCCTGCCCCCAGCTCAGCGCATTTGCTGGAATAAATCTGACACACTTCAGATCCGAAAGCCACTGGCTTTTGATACCCCAACCAAAGTTATATAAATAGGACATTCGGTCACAGAGATAGATGCTACAGACTATTGCTTGAGCCCTTTGCAACAGTGATTCCTACCTGAACTCGGACACCCGGCAGCACCACTGGGCTCCAACCATCTCTCTCCCCTACTTCCCCCAGCCTCCATCCCTCTAGGTGGCACCATGGTCCACACCTCCCTCCCTTTCTCAGCCTCTGGGGGTGGAGAAGGGCAAACACTTCCCTGCAGACAGGGTAGAACAGAAGAGTCAACAGCCTGCAATGTTTGTATCTGCCCCTGTGGCTGAGACACGCCGAGGCCTGGGGGCCTGCCAGGCTAGCCTATTGTCTGGCACTGTTTATCTTTGGGGCGATGGGAGCCCTGGAGTGGGGAAGGAGAGGAGAAGCTGGGGTGGGGGCGGGGAGCAGGCTACAGTGCCAGACCAGGGAGCCAGCCTTGGCGCCAGGAGGCTAGTCTGTGAAGCTTCTGGGCAAAAGTCAGGAGCTGAGCGCCTGCCCACCATCCTGCCTGCAGGCTCGCAGGACCCAGGTAACAGTGAGAACTCCTTCCCGCCCTCAGAACACAGTCTTCCCTCTCTCCCAGACCCTTCATTGCCCAGATAGTTCCTCAGGGCTCTCTGCCCTCCCACCCCTCACAGACACACACCCCCTCACTGCATCCAAGACGTGAAGGGCGACGGAGACACTGCACGATCTGCGGAGGGTGCAGAGGACCTGATGCCAGGTGGCATCCACAGCTGGTCTGCCGGCAACGCCGCAGGTGCTGCGCCTTTGTAATCTGGCCTTCCGCAAACCCCACCCTAACACTTGTGCCTGCCCCTCAAACCCCTTCCTCCGCGTACAATCAGTGCTGCGTCTGGCTGTGTACACTGAACGACCACATGCCCGCTCAGCGGCTTCCCAGCAGAGGCAGTGGATCCACAGCACCGCCGCCCAGAGTGGCGGGATCCTCCCTCCTGGACCCGCCTCCACTTCCATCAGATGAGGCTCGGATTCCTGGATCTCCAGGGGTCCTTCCAGCGTCCAACTGCCCTAACCATAGACAGGACTCAACATCCTCCTAGACAACAGGGCAAACTTTTTTTTAAATACAGTGCCATCACTTTATTATGCCTAATGAAACAGACTTTTTTGATTATCTCTTAAGTGTATTTGAATCCGGAGCCGACTTTGATTCTACACCAGTCCAAGAAGGAGGATGTGTGGCTTTGGCCGGAGATCATTTGAGCCTCCAATTCATGGTTCTACTTAAATGTCTACACCACACTATGGGGTATATACTATGTGTATATGATCACACTTTAAGGTGTGACACTCACTTTGGAGAATATTCGGCACTTTTTGTGTATTCACCCCCCTTTAGGAGTGCATAGGGCATTCCCAAAATTGCCCCTACAGTTAACATACACAGAGAAAAGGGGAAATTGTAGCTAAAGATATCTTTATTTATGAAATAGTCATTATAAAATTTTACAAAGAGGTGGCAAACATGTAGAGAATATTTTGAAAATATTTTGTAAAATTTCATAATGACTGTTTTGTAAAGAAAGGTCATTTCGCTACAAGTTCCCATTTTTTCTATGTACCGTGACTTTAGAGGTGACTTTTGAGACATCTGTGTGTGTGTTATGGCAAAGAGACACTGAGGTACACACACACTTTGTGTAGAACTCCTCTGTGTGGAGCCTTGGGAGGCGTGTTAATGCTCTTACAGAGCTCTGCAGTCTCTGGGGTCAAGAGCACAGACCCTCGTACCAGATAAAGCTGGATACATGCATTTCCACCACTTGTCAACTTTGAGCAAGTCCTACTTGCCCTCTGAGGCTCAGTTTCTTCACCTGTAAAATGGAGATAACAACGGAACTTACCTCATAGGATTCTGGGGAAGATTAAAGGAGAACACCTCTAACAGACGCCCCACAGTGACAGCACAGCAGAAGCACTTAGCAAATGGTAGCTTGGCTATTGACAGCACGTTTAAAGGGGAGTATTTTGTAATGTACGTGTATTTTTTATTTTTTAAAAAAATACATAAAATTAGATGTTCCCAGAGTCTTAGTGTTTTTTGAAAACTCAGATATAGATAGGAGGACCATTCAATTCGTATTTATTTCACATTTGATCTGTAAACTTTTTTATTTAAAAAAAAATCCACTGTCATTAGCGATGTGTACTGACATTAGTTTTTCCTTAGTGAAATAAGAGTGCAGGCCTTGTATCGTCTCTAAAACACATAGAAACACAGATGTAAACACAGGTCTCCACCCTCCTCCCCCAACTCTGGCAGTCCATCGATGACAGATCTCAACCAGAAAAGCAGGGAAGGGGGAAAGAACACTTTTGATACCTAAGAGCTCTGGGGGCAGGACCTGTACAGTTTGGCAGGCTCATTTGTCTGTCCACACTGTTTACCTTGGGCAAATTGTATCAGGTTTGCTGTTTCCACATAATTTCCACTCCTCTGTGTCTAAAATCAACAGCTACAAGATTTCCCCTTAGTCAGCGCTTTCAGGGAGGGAGGGGGGACATACATACAAGATAGAAACATACATATTCTTCTTCAAGCAGTGGTCCTGGAGGGAGAAAGAGACCGTTTTGAAGTGAATTTACTGGGGTGGCCAGTGCATCTGAGGATAATGGCTTTATACACAGGGCTGATGCAAGGCAAGGAGAAGGTTCATTTCCTTCTGTCTTGGTCCATCCTTATAATATTTACATAGGAAAAGGCAATTATGCTGTTAGGCACAGGAAAAAATGGACAGAAATCTTTTCCCTGTCAGGAAATCTCAAAGCAAGTCACCAGCTGCTGGTGGAAAGGACATGGAGGGGCGTGACACTAGAAAACCGCTTGCATTGCAAAGGGACTTGGCCTGAACCAGACTCTGTGCCTGCTCTGGAGTGCACATCTACGGAAGGCCAGGATTCCAACATCAAAACCAGGGCCAAACGACAATGGGGACCCCCGCATGTACTATCAAAAATAGTGTATATTTACAATGTGGGGCTGGGGAGTGTGAGCAGGGCTACCCTGTGCTGGGGTTCTGTTTGTTTGTTTTCTTAACAAACAAAGGTATGGGGGCATTAGCCAGACTAGGTAAACCCCATCCATTAACCCTCTGGGAGACATGCCCTCTGTAGTCCAGGGTTTGCTCTGAAGAGCATGAGGGTCGGCCAGGAGAGAAAATGGAAACAATACTGATTTGGGACGGCCACCAAGAAGCCAGCTCCAGGTCAGGAGCGGCCATAACAACAAATGGCTCCAGCCAGAACTTTTCCTGTGTACCAACAGCAAGATGCACGCAGAAGCCACAGAGCAACCCCCAAGTCAGGAAACTCCAAGTGGGCAGAATTTGGGTTTCTGAGTGCAGGGCTACACGCGCCCCTCCTGGAAGCGGGTTGTCCGTGGCAGGCGGGAGTTCACGCGGGGCGCGGCGCAGTGTTCACACGATCCGCTTCCTGTCACCCCGGCAGAGGATCCTCTTGAAGGCGCGGCGGAAGTCATGGTTGAAGATCGTGTAGATGACCGGGTTCAGCGAGCTGTTGCAGTAGCCGAACCAGAAGAAGAACTTGAAGAGCGTGAGCGGCACCGGGCAGCCGACCGCCGTGAGCGTGTAGGTGAAGAAAAAGGGGAACCAGCACACCACGAACACGCCGATGACCACGGCCAGCACGAACGTGAAGCGCTTTTCGCGGTTCTGCCGCCCGCGCCAGCGCGACGCCTTGGTGCCCCCGCCGCGCTCCTCCCCCGGCCCGGCCGCCGGCGCCCCGGCCCCGGTAGCCCCCGGCCCACGCCGAGGCAGGCTGTCCCCGGGCTTCACCTGGCTCGCCCGGGCCTTGCCCTTGGGTCTGCGCTCGGACCTGCGGGGCCCCGGGGGCCGCTCGGCGTGCTCAGACGACGAACTCTCCTCCAGGTCCAGCGCGTCGGCCTCACGCGCCCCGGCCGGCGCGGGCTCCCCGGGGGCGCCGTTGAGCTGGGTGGGCAGCGGCTCGGCCTCCGCGCCCTCGGGGCCCGCCACGCACCCGGGGCTCAGGCCATTGGGCCTACGCTCGGCGCCCCTGGGCGGCGCGGCGGCGGCGTCCGGACCCCGGCGGCTGGGCGGCACCCGGGTGCGACGCTTGGCGATCTGGTAGATGCGCACGTAGACCAGGATCATGATGAGGCAGGGCGCAAAGAAGGAGCCGATGCACGACGAGATGACGTACCACATCTGGTCGTTGATCTTGCAGCTCGGCTCTGCCGGCTTCTGGCCGCCGCCGCTGCCCTTCTTCTCGAGGGAGATGAGCGGTGGAAAGGAGATGACGGCCGAGATGACCCACACGGTGATGATGATGGCCTTGATGCGGCGCGGCGTGCGCTTCAGGTTGTACTCGATGGCCTGAGTGATGGACCAGTACCGGTCCAGGCTGATGGCACACAGGTGCACGATGGACGACGTGCAGAAGAGCACGTCGAGCGCCAGGTAAATCTCGCACCACGCCTTGCCAAAGTACCAGTAGCCCATGACCTCGTTGGCCAGCGAGAATGGGATGACCAGCGTGGCCACCAGGATGTCGGCCGAAGCCAAAGACACCAGGAAGAGGTTTTGGGGCGCCTTGAGTGCGCGGCTCGTGAACACGGCGATAATGACCAGCACGTTGCCGAACACAGTGAACAGCATGAGCAGGCCAGCCAAGCATACCAACGTCAGCGTCACCTGCAGGGAGTAAGGGGTGGCCCGGGCGCCGCCCCCCGGCACCTCGGTCCCGTTCCAGCTCGCGTTGCCCGCGTCCGGCTGCAGGGAGCCCATGGGCGCGAAGCTGCCCTCGGCCAGCGGCTGCTCCGGGCGGAACATGAACGCGGTCGCCCGCTCGCCCGGGCCTGCTGCCAGCTGCCTTCCGGCCCGGCGCCCGTGGGTCCTCCTCTTCCTCCGGCGCCCCGCTCGCCCCGCCGCGGCTCACATAGGGAGGGGGCCGCAAAGAGGCTGGGCCCAAGCTGCGGGACCGCTAGCGGTCCATGAGCCCGGGTCCGGCGAACGGCGCCCGGCCTCCGCTTCGGACGCTCCTGGTGGGCGCCTTCCCGCTCCAAGCTCCTAAGCACAGCCAAGTTTTATTTCTAAGCGGCGGGAGAGAGTGGGGCGAGCCGATGAATAAAGAGAGATTTATTCTTCAAGAAGGGAGAACAAAAAATTATCGGTGGCCTGATAACTTGGAAAGGTGACAGTAAATTAAATATATATATATTATATTTATGACTCTTGAGCCTGAGCGAAAACAAGAAGTCTTACCGTGTGCGGGGCCCGCCCCCACCCCAGGAGGCAGCCGAGGGGTGCTGGTGCGGACTCGGGGTCCTATATGTCTCCTTATATCCCTGAAGCGATTACTGACTCTCTCCTTTCCCCCAGACGCTGCGGTGCGGCGCGGGCCCAGGGGCCCGGGGCCAGGGCGCGGACTCCGCCGCCTCTCGGAGCGCCGCGGGACTTCCAAAGTTGCGCGCCCTGCTGGGGCTGGGGCACAGCGCGCGGAGCTCGGGGGCGGCGGCGGCGGCGGATTGAGGGGTGTGGGGGCCTCATGAAGGCGCCCCCGTCCTCAGGCGGGCCGGGGCAGGTGAGCGATCGGCCCTCCAGGAGCCGCAGCCGAAGCAGGGGTTCTCCTGGGCGTTGGCCCAGTGGGCGGCGAGTGTGGCAGGACAGGCCGGGGTCCGAGGACAGCGTGAGTTGGGGCAGGAGCGCAGAGCTTGGGGTAGGAAGGCGCTGGAGTGGCGGGCGGCGGCGCGCCGGCTGCTGGGCGTCTGCACAAAGCCAGAGCCGCTGCTGCTCCGCTGCGCTCACGGTGGACTCGTTTTATAGCCCCAGGATCAAGCCGGCGTTGCTGAGCAGCCGGCGTCAGCCCCCACGTGGGAAGCCGACCCTCCCCCGCCCCTCGCGCCACCCCTCTGCCAGTCTAGCGCTGGCGCCCAGAGTCGGACCCTGGGGAGATTTGTCTTCCTAGCTGGACCAGCCCTTTGGAGAGGCAGGTACTTTGAGCCAGGAGCTTAAAGACAGAGCGGGGGGAGCGGGGAGCTGCCCCTGATGGGAGCTGGCCACACAGCTCCAGACCCGCCCAGCAGAAAACAGCCGGCCCCTGGGAGTGCTTTTATCGAACTGGGTCCTGGGAGGAAAGGGTGGCGGGGAACCCGAATCTGGAGAAGCAGCCTCCTGTATGGGGAGCATCCGGAGCGGCCCAGCCCTGGGGCCTCCTTCGTCCGCAGGTGCTCCTCTCAGCCGGGGCAAGAGGGGTCCTGGAGAGGGAGGAAGGCGTGGGTTCACATCAAACCCCTGGGGCAGAATGGGCAGCACCCACAGGGAACTGGACAGGCCAGAGTTCAGAACTGTGTTTACGGAAGAAGCGGCGATATGCCCTTCCAGCCGCAGAACTGTCCGCAAGACGCACGCGTCCCAGGGTCCGGACTGCGCCCCTTAAAACACGGTGGGGAAGGGTCCTAGAGGCAGAGGCCACGCGCCTCGGCAGAGCGAGGGCGCACTGACACCTGCTGGCCGCTGGTTGTCACCGCCGAGAAGCGACCCGGCACCCTTCCGTTTGCTTTCCCGTCTCAGGACAAGCTTGGAAAGGAGAACTAGATTTTAGATTGCACTTCGGTGTTGCAGAAATTTTCCAACAGCAGATGCTCTTGTATATTACCCTTGGAAGGAGTGAGGATTTGTCTAATAAAGTCATATCAGGAAGCTCGGCAGGCAGTGCAGCCAAAGACAGCCCTCCCTCCCTAGACTTGCTCAGTCCATTCTTCCTGCAGATGAGATGAGAGAGAGGCCTGGATCCTGCCTCTCTGTTGCCCAGCTCTGGCCCGCTGGGAACCGTCATGTCTTAATAGAGGCCTAAAAGTTAAACTCAGTCTGCACCCTACCCCCATTCAGATGCACACACACCATCTTTCAGTAAGGGGAGGGTGCTAGCCAAGAAAGATAATATTTTCCATGTTCTCTCTAATAAGAACAGCATGAGGGTGGGGGCGAATGTCACGTCTTCCATGTGTGCTACGTGCCCTGTGATCGATGCTAGCAGTCACTGGAGTACCAGCTTGCACTGTGCTATCTCCACATTTCAAATGAGCAGCAAGCAGCTTAAGGGTAAAGCCCTGGAGGATGGGAAATGTCAGAGGAGAGAGAGTAGACCTGAAGAAAAATTGTCTTATTTAAGGAACCAGTAAACCAAAATACCTTATATCTGTCACCTAAGCTGAATTCCAAGGACTGATCAGACTGCCTTTCTGTGCAGCCAGGTGCAGTCTGAAGTCTGGCTGGGGCTGGGGATTAAATTAAGGGTCTCAAGCCCCACCTTCAATTCCAGCTGATGTCTACAGCCCCTGCAGTAATAGAACTGTTGATGCTGCAGCAGCTCTGTAGGCAGTTTCAAAGTCTAAGTCTATTCTTCCAAAGTATTCCACAGATTCCTCATTTGACTTTAGTAGTTTTATCTCCCAGTCTTTTCCCCCATTTTTCCCCATGGGGATGACCTCCCCTTCCAGTCCTAGTTCTGAGGGGCCTTTCTAATCCCCCTTTCTGAAGAATCTACAGAAACCTGAGAAGACAGAATTTCCTCCATGTGAGTAGGTATATGTCCCACCCTCTACACAGGTCTGTGCACTGAGTCTTCTAGCAGGGCGCAGGGATGTTGCCAGAAAGCTCAGTTGGAAAGGTGGCCACTTTCATTTTTGCACAGCAAAAGGAGCCCAAACCTCAAGTGTAAATGCTAAGAGAAAGAAAAATCAAAGCCCATGGCAATCTGGGGTTTGTCACAGTACTCCCAGAACTGGGGGACTGAGTCTAAGGAGACTGTCACTTCCCAGGTCCACCCCACCTTCTGACACACTGCTCTTCTTCCTATCTAATTTCAGAAGCAAACAGTGACAAAAAAACAAAGTCTACCATGCTTTCCTTTCTTGAAATTTTTGCTGCTAGTCTGTGTTTGACACCTCTTGTCACATTTTCTAAATGCTTCCCAAACAGCCAGCTGGTTTCTTAATTCCCGAACGTGGAGGCTTTTCTCCTAAAATGGAAACAAGTCTTACAAGGATTGAGAGACCCTGAGGCCAACACACAACAATTAATGATAATAACAAACTGAAGCCTTTTGTTAAGTACCATGAAGTGTGCATGGCTTGCAAGGTTATTTACTGAGCCCTGTATACACAGACTTCCTCCTGTCCTACGTTCCTTCTCCTTAGTTCTTCCTCCTTAGCTTGCCACACAGGGTATCTGAGCTTTGCAAAGCTACTTAGGCACCATTAATTTTTCCTAGCAGATTTCATGCTGTGAGACAGTGCTGAGCAGAGAGCCGTCCGTGAAGACAATCATTCTCCACCACGCCTATATATTAGCATTGCCTGAGAAGATAAAATACACTTACCAATGCCTTGCCAGGGAAATTATGATTCATCAAGTCCAAGGTGGAATGCAGTGTGTGTATTTTAACAGAGCTCTTTGGGAGATGCTGAGTGCACACTCTGAAGAAGACTCACCACTCAAAGCAATAAATCTCAGCGGCAGGCAGGAAAGAAAAGTAGATGTCCTAGTGCAGGCAGAAAAGACCGTCCAAATTACCTGGGGAGTTTGATGAAACCAACCTGAGCTAGAAAGAGTGGCCTCAGATGAGAATCACTGCCCTGGGCCAGTGGGCCGGCTAGGATGCTCCCCTCCAGGGAGCTGGGGCAGAGCAAAGAGTGAAGAGCCACTGTAAATATGGAGGTTGACTTTGATGGCCTGAGGAAGATTCACTTCTGTGTACACAAATAGGGGTCTATTTTATTTCTATTAACAGTAAAAATACTACTTACTAGCAGCGACAACATACCAGGCACAATGATGAACAGTTTGTGTACCATATACTATTTTATATCATTCTCTAAACAATCCTATAATGTAGATTTTATTAGCTCCCTTTATAGCTAGGGAAAACAAGGCAAAAGGCGACGTAAACTGCCCAGCTAATAAGTGGTAAGGTCACAGCCAGATTCCATGTGTCCTGATTGTAAGTACTGTGAGCTGTCTAACTGCCTTCCTGTGAACCTCTGCCCTCCAGCACACTGACAAAGGGGAACCTGCAAGAGCTTCGTCCGAAATAAAAGCACTCATGAGCTGACAAATCCTCCCTCGCCCCCTGTCTTGCCAGACCAGTCATAGCAGGACAGTTCAGGGCCAGATGTATTCCTTCCCTCCACATCTGATGCAGCACCAAGCACATGTTATATAAGACTGAACATTCCCCAACAACCCGTCCAATGGAAAGCAAGCATTACATACATATATAATGATGAGCAGCCCCTGGATTGCTGGGTAGAAGTAGCCTCTCCCTCTCATATTTCACCGCAGCTTAGATGAACTTTTATTGGTCTGGCTTACCTATTCATAGGTACATCCGTCTAGCAAGAGGAAAGAACTTTCCTTTTCATCTCTATATTCTCAGAACACATCTAAAATGGGCTTTTGGAAAAATCATACTTCTGGAACCTAGCCCTTAAAGATTCTACTTCAATAGGATGGAGGTGGCATTTTAACATCTACCTGAGTGATTCAATAAATATCAAAATATAAGACAACACTAGCATGGATACTTGATAAATGTTTGTGTGATGAATGAATGAGTGAAGGACTGGATTCTACTTACGATGAAGCCACCAAAGAGGTAAGAGGCCCAGAAGTCAGTGGCTAAAATGACTAGCACTATATTAGCATTATTAGGGTATCTTATCTAGTTCAGAGACACAGGTATATGATTCTCTCTCCCCCCCACCCCTTCCTAGAAGGAACACGTAAGGGGGATTTTATATTTATAACTATCAACTAGGTAATTTACCAATAAATGAAAGATTTTCAGGCTAAAACAATCTGTTAGTCTTGGGATTGTATCTGAAACTAAAATGTCAGGCAATGCCAAACTTTGCCCTGGCATCTATCTCTGTCTTAACTCTGATGGCAACTTCATCTAACCAGAGGCAAGTAGCTGGGTGGAGTATTAAGAACGAATTACTTTATTTATTTATTTATTTATTTATTTATTTTAGTTAGAGGGAAAAAAATTTACCCTGCAGACAAGTTTTGCCTACTTTCTTTCTTTCTTTCTTTCTTTTTTTTATCGTTGGGGACCCTTTGAGGGTACATAGAACCGGGTTACATTGATTGCTTTTTTAGATAAGGACACTCTTATAATTGTGTCCCGCCCCCAAAAGGTGTACCACTCTCCTTGTCCCCCCAGCCCCCTCCTTCCCTTTCTCAGCTCTTCCCATCCCCCTCAAAGAACTCAAGCTAGACCTCCCATTTGATCCTGCAGTCCCATTGCTGGGCATCTACCCAAAAGAATTACTTTTTCTTTTTTGAAGACTCCATTGTCTAAGAAAAAGACAACATAACCATTGGCCTCGACTCCTAGACTGTGACAAAAGCTTCACAAATAGAAGTTTGGCCACACAGCCCCCACCCTCACCCCAGACACAAACTGTATGTAAACACACACTCTCACCATGTGAACATGAGGAGCGGGCAGAGAACACAGTGTTCCCACTACTGCCATGCCCTGTGCACAGCTGGAACCAAAGGTAGCTGCTGGAAGCTGAGACTCACTGTCTCACTGACTACTCACTGTTGCTGAGAAGGGGGAAGGGCAGAGTCGCGATGGGAAAATCTATTGCTTCCTCTGAGCTATTATTTCACTCCTCCACTGGCTGTACCTGTGCTGGAGCCTCTAGCATCCCACTGTTACTGAAGCCGAAAGCAAAGCACCAACTCCAAGGTGAGAAGCTGCGTGATTCGCCACCTGCCATGTTCCTCACCACTGACTGCCAGATCAGCCTTGCTGTACTCACAAAAACAAATGACAAATCCAGCCACCACCTTCCTCTCTTTTTAAAATGCTACCTTATACTGTCCTAACCTGGAAAATTAAGGCAGGTGTTTTGTTAATCTCTGCAGGGTCCTCTGGCCAAGATCAAAAAGACAGCAGTGAATCCAGGATCAATTCTACCTTGAAGATGTCAAGGAAGGCTGGGCTCCCAGCCAGCTCTTTACTATTGCCCCACCCTGCAGGGCACGTTTGTGTTTATGCTATAATGTGATTTTTGAGCACTTGTGTGCACACACAAAGTTTAACATCGTGGCCATCTTCCAGGTCAGTCCTCCCAGATAAGTGACCTTTCTCACTACCTCCTGGTGCCTGCTTTGTCCAGAGCAGAAGGAAAAGCACACCTTAAATCAGTTACGGTGATCGAGGGCTATTTGTTCTCAGGTTTAAGAGGTGAGCTAGAGCCAAAGGCCTTCGGTATAAAAGAACTACTTGTTATCAGTATTAATAACTCTTAATCTAATTAGGCATAGTGAATCATCCTTCACATTTGCTCGAAGAAACTATGGAAGACACCGTACCTAAAACACACATACACTATTTAAGAGGTGGTCTGGCTGTCCCTGCCAGACCCTAGAAATGATCTCTTTTTTCCATTTTCCCTAATTGATGACACCAAGCGCATACTCTTCCTGCCTAAGGGGACTCCTGCTTGACAGGTTGTATGAAGCATTCCCGAGAATTCATTAAGAATTTGGACTTTGGGGTAAGACAAACCTGGGTTCTGATCCTGCTTCTACCATTTAATACAGTGTTTTTCAGGATTTTTTTTAAATCTCACACCACACTTGAACCTATAGTTTAATTTCCACAGCATGCTTAAGTTATGTTTTAAAAGAGTTTTTAAAAAAAGTACATACTTACTATGCTTTCAACTTCTTTCAAAAATAACTTAATGCTCTTTAAAATTTTTCATGGCACAGTGGTTGAAATCACTGATTTAATTAAGTAAACTTTGTTTACTTAATTTCTCTATGCATCTGTTTCCTCATATGGAAAAAAGGGGAAATCATTTACACGCATATCCTCAAATGAAGATTAAATATGTGAATATGTGGAAAATTCATCAGAGTGCTGAGTGTAATAAGTGCTCAGTATATGTTGGGTACATGTGTTTGTTTATTTGGCAAGCTTTCTCCTTTATTCATCTCAATGTTCCCCAGGCAGATGCAATCAGATCCTAAGTTCTGCCCATGTTTAAGGTCAGTAGTTAATAAATTAGCATAAAAAATAAGAATTAAAAACAAAATGAAAGTGGAAAATTTGACTTTAATAGCTTTTTGCAAGCATTTATACATTCATGTGTGAGAGGTGAGGAAAGGGCTAGAAATGACTGTTGATAATATGTAAGGAAGATACACTGGCAGTTAGTTACACTATTAGCTACCAAAGACAAAGAAAGATGAGGTGCAGAACTCGACCGAGTTCAGAGAACCAAGGAAGCTGGACTTAATAGGGAAAGCTTCCCAACAGGGTCAAGTGCTAAAATTTGATGCAGATGAAAACTTGAAATTGCCCTCTGGGAAGGCGATGGAGAAGCAGGTTTCATTCTGTCTGTTGATTTTGAGTCAGAAGGAGACCTACACTGGAGGTAGAAAGGGCAGAAGGGAGTAAGAATGTCAAAGCCGACGGAACCGTAGATTAAATGGAATAAACATGCTATTTCAGAGCGCTTTCTTTTGCCCTGAAACAACTTAAGCCAACTCAAACTGGGTAAAATAGAACAGAAAATGGATTGAGTCATGTAAATGAAATTTGTTTTAAGCCAGAGGCAGAGTTGGCTTTGGGCAAGGTTGATGCAAGTGGCTCAAGACTGTCACTAAGAAGCCGCACAAGCCCGGGTTTGAGCTCCCTCTCCCTCCAACGCCCACCCAGTGGAGAAACAGACAATTAAGCAAATACACAGAGAATAACAGATACAAGAAACCATGTAATCCTTTCCTGAAAACTATATGGAAAAGAAGCTGCCTTGGTCTCTCCCAGCACTACGATTTCCAAATTTTGTTGTTAGGAAGCTGAGATGGACCTCTTGTCTCTTATTAAACGGTTCTGTGAGATTCCAGAGCCACACAACTACTTCCTCCTTTTATTAAGAGCAGTTGCTGAAAGTTGCCTTTTACTTCAACCTCTGTGAGTTGCTTTCTATACTGTGCCAACCAGAATACCAACCAGAATGAATGCTAGAGCTTTAGTTTTACAAAAAGAACTTAGCATCTTCAATGAAACATTCAATGTTAGACATTGATAATATAATCATCCAAAGACATCATTTCCAAGCATGTGCACTGTGAAGGCTTTGGGAGGAATCTTTTCTATTAACCTTAGAGATATTTTAAAGATTTAAATAAATCAACTTATTGAATTAAAACAATATTTGGATTTAAAAACACCAAATATTTCCAGTGATGATGGTACCCTAAGCTCACACTTTTTAGTTCTTTTCTTTTTTTTTCTTTTTTTTAAAAAAAGCAATGGGGCTGAATGAGAGAAGATATTTGCAGGTTATGTCTCCGACAAAGGTTTAATAACCAGAATCCATAGAGAACTGAAACGTATTAACAAGAAGAAAAAACAAGTGATCCCATCTCAGGGTGAGCAAAAGACTTGAAGAGAAATTTCTCTAAAGAAGATAGGCATATGGCCTATAGATATATGAAAAAGTGCTCACCATCCTTAATCATTAGAGAAATGCAAATCAAAACTACTTTGAGATATCAC
>NW_003852416.1:10485274-10523086 GCF_000181295.1 Otolemur garnettii
AAAGAAAGATGGAGACTTTACCTCCTTCATGTTTACATGGATGGAGCTGGAAAATGTTCTTCTTAGCAAAGTATCACAAGAATGGAAGAAAAGTATCCAATGTACACAGCCCTATTATGAAACTAATTTATAGCTTTCATATGAAATCTATAACCTAATTATAGCCTAAGAACATGGGGAGGGGGATGGATCACCTCTATGGTTTATCTTACAAGGGTACATTCTAAAGTAGAATATAAACATCTTAACACAATAACTAAGAAAATGACATAAAGGCTATGTTAACCAATTTAATGAAAATATTTCAAATTGTGTATGAAAACACCACACTGTACCCAATGATTGCATTAATGCACACAGCTATCGTTTTATGAAAAAAAAAAAAAAAAGCAATGGGGCTATATTGCCCAGGCTAGCCTCAAAGTCCTGGGCTCAAGTGATCAATCCTCTCATGTAGCTGGGACTATAGGTTCACACCACACCACCTGGCTTAAGTTCAGACTTTGAAGCCCTTCTATGTTCAATCACATAGATATGAAAGATGAAATAGAGAAATCTTAAAAGGCATACCGACTCCCAGCACCAAACAAGATAGAGTGATCACGTCCTCTCTCTCTCCCACTAAGCATCACAATTAAAACCTCTGGAACAAAATGACATGAAGGCTATGTTAACCAGTTTGATGGAAGTGTTTTGGATAGTGTGTGAAAACCCCACACTGTACCCCAGAAATGCATTAATGTACATAGTTACCATTCAATTAAAAAAAAAAAAAAAACCTCTGGAACACACAAACACCAGCTGTCTAAAAAGTAAACTATGGCAGGCAGATCTAGAAGGGAAAACAAAACTTGAGGAACAAACCCTCATGAACGAGTTCCCAGTTAATTTAATATTTGTCTTTTATCACTCAAATTTGACCCACAGAAGACCTCCACTGAGGCATAGGGCAGCAGGTGTGAGCAATCAGAACAGAGAGAGAAACTCCATCTTTCTACTGGAAAATCAGGAAAGAGCCACTGAGTGCTGGAAAATGTGGAAAGACCCTAAAAAAATTGTTTTTTCTTTTCTTATTTTTCTTTTTTTCACTGTCCTGGTCCTGAAACTAGAGTGGTTGAAATAGCAGCAGCAAGCAGCTAAAACTCTGAGGAAAAAAATTCTTTTCTGGAAGAAGAGGGAGTGGAATATCTGTGCTCTGAAAACACAGGGCAGGAGGGCAGCATCAGGACTCTCTTTTTCTTGCTTTATCTCACCACTCTGCCAGAGGGTGAGCTTAGTCATGCAGAATTGGGTGACAGGATCACAGGTAACCAAAACGTCAAACGAAACCTGTCTTTCTGGCCAGAGGAATAGAAGGGGGAGAGGGAGGTTATGGGAGGCAGAGAGTCCCATGGCCTTGGTCCATAAATCAACCCCCACATCAATGTACAATAAGTGTGCAATATGCAATTGATTTTCAACAAGGGTACCAAGAATGATCTTTTCAAATATGGTGCTGAGACAAATAGATTTTCACATTCAAAAGAATGAATTCAGACTCCTCATACCATATACAATAGTAACCCAAAATTCAACAAGGACCTAGATATAAAAGCTAAATCTATACCACTCTTAGAAGAAAACACAGGTGCAAATCTTTGCAACCTTGGATTAGGCAATGGTTTCTTCAATATGACACCTAAAACACAAGTAGCCAAAACAAAAAGTACATTAGACTTCATAAATATTCAAAGCTTTTAGGTTTGAAAGGACACCATGAAGAAAATAAAAATACAAAACCACAGAATAGGAGAATATATTTACAAATTATGTATTCTGCTAAGGATTTGTATCTACAATATCTAAAGAATTTTATTACTCAATAGTAAAAAGTTGAATAATTACAATTTAAAATAGGTGAAATATTTTAATGAACATTTCTCCAAAGAAGATAGGCAAATGACAATCAAAACCATAATGACATTGGTGGTGTATACTTGTAGTTTCAGCTACTCAGGAGAGTTAAGAGGGAGGATTTTTTTGAGGTCTACAAGTTGTGCATAGTGTGAACAACATAGTGGGACCCCATTTCTTAAAAAAAATCACAATGTGATACCACTTCCCACTCCCTAGAATGACTCAAATAAAAGGACAGATAATGACATATGTTGGCAAAAATGTGAATAAATTCAAACTCTATATCATGCTTGTGAGACTATAAAACAGTGCATCCACTTTGGTAAAGTTTTTCAGTTCCTAAAAATGTTACCCCATGAATCAGTAATCCCACTCCCAGAAACAAGGTATATACTCAAGAGAAATGAAGATGTATATCCACACAAAAATTTGATCGTTTATAGCCATTACTTGTTATATACAAAAAGTGGAAACAACCCAATACCCCTTACCTGATGAATAGATGAACAAAACGTGGTATCCATACCAACAAAATGTGGAGTCCATGCCATGGGATGTTATTTAGCCATAAAAAGGAATGAAGTACCCATACATGCTACAACATGGATAAAACTTGAAAATGTTGGGTAGATAGGTAGGCCCTCTGGCTATTCTAAGGACATGGTACCCTGCCTTGGTGCAGCCTCTAACAATTGGCCCACCTGGGAAGAATAACCAAGGGTGGGCACTCCAGCTTGCTATTGCCCACTTTTAATCCTACTCCAAGCAACTGCTACATTTCTGGAAGGAGGGCATTGCCTTCACAATCTGGGAATTCCCTAGCCCAGTCATAATAGGATTAGGAAACGGACCTAGAGTAACCTCAGGGTAATTGTCATTAGCTTAAATCTACATTGTGGTTCATGCCCCTCCCCAGGTGGGTTTTCTGAGAGGGAGTTTGCATATGTAGATACAATCTTGAGAATACCTGTTAATCATTTGGTAACACCCCACCCTCCTGAAAGTCCTCTTCCAGACCAATAAATGGAAACAACCTGAGAATTCCCAGAGAGTCAGTCAGTGAATCCGTGAATCATTCTTATAGACAGACCCATTCTGTTTTACAATAAAAACCTGCCCTTGAAATTGCTTCCTGCCTATGGTCACTCCATCAAAAGGCTGAACCTAATACTTTTGTGAGCCTGGTCATTGACCAATAGCACACCAAGAACCAAGAGCAGATTGCCACCCCAACAAAAACATGCTCAGTAAAAGAAGGCAGACATCATAAGTCACATATTATATGATTTCTTTTGTGTGAAATGTCCAAAACATGCAAATCCATAATGATAAAGTAGATAAAAACTTGTGAAAGGCCAGAAGGAGAGAGAATGGAGTAACTTCTATGGGTATAGAGCGTCTTTTGAGTATTATAAATAATCTAGAATTAGATAGTGCTGATTGCAACATACCTTGTGACTGTACACTATTAAATGATGAATTTAATGGTATGTGAAATATCACTAAAAGTAAAAAAGATAGACCATATTCTGGATCATAAACAAACCTTATAAATTTAAAATAATTGAGACTATACAAAGTACTATAAAACTTCCATAGTTGACCACCTCCCTACATCAACCTCCTCCTTAAGATAATCTAATTTGATGTACAGTAGACCTAGTTCCTTATGTTGACCACTTCTGTATGTTAACCAGTTTGTTACAGTCCTTTGGGTGGTCAACTTATAGAGGTTCCACTATATATTAAATGACCATAACATTAACTAAAAGTCAATAACAGAAAGTTATATGGAAAATCCCCCAAAATATTTGGAAACTGATGCATGTCAAGGAGGGTGTCTCAAGAGAAATTAGAAAATACTCTGAATTGTTGGGTGATGTTCTTTCTCACAGGGAGAGAAGGATGGCTTGGCTGTAGGTGCAAGCTCACCCCTAGAATTGTTTGAAAACAAGAAACAACTACATATTCTTAGATGGCATGCAGCAAAATGTCTATATTTTTCACTTCCTTTTATTGGGAGCTAGTCACATACATCACATTGATCAATAATCCTAACATCCTCAATTATTATCTTAAATTATAGAAAAGAAAGAAAGTCTGGGAAAGTGAGATAGCCATCATAAGATTAACCTAAAGAAAGAAAGTCCTGGAAAGTAAGACAATCATCTTAAGCTAGCCTCAGGCTGTTCCTCTCTGAAGACCTAAAAGAACTATACATTATCTGATTTCTATTGTTAAAGTTAGAGGTTAGGATAAACAGAGGAGTAAAACCTTTTTCTTCTATGTACTCAATTAAATTTCCAAGAAACAGGCTCCATGATTGTTTTCTTATGGTTTGGAGACCCCGCAGTTACGATGGAGTGTTTTATTCACATCATTACGATGGAGTTTTTCTTTTCACTCACACCAACCTTTGAGTCATGTCCTCTGCACAGATGGGCTGTTTCAACCCTTATCTGGCAGGCTGACTTGACTACACAGTCAGGGTTCCCTGTAGGAGGTTGTTAGGCCTGGCCTGCATGGCCCCACTGTGTTTTCCCAGGTTGCTTAGGTCTCAACAAAATCACATAATACTCGCAAGTCTCTTCGCTCAGTTTCTGGAATTAAAAGAGCACATTTCATTTAATTTTTGTGGGAGTTTACCCCACAACAATGGAATGAAAAATCAGGTCTATCTCACCTTTTCTTCTTCATGAAACAGACCCACTTCCAAGTATCTTTGGAAGTGCTCTAAACTTTTTCTAACTAAATAACATTTCCTAAATAAAATCTCTCTTAGTTACTCTGAAAAAAAAGGTCAAATACAACATACAAAATTTCTGTATGCAACTAAAGCTGTGTTTAGAGAGAAATTAAAAAGAAGAAAGGCCTCAAATTGATAATATATTTTAAAAGAAGTAAACACAAAACAAGCAGAAGGAAGGAAATAATAAAGAGCAGATGTCAATAAAAACAGAAAACCTATAGACAAAGGTCAGTGCAATCAAAAGCTGGCTCTTTGATGAGATCAATAAATTAAACAATTTCTAGCTAAAATGACCAGTGATACTTACACATACTGATTACCCATAGGCTGAAAAGAGCCCAGCCCAGTTCATTTACTCTTAATGAGTGCTCTTTTCACTTTTCAGCCTATTTCTGTTGAGAGCCAAAATTCAGACTGAGGCTGAATAAAGCATGGTGATACAGTAATTATAGTACTAATATTATAGTATTAATATTTCTAAGGTAACAAATTCTTAAAACCTTTAGCCAAAAGAAACATTACCCTAACATTATTAAGGAGGCAGAGCTAAGGGTTTCCTGGCCATGCCTTAAATAGATGTGTGTATAGTATTAAAAGCCTTTTGTTTTCCCAGATTTTATTTTTTATTTTTATTTTTTTTGAGATTGTCTCAAGCTGTCGCCCTGAGTAGAGTGCTGTGGCATCATAGTTCATAGCAACCTCAAACTCAGGCTCACGCGATCCTCTTGCCTCAGTTTTTCTATTTTTAGTAGAGATGGGGGGTCTTGCTTTTGCTCAGGCTGGTCTCGAACTCATGAGCTCAAGAAATCCACCAGAGTGTTAGGATTACAGGCATGAGCCACCACACCTGGCCTCCCAGATTTTAAAAATTTCGGTTTCAGTTGAAGAAATCAATGAAAATTACTTATTTTTTTAATCTAGCTATACTGTTCTTTGTGTATATTTACAGTCACTGAATAATTTTTTAAAGTTTTTATTTGAAATCATTTTAAACTTATAAAAAAGTATTAAAAATTATATGCCTTTTACCCAGATTTACCTGTTATAAAGATTTTATCAATTTATTTTATCATTTACTCTCCCCCTTCTTCCTCTCTTTCACACACACACACTAGTACTTTTCAACACTATTTGAAAGTTATACTTTATCCTAAATACTTCTGTGTATGTATTTCCTAAGAATAGAAATATTTGATTACACCACAACAGAACAATTATCAACTTCAGTAAATTTCACATTGTTTTTATCAATCTACCACTCTCATTTCTTCGTCAGTGGCCCCAACAACATTTTTGCTCCATTACAAAAGCCACCTTAGAATAACATATTAAATTTCATTGTCGTGTCTTTGTAGTTTCTTTTAATAGATCATTGTCATAGCCTTTCCTTGTCTTTTATGATACCCTCATTTTTTAAGAGCAGAATTTTTTGAAAAAACAAAATAGAAGATACTTCATTTTGGATTCTTTCTCTGATATTTTCCCCCGACTTAATTCCAGTTATACATTCTCTTCAGGAATACTAATAGATGTGATGTTGTGTCCATATCACATCTGGAGTGACATGTCCATCTGCCTCTCTTTGGTGATGTTCATTTTCATCTCACAATCAAGATGTGTATTGGATTTCTCCTTTTTATAGTTACTATTTTCTCCCTACAATTAATAAGCAATCTACGGGGACCTACTTTACAGTCATACAAATATTCTGCTCTTCATCAAATTTCTCCCTAAATTTATCATCTGTATTAGGCCATTTGCATTGATATAAAGAGATTTTATAAGAGAGATGATACAAGAGATTTATTTAGTTCACAATGCTGCAGATTATATAAACATGGTGCTAGCACCTGCTTCTGGTGAGAGCTCCAGGGAGCTTCCAATCAAGGCAGAAGGTTAAGGGGGAGTAAGTGTGTCACATGGTGAGAGCAGGAGTAAGACAGGAAGGAGGTGGTCCCATGCTCTTTTAAACAATCAGCTTTAAACTAATAAAGCAAGAACTTATTATCATGAGGAGAGCACCAAGCCATTCATAAGAGGTCCACTCCTGTGATCCAAACACCAGGGCATCCAATTTCAGCATGAGATTTGGAAGGCCAAACCTCCAAAGCACATCATCATCCACTGACGGTTCTTCTTTGAACTAGTTATTCCAATGGTAAGTGAGAAATTATTTGCTAACTTTTCTGTACTGCTCTTTATTTACCAGTTAGTTTTTGGCATTCCATAAGACCTCTCATTTCTTCCTGACCTATTTCTGTACCTATCATTGATACAGGTTTGTGATTTCCTATTTTTCTAATGATTTATAATTAATTACTCTTCTTAATTATTTTGGTGTCCAAATAATCCCATATTTGGCCTATGAGAGCCCCTTCAATCTGGTTCCAGTGACCTTGTCAAGGACATAGACAATAATCTTTGTCCATGCCCTAATCAATTTTCAACAGTTCATTGTTCAGACTTAAGAAGTATCATCAAGGATTCTCCTGGTGGGAGCCCTCTGGGGACCTAGTAAGAGCCATACCCGTCTATGCAGCTGGCAAGCAGCTTACAGATACAGATACCATCTATAGATACAACCACAGATCTTGAAGTGGACACTTGTCTTAGTGGTCCTACTGACCAAGGTTCTGTTCGTAGTCCTATTCATCCAGGGACCAGGATCTATGCCCCTGGAAATAGCTCCACCAACTGCAGACTCACCTGTGGGTCCAGCAGCAATCATGTGACCCAGATTCAACTTGCTCACCTGTGATCTCAGAGGAACTCCCACCAGCCCAGGGTAATCAACAGGAAAAGGTCTGTGCCTGCTGAAAGGAGTCTGTAAATACTGGAAGCATTTGCTCTTTCAGATGCACTAGTGGAAGGCATTAGTGGAAGGCTACATGGATTGTGAACAATCAAGCCAAAATGACACCACCAAAGGAAACAAAGCTCCAAAAATCAATCTCAAAGAAATAGAAATCTATAAATTACCTGACAAATAATCATCTTAAAGAAGCCAAATGAGATGTTAGTGTCATTTTGAGATGCAAGAGAACACAGACAAGTAAAATCAGGAAAACAATGCTTGAACAAAATGAGAAGTTTAATAAAGAAATAGAAACCATTAAAAAGAACCAAACAGATATCCTGGCTCCCACCAGGCCCCTGGGCAGGGTCCTAGGTGAGCAAGATTAGCCCTAGATTGTGGCTGATAAAGGTTAGAACTGACTAACAAGGTCTGTTCAGGTGTCAGAGCCAGAACTGAGGTCTGTAGGTCTTGCTCCAAGGGTACATCAAATGTGATTCCTACCTACTTCCTTGGTGAACAAAACTGCTCCCAGATCACCATGGAGCTGGATTTGGGTTATAGGCCTAATTCAGAATCTGCAGTCAGACCAAAGTCAGCAGATCTATTACCCAAGATACTGGTGGGCATGGCTCCTCCCAGACCCCCTAGGTGGATGATTCTGTCTGTAAAACCAAGGTCAAATGGAGCTGTAGCCAAGTCCACAGGGAGATGAGGTTATTTCTGGGTCTGCAGTCAGGACCATCTTTCCACTCTGTTGCACAACTATTACAACCTGTAAATACCCAATTTTCTTGTCTGTCTTCTGTAAAGATAAGAAAATATATGTGTATGTGTGTGTTTTCTTACTTCCTTTCCTTCTTACACAAAATGTAGTATATATTTTCTCTCTCTCTCTTTTTTTTCTTTTTTGCTAAACAATACCTGTCCTGGAAATGATTCTGTATCCGTTTCTATAGGCACACAGTGTTCCATTGTGTATATATAATGGCTTATTCAACCAATCTACAAATGTCTGCTTGGAAATTTGGTTTCCAAGATTTTGTTGTTATAAATACTGCTGTAATCATTAACCTTATGTATATGTACTTTCCTGTTGAAGATGTATCTTCAGTGATACTGCTAGGTTGAAGGGCAAATGCACATGTAGTTATAGTAGATATTGATAGACTTCCCTCTACAGAGGTTATATAATTTTGCATTCCTCTGTAATGTATCAGCGGACCTGTTCCCTTCAAAGCCTTGCAAATGGAGCACATGGTCAAACTTTTGTATTTTGTCAAGGTGATGGGTGAAAAATGGTCAGTGGAACACTAATTCACATTCTTCTTAGGAGTAAAGCTAAACATTCTTTTTATATGTTAGGTCAATTTCACATTTTTTGTCAATTTTCTATGTCTTTAGATTATTTTTCTATTATTCTATTAGCTATTTTAGCCATAGTTAGAAAAGTTTTCCGGGGCAGCGCCTGTGGCTCAATGGATAGGGCACCAGCCCCAAATGCTGAGGGTGACGGGTTCAAACTCGGCCCCAGCCAAACTGCAACAAAAAAAAATAGCCAGGCGTTGTGGTGGGCACTTGTAGTCCCAGCTACTCCGAAGGCTGAGGCAAGAGAATTGCCTAAGCCCAAGAGTTGGAGGTTGCTGTGAGCTGTGTGACGCCACAGCATCACAGCACTCTACTGAGGGCGATAAAGTGAGACTGTCTCTCCAAAAAAAGAAAGAAAAAAGGAAATCACTTATGTTATCTTCTGCTTCCTTGTATACCTTTATTTTTTCCTTTAGGTCTCTAATCTATTTGGGGTTCATTCTCATATATGGTAGGATGGCTGGATCTAATTTTGTTTTTTAAATGGCTATCCAGTTGTCCCACCACCATTTATCCAGAAGACCATATTTTCCCAGTGCTTTGAAATACCACCTTTATCACATACTAGATTTCTACGTGTAATTGAGGCTATTTTTAAATTTCCTCCTCAAATCCATTGGTCTGCCTATACATGTACTAGTATCACATTTTAAACTTTAGTATCTTTTATTATCTGATAGGACATTTCCTTGCCTATGGCTCTTTCCTATCAATGTCCTCCTAGGTATCCTTGCCTATTGATTTTCTTAGACAAACTTTAAAACTCCATAAAACCCATTGGTATTTCTTTCTACTAAATTGGTAATTTAGAGAGAATTAACATCTGGATGATACTGAGATGTGCTAAGCAAGAACAAGAATTATCTTTTAAATTGTTCAAGTTTACTTCTATCAGACATGATTTTATACTGCGTGTGCATATAGTGTGGCCATAAAGTTTGTGTATCTGTTTAAAACTACACACGAACTTTACGGCTACCTTGTATACCTATATATGTATATGTAGCTTTTGAACATTTCTTGATTTTTTTTTTTTTTTTGCTAACATAAACTAGATTTTATTGTCCATTGTATCAACTAATTGGTTATTATTTATATATATTGTACATTCTCAATAATGGCATTAGTGCCTCCAAAAGACAAAAATTGGTTTGATGGGTTAAAAAAAATCTTAAATATTACCTTGCCTGGGGGGTCTCCAAAGGGTCATGTACATAAACAATATACATTGTATTTGTTCAGGTATGGTGTCAATTTTGTCATGTTATCTTAACTAGGTATGTCTTGTCTTGCTCTTTAAATATTACATATTCAGAAAGGTTTGCCTTTTCATCATGTTGGTTATCTTTGCATTAATATTTTCCTTATAATGCCCTCGTCTTCCCCCTTTTATTACTAATTTTTCACTGTATAAGTATCTTTCACCTATACAGTAATTGGTAATTTTTTTTCTTTTCCCCTTTCTTTCTCTCCTCTTCCTCTTAAGAGCTTTATTGAGATATAATTCACATACCAACCAACTCATCTGCCTAAAGTGTACAATTTAACAATTTCAGTATATCCAGGGTTGTGCAATCATCACAATTTCAGGACATTTATTGGCTTTCCCCAAAATCATCTGCACCTATTATCAGTCATTCTTCATTTTCCCCCAGTTTTCCCAGGCTTCAGCAACCACTAATCTACTTTATGTCTCTGTAGGTCTGCCTACACTGGAAATTTCATGTAAATGGATTTATACAATATTTGATCTTTTGTGACTAGCTTCTTTCACATAGCTTCTCAGAACATGATGTTTTCAAGTGTTGTAACATAATATTTTCTTCTTTTTCATTGCCAAACAAAAATCATTTTGTAAATATACCACTTTTAATCTATCTATATATCAATTGGGTTATTTTCACTTCTTTGATATTATAATGTATGAATATTTATACACAAGATTTTGTGTAGATGAATGTTTTCATTTATGTTGGGTAGACATGTAGGAGTAGAATTGGGTCATACGGTGACTCTGTTTAACATTTTCAGACTGCCAGAATATTTTCCAAAGTGACTACACACACCATTTTACATTCTCATCATCAATTGAAAAAGGTTCCAATTTCTCCATATCCTCATCAATATGTTTTATCATCTGTCTTATCTGAGTGGGTGCAAAGTGGTATCTTCTTGTGGTGTTGATTTGTATTCCCCTTACATTTAGATTATACCCTCCTCCTTTCTACTTTGTTAGAACATTTCATGTTTACATATTATTCTTGTACCCTTCAGTCCATTCTTGTTTTAATGTTATCTCCACAGTTAAACCTACAAAATGATCACAGTTAGTGCTTTTTCCTAGTTATCTTTTGGCTTAGTACTCACCATCTAGTAAATACATCAAGAAGAGAACATGTTTACAGTATTTCCTGAGATCTTGCACACTCAAAAGTATTTATAGCTTTAATGCTTGAAGGATAGCTTTGATGGATATACTAATCTTAGTTCACACTAAATTTCTTGAAAATGATACTACACTGTTGTGCTTTCATATTGGTTTTGAAAGTATAATGACTTTCTTAATCTCTTATATTTATAAACTATCTTTTGCTTGGAGGCATTAAGGATTTTTTTAAAAAATTGTTAAGTCTAACCATTTGCAAAAGTATGACTCTATTATTCTAGTCAATTTTCTTGGGCACCCAATAGACTTTTGTTTTTCTTTTTGGCCGGGGCTGGGTTTGAATCCACCACCCTCAGCATATGGGGCCGGCACCCTATCCTTGAGCCACAGGCACGGCCCCACCCAATAGACTTTTTAGTGTGTATGCTCTGGTCTTTTATTTTTGGAAAATTGTCTACCCTGCAGCCAATATAGTAAACTGCCAAGTTCTAACCTATCTTATGTATTTTCAACCTATATTGATTTTCTTTTGGGGGTGAATTTATCTGTTTTGTAAGCCTTCCATTTCTTTCTCTATACACCCATAGGCTTGCAGCAACAATTAGCAGAAAAAATATTTTTAAGATTTATTTTCCATCCTCTAGTAGTGCTGATGATGTGTGTCATAAGTGGTCAGAGTTGGTGTCCTTGTTACTTTTATGAAAGGGGAAGAATGGGGGGCGGCGCCTGTGGCTCAGTGAGTAGGGTGCCGGCCTCATATACTGAGAGTGGTGGGTTTGAATCCAGCCCTGGCCAAACTGCAATAAAAGAATAACCAGGCATCGTGACAGGCACCTGTAGTCCCAGCTACTCAGGAGGCTGAGGCAAGAGAATCGCCTAAGCCCAAGAACTGGAAGTTGCTGCGAGCTGTGATGTCACAGCACTCTACTGAGGGCAACAGAGTGAGACTCTGTCTCTGGAAAGAAAAAAAAAAAGAAAGGGAAAGAATGGGGCAGAAGTGACAGTGTAGTGGAGAAAATTACGATTAGGCAGCCTACATTGTGCTCCATACCTGAAGTTCTCAGCCAGGGTAAAATGAAATCTAGAGGTTAACCTTCAATGGAAAATACAAAAAAATCAGACCCCACAAAATATCATATGATAACATAACCTAAGATATATTTTCTGCTATATTCAGAAGTTCCTCAATCTAAAAGTTTTAGCTGCAAATGAGCCTGGGTTTTGCAATATTGTTTTGTGACACAGGGTGCAATGGCGGAAAGGCCTTCTGAGAAACAAGGAGGATTGGCTTAAGAAGACTGTGAGCCTGGCCCACATCATCTAACCCTGTTTTCCCAGATACAGGGCAAGAAATTGATATGAATATTCAAACCTCTGACTTTGGGAATAAAATAAGAAGTTGAAACAATGGCAGATAATCAAAGAATGTCACTATTAACTCAGGTTGAGGTGATTTGTTTTAATTCAATGATCTTCAGATTAACTAAATCTACATTTGATTCCTATGGCCATCTGCAGTGATTCATATTCCCCTTTTACACACACAAGCTCAAAGACAAATTATCTAACTGTAAATTCTCCATAGGCCTATTTTATATTTCTAACTCTAAACTGGAAATTGATTTTACCTAGACTCTCTCAACACTTTTGAGATGAATAGACTTGTGCTTGAGTCAGCTTCCTCTACTTTCATATTCTGTATCCACATAGATGTTACTTAACCTCTCAGTTTTATCATCTATAAACTGGGAATAATAGTAGAACGTATTTCTTATGGAGAGAATTAGAGATGATGAGTATTAGGTGCTGAATATAGTGCCTTCCACACAGTAACAGCTAATCAATGGTACATATTATCAGTAGTAAGATTAATCTCACACCCTCTCGTACTAAGATAGTGTATAGGATGTAAACAGGTAGAGAAGTCAAGGCCAATAGCATGAGAGACTACAAGGTGGAATGAGATCTCCTCCTGAAACAATGTTTTATAAAAAATGGTTAACGATTCACATTGAAAGAAACTATTTTCTAAAGCTTTGCATGAGCCCAAGAAACAATCTTTGCTTACTCCAGCACAGGTCTTAACACAAAGTCTGTTATGCGAGGGAGCCCCATTCCTGAGCACCAGCGAACAAGACTGGAAACATGCAGGCAGCCATCCACAGAGGCCTGGCTCAAGAATGCATGTCAAGTAAATCTCATAGAACATTAACCTAGAGAGTAATGTTTCCTAGAGAGCTGAGGTAAAACCAAGGGAAGCAATCAGGGTTTGCTCCCCCAGCTTGAGCGAGCTGTGTCTTTTCCACCAATACTGCTATATCCCCTGAGGTTTATGATAAGACTTCACTATGTTGTTTCTATTTTCTACAATTTTTCAAATCACCAAAATATTTCTTCTTTTTCCAATATTAGAATGTATTGAATCAGAAGAATGTTATTTGTAAGGAAAAAAATCAAAATTTTAAAATATTAAAATCATAATAGAGAAAGCAGAAATGACATTTTAAGATTCGATTCTGATAAAGGAAATTAACAAGATTTTAACAGACTTTAACCAAAGAACATTACAAAATGACATGTTTTTTGACAATATTGATGCAAAATAAAATGATTTCAGAAAAATATGATAAAGAGGACTTGACCATGTGTTGGTAGGACCGAATATTCAGTATCTGGGGATGTTAGCATGTTATCAAGGGTAACTCTATCAAGGGTAACTGCATGCTAGCACTTAAAAAGTTGTTGAGGACAAAATGGCTCAAAATGATTTTTCAAAAGAATAGTTTGAGGCTATTTATTACTATTTGGGTCATCAGATTACTGCAATGATTTCTTAGGATGCAACAGTTGATTTTTTTTTTTTCCAGAAAATGATGGTCATGAGACAATTTCTAAGAAAGACGGTTTCTCAAAAATTTGAGAGGCTCACTATATATCTACCAGAACAGCTAAACTGAAAAATATAATACTGAATGTCAGGCAAGAAGTGGACCTATGGAAGGCTTATATATCAACAGGTAGAAGAGCAAATTAATGCAACTACTTTGGAAAGTTGTTCCATTCTTAGGATTATACCCAACAAAAATATATTGTGTTTATTAAAAGACATGTTGAAAAATGTTCACAGCAGCATTATTCACTGAAGTCCCCACTTGAAAACAATCTCAATATTCATTAACAGTAGAATGCTTAAATAAACTCTGGTATATTCACATGATGGGATACTAGACAGCAATGCAAGTGAACAAACAACTATGTACACCACCATGAGTCTCCTTTGTAATTTGTACTTCAATACTTTAAACAGCTACCAACCAACCGGGAAATATATGTGCAACATACCTGATAGACAAAATAATGCTCTTACTAAACACAAAGCATTTAAAATCTGAAAGAAGAACAAAAATCATGAAAAGTGGGCAAATATGCATTAATTCACAAAAGAAAAAGTTTAATTTTTCAGGAATTGTAAAAAAGGAATTTAAAACTTATGAGGTAAGTTTTTGTTACCAATTCAAAGGCTGTAAACCTAAAAAAAAAGGTTTTGATGACATTACATATTACAGTTGGATTAATATCTTCTACATTTTTAAATTTCAATTCATTGTCCGTGTTTTCTTTGTTCCATACCTTCTGCCTTTTATGGCTTGAATTGAGCATTTTATTATATATGACATCATTTCTCTTCTCTTAGTATATCAAGTATAAGGTTTTGTTTTATGTCTGTTTGGTTTGTTTTTTGTTTCATGATTGCCCTAGTGTTTACAATATACAACTCATCCACGTCCACTTTTAAGTAACACTTAAAACACTCTGAGTAGTACAAGAACTTTATAATGGAATACAGTTGACTCTTGAACAATATAAGTTTGAATGTTCAGGTCCTCACTCACCCATATGCAATTTTTTTTTCAATAAATATATTGGAAAAATTTTGGAGATTTGTGACAATCTGAAAAAACTCAAGATCAACTATGTAGACTAGAAATATAAAAAATTAAGAAAGGCATGTCGGCTCGGCGCCTATAGCTCAACCGGCTAAGGCACCAGCCACGTACACCTAAGGTGGCAGGTTCGAATCCCCAGCCTGGACCCGCCAAACAACAATGACGGTTGCAACCAAAAAATAGCTGGGCGTTGTGGCGGGCGCCTGTGGTCCCAGCTACTTGGGAGGCGGAGGCAGGAGACTCGCTTGAGCCCAGGAGTTGGAGGTTGCTGTGAGCTGTAATGCCACGGCACTCTACCCAGGGGGACAGCTTGAGGCTCTGTCTCAAAAAAAAAAAGAAAGGCATGTCATGAATACATAAAACATGTTAACTGATTGTTCATGTTATTAGTGAGGACTATTAATTGTAGGTACTAAGCTGTGGAGGTGTCAAATGATATGCAGATTTTCCTTGTGAAGGGGGCCAGTACCTCTACCCCCTGTGTTGTTCAAGGGTCATCGGTGTTTCTGTCTCCTCCTTGTGTGCCTTAGAACATGCTGTCATCCATTTCACTTATCCATACTTTATAATCATTGAATACACTGTTATTTTGAACAATCTATTATCTGTTAAATCAATTAAGAAAAATTAAAGATTTCACTTTCATTTGTTCCTACTCTAATACTCTTCCTTTACATAGAGTAACATTTCTGACCTAAATCATTAAAGGTGTTAAAATCAAAATAGAGTAAATGGTAAATGTTAAAAAAATGTAAAAAACAAACAAACAAAAAAAAAAAAAAAAACACCACTCCTCAGGTCAAATAGAGTCAGGGAAAGCCATAAGGGGAAGGCCCTGTCCCATGCTTGTATGCCTTATAACAAAAACTATCACAAAAGACTCTACAAGAACCACAACATTGCACAAAAGTCACAACCTTACATCAAAAAGACTTCATAGGGAAATCTGCCCCAGCAACTACCTATCCAACTTTATACTGGTATCACCCTTGTCACTGACTTTTGTAGCCAAGGATAATTATTTCAAAGCAATTGTGTAATCCTCATTTTTTTTGTTTAAAAACATTTGCTTTCCTTTACCTCACAGAATACACATGTAGTGTGCTATGGCATGCATATGCCATATTTTATTTGCTTTCAAATAACATCTTTTTCTTTTAGCCTATTTGTTATTTAGGTTGACATTTCCATTCTCTGTTAAGAACTTCTAACATTTCTTGCAAGCCAGGACTACTGGTAAAAATTACCTCAATTTTAGTTTCTGAGAAAGTCTTTATTTCTCCTTTTGAAAGATAATTTCACAGGGTACAGAATTCTAGGTTAGTGGTTTATCTCGACTCTTTTATTACATGTTTTCTGAAAAGAAGGCTTACATAATTCTTCTCCTTGCTCCCGTATGGGTAAGGTGTTTTCCTCCTCTGGCTTCTTTCCAGATTTTACTTTTCTGTCATTAGAATATAATGTATCTTGGTATCTCTAACTCATCAATCTTTGGTTTGGGGTCTCACTTGGATTTTGGAACTCCTAGTCATTACTGAGACATACTACTTCTGTTTCTCTTTATTCTTCCAGTATTCACATTAAACACGTTACATCTTTTGTAGATATTCCACAGTTCTTTGATATTTGGTTCCACTGAGTTTTTTCAGAAAGTTTCTACTGACTTATCTTTAAACATAGCTGTGTTCACTCGATTACTGAGCCAATCAAACACATTCTTCATTGTTTTTGATTTCTAGAACTTATGATTCTCAGAACTTCTATATTTCTGCCAGTATTACCTGTTCTTTTGTGTTGTTACTTTCCCCATTAATGCTCTTAGCATATTATATTTTAAAATACTGCTGAGGTAATTCCAGCATCCTTGTCATATCTGGTTCTGATAGTTACTCTGCCTCTTCAAATTATTTTATCCTTTTAGTATGCCTTGTAATTTTTTGTTGAAAACTATCATCATGTGCTGGATAAAAGGACCTGCGGTAAACAGGTATTTAGAAATGTGGCGCTAAGGGGTGGGGAAAGGGAAGGACTCTCTAGTACTGTGATGAGGTAGCACAGTGAGCCTGTGCTCGCAGGCTGAGACCTTCCCAATTGCTTCTTAGTTCCTCCCCACATCCCACTATAGGGGAACAAGGCAGCTAGAATTTAATATTTCCCTTCTCCTCACATGGAAAGCTAGAGAAGCCTAAGGTATCTCCCTTTCCCTGGACTGGTTAGGCTGTAATAAAACCCCCATACGTTAGACTCTGCTAAGATAATTTCTCTTGAGGCCAGTCCTTGTTAAACACAGAATGCTGTGGCATATTTCAAAATGGTTCCTTCTCCCTTCCCAAGGCTGGAAGCATAAGACTTTTTTCCAGTCTTCACCATCCCCCTTTTAGGTGGGGCTCCTGGAGGTTAATTTAAAAATATTTGTTAAAAATTGAATATATTCAAGACATACATTAAGATTTGCTATACATATTTCATACAGTGATACAGTACAATGGTTACGATTAAATGAGCACATGTCACCACCCCTACTTTCCAAGAACCTCCCATCTCAGAGTTTTTAACTATCTGGCTTGTCCACATTGAGTCTCCAGGAACTTGTGAATTACAGCTTAGGTTTTTCCTAACCTGGCACTGGTTCCGAAGGAGGAATCTGCTTTTGAGTTTCAGCTCCTGTAGTTTGCGATTCTCTGTATCCACTTGTCTTTTTCCCATTTCAGGGACAGGAGTTTGTCCGATGGCCTCTATCCTCTGATGGATCTATGGAGAGCTGCTAGTATTTAGTTTGTTTAGCTTTCTACTTGATAAGACAGAATTACCACTTCCAAGCTAACTTTATATGCTGAACCAGAAACCAGGAGTCCCTTGTTTTTCAAAAATAGCATTTATCAACCTCTAATAAACTAGAAAATTTACTATGCTTATCACTTGCTTGCCGTACTAGAACATAACTATGGTCTATTATGTTCACTTATAACCTCCTGCGCCAAGATCAATGTTTGGCATGTGAGTGCTCAAATATTTGCCGAATGAATGAATATGTGCACCATTTTTTCCCAAGTATGTAGGAAAGTCTAAATTCTAGAAAAACAAATTGGAATGCAGAATTATACATATGTTAGCCATACTACAAAATACAGGTGTGATAACTTTAATTGGCATTTATACATGTTGTAAAACACCCAGCTTCTATTATCTTGGAAGAAATACACCTGGTTACACACTTGTCCTTCTTCCCACTGGAGACATGTAAACTGCTCAGGTGGCTAGCCCTTTCTTAATTACTGCTGCATTCACAACTCCAGTCTCTCCCAAAGGTAAACCTTTAGAATCAAGGATGTGTCCATGGCTGAGCAATATGAAAAGGTCACAACATCACAAATTCAATGTGACAGATTGAAAAGAACACTGTACTTGGATAGCTAGTCTCCAGTTCCACTATTTTCCACTATTCTACTTATTAGCCAGTTGACTCTAAAACCCTTTGGATCTGGCTACTGGATAATGTCTTATCTGAATGACAGACAGGGATAGCCCATGCTACATTTTTAAACCCTCAACTCTAAAAATCATTGTTCAAAACAAAATTCTTAATAGTAAATTATTTTTCCTATAAACATGAAAGCTATCCAAACGAAAATAGCAGTAGGTAAGTACACACATTATAGATAATAGATCTAAGTCTTACACGTTAAGTGTTTGTGGCTTTTATCTTGCATTTGATTTACAAGGAAGAGAAGGAAAGAACTGTACAACTCTCACTTCTTTGTGAAAGTGTTCACATACATAATTATTATAACATATGGTTTTTCAAGTTAGTAGAAGAGTTGTGCTTGCTTTGAATTTTACCTTCTTAACCTATTTTAATCAGGAACACACTTTATCAGTTTTCACCTGGTTGGCCTATTTCAATCAGGGCAATGCAGATGTTGTGGTTTATATAGGGAGGTAATACTGTAGAGAACACTGATTAAGGAGTCAAAAGACCCAGGTTGTACTATCAATGTTGACATGATATTGAATCAATGCATAACTCATTCACTTTCCTTGAATATATCCTTTTTTGTTGTTGTTGAGACAGAGTCTCACTATGTCGCCCTTGGTAGAGTGCTGTGGCGTCATAGCTCACAGCAACCTCAAACTTTAGGGCTTAAGCAATTCTCTTGCCTCAGCCTCCCAAGTAGCTGGGGCTACAGGTACCCACTACAACGACTGGCTATTTTTTGTTGTTGTTGTTATAGTTGTCATTGTTTTTTGGCAGGCCCGGGCTGGGTTCAAAGCCGGCAGCCCCAGTGTATGTGGCCAGCACCCTAACCACTGAGCTACAGGCACCAAGCCTAGATATATTCTCTTATTTTGAAAATAAAGGTTAACAGAGTCACATTTACATAAAAACCAAAGAAACCGGAAGGAAAAAATGATATTAACTTAGTTGCCTAAAAATAAAAAATACACAGTTGATTCTAAAAACTAAACATAAGCAAAACCAAAGTGAACAAAATGATTACCAAGGTTTTCCTGCTGAGTTTTTAAAGGTTCTGTAGAAACCTAGGTCCATAAAAATAATCAATAAAATTTGTGATCCAAATGGAATTCTAGTAATCCTTAAATTGCTAAAAATTTCATTCTTGGACAAACACTAAATAGTAGGAAAAAAAGGTATAAAATAACTGCCAAGGTATTCAGGTACAACTCAACTTGTTCAAAGGCTTCCCTTGGAAGAATTGTTTGCAGTGCTTTATTTTAAAAAGTGGGCATTTACTACATATTTCAATGTACTAGATATGTAATCAAGAAGAAAACCCTATTCTTAGATTATCTCATTTGCAGTAACACCCGACAAATATGGTAACTTTAATCATGCTTTGGGAAAAGTAACAATATACAGAAACAAAAATATGAAAAATTTTGCTTCATCTGCAATCCAAAAAATTAAGGATTACTTAGAAGAATTATTGTGTTCTTTGGAAGTTAACATCAAAGGCCAACACACACAGATTTATTACTTGTCTCTAAGTCAAGCTCACAGAAGGAAAAAGTCTTCAAACATTTTGGAAGAAAATAGTAATTACCTCAAATCAAGGTTCATCCTTAACTCTTCAGGTTAAGATTTTATTCTATATAAACCAAAGTGCACTGGTACTTTTAAAAAGTCAATCAGTGTTCTCAGTTTTGGGATGGTCTTAATTTAGCAGTCATAAGAGGTGTTTTGGAAGTTAGAACATTTAACTGAGTGAAATTAGATATTTTTACTTTTTATTTTTTTGGCCAGGGCTGGGTTTGAACCTGCCACCTCCGTCATATGGGGCCGTCGCCTTACTCCTTTGAGCCACAGGCGCTGCCCTTTATTTTATTTTTTTGAGACAGAGTATCACTTTGTTGTCCTTGGTAGAATGCCATGGTGTCATAGCTCACAGCAACCTCAAACTCTTGAGTTCAATCATTTCTCTTGCCTTAGCCTCCCAAGTAGCTGGGACTATAGGTGGCCACCACAATGCCCTGCTATTTTTAGAGATGAGGTCTCACTCTGACTCAAGCTGGTCTCAAACCTGTGAGCCCAGGCAATCCACCTGCCTTGGCCTACCAGAGTGCTAGGATTACAGGCATGAGCCACCACACTGACCTAGATATTTTTACTTTTAAAAATTAGATTACTCAAAACAAGTGTGAATTCCACTAGAATGTTACCTAAGGGCAAAAATTCCTGTGTCTATGTGTTTTATAATAAAGAAGGTAGGATAAATATCCATTTTTGTCCCAAGGAATAGTGCTAGTTAAAAGACATGAAATTCTGCAAAATATAATCATCCCCAATCAGGGAAGTCCAGAGAATTACTTGTCAAATTGGTCATGATAGAGTTGAAATACATAAAGTTCAATTCATTTAAATTTTCATTTTGGTGCTATTATTATCTCTCCTTCTCTTTCATATATTCATATGTACAGAAAAATTTTAAGTAACCACATGGTCATTCAATCAAATAAAATCTTTTAAAAAATATTTGGACTTCGACATTAACAATGCTCTGTTATCATGCACTTTTTTTTTTTTTGAGACAGAGCCTCAAGCTTTCCCCCTGGGTAGAGTGCCGTGGCATTACAGCTCACAGCAACCTCCAACTCCTGGGCTCAAGCGAGTCTCTTGCCTCCGCCTCCCAAGTAGCTGGGACCACAGGCGCCCGGCTATCTTTTGGTTGCAGCCGTCATTGTTGTTTGGCGGGTCCAGGCTGGGGTTTCGAACCCGCCACCTTAGGTGTACGTGGCTGGCGCCTTAGCCGGGTGAGCTATAGGCGCCGAGCCATATCATGCACTTCTTAAAGGAAAAATCATTACCCAGTTTTTAAAAAACTCCCAGTAAAAAAGTCTCAATTGGCAGTTTAATCACTTTAATCTACTGAAATAATTAAGGAGCCAATAATCTAATCCCTTACATTTAGTGTTTTTATAACAGTATTCAAGTCAGAATATTTTTTGTGTGTATTTAGGACTATGCCCCTCCCAAATAAAGCATTCTCTTCCTAAATTTTGAAAGCAAAGCTAAGACTATGAAAATCTTATTCTTCAGTCAGGCCAGAAAAACCTACCTGGCTTAAAGGTAATTTAAAATAAAATGCATAGGTAGTTGGGCACAGTGGCTCACATCTGTAATCCTAGCATTCTAGGAGGCTGAGGCGGGTGGACTGATTGAGCACAGAAGTTCTAGACCAGCCAGAGCAAGAGGGAGATCCTGTCTCTATTAAAAACAGAAACAGGGCAGCGCCTGTGGCTCAAAGGAGTAGGCCACTGGCCCCATATACTGGAGGTGGTGGGTTCAAATCCAGACCCCCCCCAAAAAAGAAATATAAGCTAGACATTTTGGTGGGTGCCTGTAGTCCCAGCTACTCCAGAGACAAGAAGATCACTTGAGCCCCCAAATTTGAGGTTGTTGCAAGCTATGACACCACAGCACTATACCCAGAGTGACAGAGTGAGACTCTGTATAAAAAACTAAAATAAGATAAAATAAAATGCATAGGCCTAGATTAAGCTCCCATAGCTCAGTAGTTAGGGTGCTGGCCACATACACTGGGGCTGGTGGGTTTGAACCCGGCCCAGCCCTGCTAAACAATGACAACTATAACAAATAAATAGTTGGGCGTTGTGAGGGGTGCCTGTAGTCCTAGCTACTTGAGAGGTGGAGGCAAGAGAAATGCTTGAGCTAAAGAGTTTGAGGTTGCTGTGAGCTGTGACGCCACTGCATTCTACCAAGGATAACAGAGTAAGACTCTTAAAAAAAAAAAAAAGTGTAGACCTAGTTATTTTGAACCTAATCTATTACACAAGGTTAACTACAAAGTGAAGAATTAGATAGCAAAAATGAAGGGAGAAAAGTCCACTATAAATTGGCTCATTAAATAATTAAAACCGGGAAAATAATTATTCTTTTAAAAAAGTGCAAAAAATGCAGAAAAGTAAGTTTAATTTGTAGGTGACATTTCTAGAAAGCAGATTTAAGATAATCAAATTTAAATAGAATACAAGCAGTCAGATAAGATTATTGGAAAAACCATAGAGAGCTGTCCCTAAACATTCTCTATCTGGCACCCTCCTCCACCCAATTCTTTATTTAGAAATAAAATTCCTCTCTTCTACTATAGCTACTTCTTAATTTCGCAAGTTCCTGCCCATCTAAAAGTTGGAGTTCATCAGGATTCCATCCTTTTCCCATCCTATGTAATCTTAAGGAATCCTTGCTTCAATTACCATCTATATGTTGGCTCATCAGACCTAACTTTCTAACCACCACATTTAAAGATTCAAGTGTCTGATTCTTCCTTATCATCTCCATTTTATGATCTACAGGTACAAGAACATATTCTCGCCCTATGTCTAAACAAATTATACATGTAAAAGAACCTGGTCATCTTCCAAGTTCATTAAGTTTAGTCAATATATCCAGATGCTTAAGCCACAAACCTGAGTGTTGTCCTTGATTCTTCTCATTCTATCCAGTCAATCATGAATTCTTACTAATACTTCTTCCTAAGGTCCCCCAAATATTATTTCTTTCCATCTCCACTGCTACAATTCCAATCAAAGCCATTGTTATCCCTCATCTGGATTACTCCAACAGCTTCCCCTCTGGTTCTTGGTCTCTTAAAATTCCCTATGATCCATTCTTCTCAAGGTAGGGAGAGTGATTTAAAAAAAAAAAGGAATTAATGAATGTTAAGAAGAAAGACAACATTTAATCATGATGTATATAGGACTAAAATTTGTTATCTTCTTTGGTAAGTTTTCTTCAGCCAATTAAATAGTTCCCATTGGGTAAGATTGCCTTTACTGTCATATTTTTTGTTCTTGTGAGACATTTTAAAATACAAACTTAAATAATTCTTTGTTAGTCAATATCACAACTTCTTTTATCTAGGTATTCTGTATTCAGTTTCCCCCTTTTGTTACCATGACATCATGACAGCTGAGTCAAAACAAACTTTCCTTTCCAATCAAAGTTTATAAAACGAACAAGCATTTTCTTTATACTAAAAATACTATTAGGACTAGCAGGCTGAGAATGGAGAAATTACTTCTACTAATTCAATGTGTCCATTACAGTACAGTCTCATTACAGGCTTTAGCAGTAAAAAATCCAACATCCTATAATTCAGGGCTTTATAAATCATAAATATAAACAATATAAACACTACTGAGAACACTATTGACCTTATAAAATACTTTGTTCCATGTTTTTAGGCACCCATTTTTGCATATCTTATGCATGTCATTTGCTATTTCAAAGTTTTCCAGAAGATCCAATAGTAATGAGAAGTCATTTATCTTGTTCCACGTTTTTATAGTTTCATGACACCACAGATTAATTTCAGGTCCAGCTTCAGTTACATGGAGCATTGGAACTCTTTTAAAAGATGCAATGGCAGAACATTTTGAAATACATTATTTACATTAAGTAGCTTAATACAAGATGACTTACTAAAAAAGGAAATTTTTATATAGTCAAAATAATTGACAATTAATGTTCAGAATACATTATTTGAATGCTGTTTACACCTTTAAGTCCTGAATCATAATTTAGAATTGCTAAGTATTTAACACAGCATGAGACCTGTTAAACATCAGTGGAAACCTGATCTTTACTAGAAGAAATAATCCAAACTGTTATAGACATACTTTGTTGTGTTCTTATTTAGCAATTGCAAGACAACTTCCTGAACTAGGAGTTCAGAAAACATATAGTGTTCTTAAAAACTTAAGACTTTTCAAGTGAGAAAACGGAAAAACAAATGTGGAAAAATTATACATTAGTGTACTTCTCTATTATAACTAATATTAAAATAAATTATCTGATCCACATATATGACACCCTCATTCTCGTTGGGAGTGGTCACCAGGTTTTAAGTATTACCTAAATGGACAGATTTATTTAATAATTTCTTCAAAATCATAAAATGATTTTGATGGCTAATGCAAATGCTAATTTGTATACCAAGTTTGAACAGACCAGTGGAAGGTTAAATTGCCCACCAATAATAATAACACCAGTAATGATAAAAGACAAACTAAGTAACACAGGAAATCTAAATAATGACAGTCAGTGATAAAGCACCCATAGATCTAGTTAGTTTTTCCAAGTAAGATGAATTTTTAGGAGTACTGACAATCTGTAAAATGTTTATAATTCCATTTAAATATTATTCCATTGTTACTAGGATTGTTAGGACAGATCTCTAATAATTTATACAACGATTAAATCTCCCCTCTAGCCAAGTTAACATCACTGTGCAAATGAGAAAAAAAATTTCCCTTCTCAAGTCTCTTCACTTTCATCTGTCATAAATTTGACATAATATAGTGATTTTGTTAGAACAAGGAACTTTACTAATATCTGATAAAAAACCTGTCATAACAAACAAATCTATAAGTGAAAGAACATCACCCTCAACATGCAGTTTGTACCATACAGACTGCAAAAACTGCAGATGAGAGATCTGTCCTGCCTACTCAACATAAAGAGGATCAGTATATCAAACTTTATAGATACCCTTACTAAAATACTATATCCAGTTGAAGTCTTGGTCACAAACAGGTGTTCAAATTCAAACAGTTTATATTTAGAATTTATGTCAGTGAGATAATTAACAAGAGAAAGTATTTAAGGAAAATAACAGTTTCAGTTTTTACCGTTTCCCCGAAAATAAGACCTACCCAAAAAATAAGCACTAGCAGGATTTCTATGCATTTGTTAAATATAAGCCCTACCCCAATAATAAGACCTAGTGATGCATTTCAGCACGAAGGGGTAAGGAAGACTGGAATACCTTTTATCTGCCACAGATACTTTCTCTGAGCCTTTCGCGCTTGCGCAGGTGCACGTGTGGTAACCATGGTAGCAGGCATCCTATCGCGCACGTGCGAAGAGCTAGGGGAAAGGAGTTCACACATCACTAGCGCCAGCCCCACCAACAAGGTCAGCTCCCCCTGACAGGTTCCAGACAAATGTATCTGAACAAATGTAGATTGTTCAAATTACTGTATTTGATTAACTGTATTTGAACAAATGTAGATTGCTGTATTATACTTACTAAAAATAAGACATCCCCTGAAAATGAGCTCTAGTGTGTCTTCTTGAGAAAAAACAAATATAAGACAGTGTCTTACCTTCAGGGAAACACGGTAAAAATAAAAATTCTTATTTTTAAACTTATTTTTCAGAGTTAAAAATAAGCCCAGAGGGGGGTGGCGCCTGTGGCTCAAAGAAGTAGGGCACTGGCCCCATATACTGGAGGTGGCAGGTTCAAACCCGGCCCCAGGCCAAAAACTGCAAAAAAAAAAACCAACCCCAGAAATGTTTCCTCAGAATTAGTGTTACCAGAGTGTCACTGCATAACAAAGTACTGATACCTATTTTACAAAACATTCTCATATTTTCTTAATAATGTTCATGATACTCCCTTAGATACCAAATCAATGTTATAATTATTTCATATTCAAATTCTCCAAGATTAGATAACCAAGGAAAGATTGTCCTGTTTTTTTCAATTGCCCAATTGATGCCTAAATGCTAAACTAATCAAAAAATAAACAAAGAGAAACTTTTTAGCTAAGATATTTGGTATATCATCTTACTCTCTTGTATAGGCAGAAAGAGATTTTCCTCACAAGTAATTCATTCATTTTAGATTTGATAGAGTTTAGGACTGTATTCTTCTATTTTGGATTATACCATTTGCTTTCGTCTAATTTTAATCATGCAAGAGTGGCTATATATCTTGATTTGCCTGAGACAGTTCTGAAATATTGGCTGTTCGTCCAACATCAGTACCAACAGTGTCCCCTTTCCATTTCAAGAGGGTCCCATTTTATTCGTAACTACTACCCATTCTTACTAATAAATGATTTTCAATTCTGCAAGCTTAACTTTGGACTTTGAGACACAGGGCTTAGAAATAAGTCAGGTAAAAAGCAAAAGGCTACTACAAAAATTATCACAGAAAAACTAGATAAATTGTGATGTTTATCTATTTAAATGAGTCAGGTTATATAGTGAGATAAATTAGAAATTCGCAATTATATTTTTTTGAGCTCGCTCCAATTGTATCATTAAGCTTTTATTAATAATATAAGGTTTTATATGTATTTTTCTTTCTTGTAGCACCTACTATTTCTGTTTGTTATCCAGCAAGTGTATATATTATTTAGCATTTCCCCCTCCTTTCTGCACAAAATAATAATATGAAATTTAAAAAGTATTAAATTCCCACAAAAAGACTGTTTAACATTACCATTGGCATGTTGCTGCTATATATTAACAAAAAGCTAAGGGGTGGGGAACCTGTGGCCTCAAGGCCACATGTGGCCCTCTAGATCCCCAAGTATGACCCTTGACTGAATCCAAACTTCACAGAACAAATTCTCTTATTAAAAGAATGGGCACAATGGCTCATGCCCGTAATTTTTTTCACTCTGGGAGGCTGAGGCAGGTGGATTGCTTGAGCTCAGGAGTTCAAGACCAGCCTGAGACAGAGTGAGACCCCAGCTTATAAAACACAAAATGGCCAGGCACTGTAGCAGGTGCCTGTAGTCCCAGCTACTCAGGAGGCTGAGGCAAGAGAATCACTTGAGCCCAAGAGTATGAGGTTGCAGGGAGCTATGACGCCACAGCACTCTACCCAGGGTAACAAAGTGAGACTCTGTCTCAAAAAAATTAAAAAAAAAAAAAAAAAAAGAATTTACTATGTAAAATTTGGATTCAGTCAAAAGGGGTCATTCAAAGATCCAGAAGACCACATGTGACAACATCCAACATCCTCTGATAAAGTTTTATTTACTAAGCCTCATGGAGAGACAAAACATAATTTCTTTAAAAGAAAAAATTTTGGTTATGCCATTTAGTCCCATTGCAGTTTCAGAAAAAAACAGAAGCTCATATGCAGTCCTTCGAGATATCCCTTATTATATTCAAATTATTTAAATGTTAAGTATCTTGATTTCACAAAAACATCCTACTTACATTCCATTCTAGTTTATCAGTAGAAGTAATGAAATTCATGGGCTTGTCTAAGTTGGCAGTCATACAGAGGACAGAGATTTTATCCTTCTTAAAAATTTTTTGTAACTCATCAGCTATATATTCTTTATGTGCAGCATCACTTCTACATGTAAGATTATCATTTTATACTTTTGTTATGGATTAACATAAATAAAAGTAGAGAAACCAAAATGCTTTAAAAACTATATCTATTTTCATTTTAAGAAACAATAACCATATTTTTTCAAGAAAAGACATTCAGTTACTACCTTTAAAGTTCAAGTTCCATCATCTTAATATATAAACACATCTGGATATGAGATTTAAAAAAAAAACCAAAAAACCACACATACACAAAAGCTCTAGGTAGAGCCGTAATAAACAAATTCCTTTTATAAAGAAAATTTTAACTGAAAAGCCACAGTAGATGGAAAAAAAAAAAAAAAGAAAGGATATTACTTGGTAAAATCCAGTGACATCTACAATAGTTTTACAGCACATTTAATCATTCTAGGGTTTTATATCTTTAACTGCCTTCCATTTCTTAGTTGCTCCTTATAAAACTGCCAATTACATAGTTGTGACCTCAAACCTAGACCTAATCTTAATATTATAGCCTTACTTCAAAACTGGTTTTGTTTAAAACACAATGCCCAACCAAATAGGAAAAAAAAACCTAAGCAGCAATATTTAATTATACCTAACAATTATTTATTATGTGGGAAGTGTTTTTAGGATATCGAGAATGCACTTGCTTTGTGAGTCTCCTCAATAATCAAACTGGCTTACACCAACAATACTGCCAAGTCTTAAAAGCAGTGAAGTGAAAGAAAATATGTGAAAGAGCACATCCACATCTTACAGAACTTCCATTAAGCTATCAATGACTTCTATGCAATGTGCCTCTTTTCTATACTGTATTAACTACTACCAAGAAAGAAAAGATGGAATTAAAAGTAATGATACTGAACTCAATTGTTTGAAGCCAGTGCCCCACATGTGGGGAAAAGTGCATTTAGTTCAGCAGCAATACAGCACAGTGTGAAGATATTGTGCTTAGACGCAGATATTCCAGAATTGAAAGATATACAAGGCAAGTCAAGATATAAAACCATAGTACACTGTTAAATAACCTTGAAACATACATATATTGCAGTTTTCAAAGAAAGACATTCATGTCATTGTACAAGGATAGGGAGAAATCCTTAAAGTTACCTACTGTAGTTTATGATATAATAAATACATATCTATATAGCATTATATATACATATATAGAATGTGTTTATATGTAATTTATTTGCCAAATTATTCTGTTAGTTCTTGTGAATCTGCAACTTTCAGGAATGAAAAAAGCTCCTTTTTGCTACAAGTTTTTGTTCCCCAAACTTAAAAAATATAGTAAGACTAAAAACGTTCTCAATACCCTCCCTTACCCAAAGACTCATTTCAGGTACTTTGCTTCAAAACTCATTAGAGAAGCACAATTAAAGAAATTCTAGATTTTTGAATGTATCTTTTCACTTTGCCAGTTGTTTTAACCAGCAAATACCTTTTATTATTTAAATCAGCTGATGTGAATTCTTTAACAGAGGATATAAACTCTAGATTTAACAGATTAAAACAGAGCAAATCAAAACCAAAAAAAAATAATAATAATAACAACAATCCAGTGATTTACTCTGACTGTAAACAATACATAAAATTTAAATCTCAAATCTCAAAATAAGTTAGAGAAAAATTCTACCTTCAGGGCCTACAGTACTATAAAGATATGACAATTGGCAAGGGGAAAAATATATATATGAAAAGTTGCAACAAAATTTTTGCCCATTATTTTTCTTAAGAGAAGTATCCCTAACCATACTACCTCTGTCCCTTAAATTTAATAATTTCATAATTTGTTGGCAAATGTTTTAAGCAAACTGGCATATCAGATAACGTAACAGAAAAACATCCATCAAATTCAGCAAAGAAAACTTATACAAGCCTTTTGTACAGAATTAAAAAAAATCTAAATGGCTATAATTCCTCTATTAGCAGAAACACATAATGCAATCTTTATAAATCTGCCATAGTATCAATATCTACATAAATAGATACAGATATAGATATGAAACATCAATGGCAGTCTATTTTTGAACAGTGTGTGGGACCAGCAGACTTGTATCAGACCATGGCACGATATGGACCCTGCATCTTTAGGAACTGAATGATGAAAGAAGGCCCCCCAGCAACAATCTGAGGTGGAAGGTGGCTGAGTGGACAGTTCTCAATACTCATGATTGAAAGTTTGCTACAGAGAGCCAGCTCAAAAGGGAGGCTATGTAGGTTGGGGTTGTCATTCAAATACAGTTCTTCTAGGTTCTCCAGTGTACCTGTTTAAAGAAAACAAATCAGTTATTACTTTTTAAAAAAACTAGTTAATATTAAAAAAGTTCTACCGGACATGATGCTATCCTGGCCATTACATATACTGAATACACATTTCCTCTTATTCTCTTATCTTAGTTTTAAAATTCTCTACAACCATGGATCTCAAATTTTGCTACGTATTTAAAATCAACTAAGGAGACTTAAAAAAATTCTGACATTCAGGTCACACTCCCTTATTAATTAAATCAGAATCTCTTCCTTTATGGCCTTCAAGCTTAATAAGCTTTCTGAAAATACACATAGTCGATCTCCAGAGATTCTGCTTGGGACAGTTTGATATATACACACACACATGTATATGCACAAAATTTTTTTAACTCTAGTAGTTTTTTATAAATTCAGTGCCTATAATCACTTTTATATTGTAAACAGTACGACAATTTCTCATATTAATGAACATATCGTGATGTAAGTTTTATTACTTCATATAAAGTTTTCCTAAAGGAGTTATCACATATTTGCCAGTAAGCCCCAAATCAATTTATACAGTCTTAAATATTCTTTGGGCAGCACCTGTAGCTCAAAGGAGTAGGGCACCAGCCCCATATGGGGGAGGTTGGTGGGTTTAAACCTAGCCCCGGCCAGAAACTGCAAAAATAGAGAAAAAATTCTTCTTAAACTATTTTAAGATATTTGTTCTTTCTAGGAAAATATCCTAAGCAATTAAATTAGGTCAGCTAGAATAAATATTAAATATTCTAGAAAAAATATACTTTGAAGTATATATTTACCTCCTGCGTTTCCAATTTTTAAACTTTAAAATTTGGAAGATTTGATAGTGGCATTTGTTAGAAGACTAATAACCCTAAGAGAAGTTACTATTATCATTCTTATTTTACTGATAAGAAACTTGAGAAGGCCAGATGCAGTACTCATGGCCTGTAATCCTGGTACTCTGGGAGGCCAAGGCAGGTAGATTGCTTGAGCTCAGGAGCTTGAGACCAGCCTGAGCAAGAGCAAGACCCCATCTCTACTAAAAATAGAAAAAACTAACTGGGCATTATGGTGGGCACCTGTAGTTCCAGCTACTCAGGAGGCTGAGGCAAAGAGAATCACTTGAGCCCTGGAGTTTGAAGATGTTAAGAGCTTCTATAGTGCCATGTTACTCTATACCGAGCATGACAGAGTGAGACTCTGTCTCAAAAAGAAAAAGGAAAAAAAAAAAGAAGAAAGAAACTTGAGGCTTAGGAAGTTTATATACCTTAACTTATCCAAAGTCACAAAGTCAATAAGTAACACAGTCAGATTTTGAATTATCTATTATCTCCAAAACTATTCTTAACCACTAACCTCTAGTACCCAGGAAACAGCACACTAAAAATACTATTTATTTACTATGTGACCTTGATGAAGTAACTCACTCTTTATAAGACAGGATTACAATTTGCATTACCTAAAATTCAAGGTGGTCATGCTGATTATATGAAATAATGGAAATGAAAACTTAGAAAATGCTAAAGTATTCCAAAATATTAATTAGTCAAATATTAATATTAATCCTCAAATCCCGTAAGGGAATGTTCTTTTAGCATAAGACATTACTAATTTAATTCAAGCTTGTATAATGCTTAATTCTGGAAGAAATATATCTCTTCTAAATTAAGGTTATATATAAAGCCTATCAGAAATATAAGTATTATAAAACATTCTCAAATATAATATTAATCCTAACATCTCATAAGGAAACTTAACCAAAACCAATCAACCAAACCACTGGTACTCTATAAAAAAAGAATCTTAAGCCTGATGTTACCTCAGTTTACAAAGACAGTAGACTTGTCATATTTCTCTGAAATACTGCTTGAATGCATAAGAGCAAATTATTAGTACAGAATCAAGCATCCATAGGGTTCATACCAATTTCCTCAGGAAGATGAGTAAGTAGGTTCTCTCCAAGGCCAAGATGTGTGAGATTGGTAAGGTGACCAATGCCTCTGGGAAGAGTGGTCAACTGGTTGTTTGTCAAGACTAATTTCTAAAAAAGATTAACAAAATAAAAGAGTTACATATATATTTCCTACAACTGAATCAAATAATACATCTTAAAATAATATACCTACTAAACAATAAATAGGAAATTACATGAGATAGGATGAGAATCACTTAATAAGTTATAGGTTTTTCTTTTAAAAACTGTCATTTGTTAGGAAAACAAAAGCAGATTATAGGAACATAAAACTCAGATTTTCCTATAATAACATTAAATCTATCTAGTCCAACAGTTAGACTAAATTCTTAAGAAAAATGTGCAATTTGGAATAGATTCCAAAAACCTTAATCATAACCTCAACGCCATCAGGATAATGTTTTACCTGTAAATCCTTAAGATAAGCAATTTCATTTGGCAAGGATTCCAATTTGTTCTCCTCTAGATCCAACTCTCTTAGTTTTCTAAGGTTTCCAAGACCATGGGGAAGCTTCTTTAGAAGATTGTTTGATAATATTAGAACCTAATGAGAAATTATTGACAATGTTTAGCAACTCATGAAATGAAATTATATAATTACCATTATGTGGCCTAAAATTTTTTAAGCCATGTTAATTTTTCAGTCAATATTAAGAGTAATGTTAATTTATATAACATATATAAAATACTTTACTTACTAGTCTTTAAAAAAACACCAGTTATTGGAATTAAAATAGAATTTTGATTATCCAAAACTAAAGAAAGCAAAATAAGCAATTTAATTTCAACTAAATTTCTGTAAAATTACTAACTTTTGAAGATTCATACAATTAATGGCAACGTGATACTAAACAGTTACAAATTTCTATCTAATAGGAAACTGATTATGTTATAAACCATCACTTGTAAACCATCACTTAAGGAAGGTAACAACTAACTTCTAAACTGTCCCAATCATCCTGTTATAGATACTATTTGTGTATACTTATTCCACTGAAAGGCACACTGCAAGATACTGATGGATGGGATATGGTTAGGGGGAAGGCTGAGAATGACAGTCTTTGTTTTCAAAGAAGTTATAAACTAGCATAGGTTTTAACTCCTAGGAGGGTAGGGAAAAAATAATGGGTAAGATCTCCACAAAGTTCTGGTTAATTTCTTATGCCCATCTATTTCCCCTAAGGTTACAAAATTCATAATAGAGCAAATACAGTAGAACCCAAGGGAGTGTAACAAACTAGTCAACATATGGAGGTGGTCAACATAAGGAACTAGGCCTTCTGTATTGATCTGTACATGTAGTGTGTGTTTGGTATATGAAAATTGGTCAATGTAAGGAGGTGGTCAACTATGGAGGCTCCACTATACATATAAAGAGACAAAGAAAATAACAATAGTTAATACTTGAGTTTACTATATGCAAAGCACTGTACTAAATATACTAATCTTATTACAAACCTATGTGGTAAATAACATTATTATTTCCATTTTACAGCTTAGGATGTTAAATTTGTGGATTAAATCTATAAATATAGATGAACAAAATTAGAACTGCACCACTTTTAGCCATTAAACAATATTATTCCATCTTATTAAATAAAATAAAGAAATGAGATTCTAAAAAAACATGAATATGGAGGAATTTAATAAGACAACATATTGACTGGGCACAGTAGCTCACTCCTGTAACTTTAGCACTTTGAGAGGCTGAGACAGGAGGATCACTTGAAACCAGTTTGAGATCACAGCATGAGCAATATAGCAAGATCCTGTGTATACAAAACATTAAAAAATTAGCCAGTCCTGGTGGGACACCCCTGCAGTCCGAGTTACTCAGAAGGCTGAGGCAAGAGGATTACCTGAGCCTAGGAATTCGAGGTTGCAGTGTGCTATCTTTGTACCACTGCACTCCAGCCTGGGCAACAGAGTGAGATCTTGTCTCTTTAAAAAAATAATAAAAATATAATGAGCTTATTCATTAAAAAGATGAAAACTAGAAACTGAGAACCAAGAAAAATCTTCCCTAAGAAGGTAACAATAAGATGAATCTTTCATTTTAAAAAAGAATTTTGAAGAAAATATTGGCTCGGCACCTGTGGCTCAAGTGGCTAAGGTGCCAGCCACATACACCTAAGGTGGCGGGTTCAAATCCAGCCCGGGTGGCCAAACAACAATGACGGCTGCAACCAAAAAATAGCCGGGCATTGTGGTGGGCGCCTGTGGTCCCAGTTACTTGGGAGACAGAGGCAAGAGACTTGCTTGAACCCAGGAGTTGGAGGTTGCTGTGAGCTTTGATGCAACGGCACTCTACCCAGGGGGAGAGCTTGAGGCTCTGTCTCAAAAAAAAAAAAAAAAAAAGAAAGAAATAAAGAAAAAATTAAGGGGATAAGAAGAAGGGATTCTAAATAATAGAAACAATACAATAGGACTGAACATAAAATATGCATACTAGATTTCCAACAATGGAAAAAAATTAACTAGCAAATAAAATAGTAGTTAGGTAATTAGCATGAAAAAGTACAATAAAGGTTCTGAACACCAGTCTGAGGAAACCAGAATTATTTTGGTAAGACAATGGTGTACTTTATATATGTATATAAAATATATATAAATATAAAATTTATATATTTTTTTTTCTAAAAGATGTTAAGTTGTAGTGACCTTTTCTTTCAAAGATAATTTATAGAACTTAAACTTACCAACTTTTTAAAGAATACTGCAGAAGCACTGAGCTTAGACTAAGTCAACATTTCATCTTCCTTAATAAGGCTGTATGTTTAATAACGCTCAAACATTTCTAATTATGATCTTCCCCTGAATAAAAAACTGCTTATTTCAGTTTGTAATTTTATAAATGAGATAAGTATAGATGGGTCTGAAGAAATATAAGGCTCAGTTATATTTACCTCAAGAGACACGAGACCAGACACATCCTCAGGAATCTTTGTCAGCTGATTAGTTGCTAAATTCAATTCTACCATACTGGTCCAAGTTCCAAAATCCAAGGGAAGTGATGTTAACTGATTGTCCTGGAAAAGACAGAAAGCAGCATCCAAGGTAGAACAATGATGATCCTTATGTGCCTGCCCTCTGGAAAAGTAATTGTTAATTACAAAGGTTTATTTTCCTTTTTGAGATCCACATATAGAAACAAAAAATTTCTAAGCCCTCAAAGCTTTTTATACATTAATTAGTAATTGTTAATCACAAAAGCTTATTTCCCTTTTTGATATCCACATATAGAAAGAAAAACAATTCTATGCCCCTAAACCTTTTTATATAGTAATTAGGCTATTATTTGAGGTTTAACTGGAAGTTTATTCCCTACATGATTATTTGTAATGTAAATAGAAAAAGAGAAATACTTGAGACTTCAAAGAGCCTATCCATAAAGGTTTTCCTCATTTCATAATAATGTACAGAAATCATTGAATTAAATGTAAATATTCAAATAAAATTATGAATACAATGAAAGAAGACATGTCTAATCATAGCCCATAAGGAAAGCCAGATGAGTTCAGGGATTCTAGAGATGCTGACCAATAAAATAGGAAAGGAAAAAACAGTCTTTATAAGACAGCATGTTAAACCATTAAAATACTATCTAGAATTTCAATAAGAAAAGATGATAAAAATATATTTATTGCTATATAATACAACAGATGATGAAACAGTAAGTATGGCCCTAATTTTGTTTAAAATTTAGATATGGCTATACATAGAACACAATTGAATAGAGTTATATGTTAGTTATTGTCTTTTTCCTGCTTCTACCTATCCATTTACAACACACACTTTCATCAATAATAACTCTTACTACACCATTGTGTGTTAGGGATATTGACACTGGAAGAGAACAATCAGCACATCTAATCCACTTAGGTGTCAATGAGATATGCCAATGTGTTGATAGTGCTGCTACCTCTCAGTAGCAGAACTATTTTGAGTCCTTTTTGTTAATCTGTGCTTTTTTTTCAGCAGTATGCATGGATTATTTGTCTCATTTTACATAAAAAGCATCCAAAACAGAAATCTCAAGTAGCAAACATCCATCTGAAAACTGTATTATAATGAAAGTTTTCCCTCATTATAATATTTAACTTTTTACATATCTATGCCCAAACTACTGATTGTTACAGAATGATAAAGTAGTTTTCATTTAAACAATTTATTGTTCATACTCACATGAGGAGAAAAATGATAAGATAAGTTTCATTAGGATTTCATCAAGAAAAAGTTTTGTTAAAAGTCTACACTGTATTGGGGGAATTCTGGGAAGTTGACTGACTGACAGCAAACCTCAGCAGAGGTTTCTTCTTCCTGACCAGAGGAAGAAAAACTGGACAGAATCAGACTCCACAAAGACGAAGGTGGGGAGCTGAGCCAAGAAAGAAGTTCGGCAGACTGTAACTCCAAGGAAGAGCATTCAAGAAAACAAATTTCAGGTACAAAGCCTATGGACTAAAGGTCCCCCAAGCAGGAGGTCCACTGCACGCTATCTGCCAGTGAGCAGGGAAAAAAAGACCTCTCATTTTACCTCACTGGAGAGAGTTGCTAAACACCAGGTCTTTTTCTTCAAGGAGGTCCTGATTATGAACCTAGACACCACCCCACCAGGCATAAAACTGAACAGATATTTTCCCTCACAAGTCCAAAGTCCCTTTCTACCCTTCCTCCCTTGCATGGTGGTCTGAAGTTCTGTCCCCTGCACAGCGCAGAGTATTTGGTCTTTTCCTGAGAGATCTGGACATAGTGTGGACTGCCAACCATCAGGATGGAATCTGGAACTCACGGGGAAGAAAGAGGGTGTGGGAAGAAAGGGACACTCAGCAGGAGGAGGAGCAGTCCCCTGGTTATGACTTTGCCCAGCCATTGGTGTTGACCCTCGGTTCGGGCTGTGTCTGGTGGGACAGGGTACAGAACCCCTAGCTCAGATGGCACCACCAGTAGGAGAGTGGTTGCCCCATGTGGACTGAGTTCAGCAGGCAAGACTGGTCCCCAGTCCCTGCTGGGCCTGTGAACAGAAGCTTATCAGGCATGGACTGAGACCTGAGGGCAGGTCCCCTGTCTCCAGCCAGGCGGTGAGCAGAGGTTTACAGGGGAAGACTGAGACCTCCGGGCAGGGTGTGGTGCCATGACTCCAACAAAGCCAGGGAACAGAGGCTTGCTAGTCAGTGGACTGAGATTGACAGGCAGGGTCATGGTCCCCTGACTCCAACTGGTCAGGCAAGCAGAGGCTAGCTGGGTGTGGACTGAGACCAGTGGGCAGCTCCAACTGGGCCTGTGAGCAGAGAAGCGGACAGTAGTATGGACTGAGTCTGGCAGGCAGGGATATTGATCCCTGGCTCCAACTGTGCTGTTAGAGATGCTTAAATCCCTCTCTATTGAGCAGGGTTTGCACTGCTTGAGACAATTTAATTGGAACTCGTGTCGGGCTGTCTACTTGGGGACATTCTGAGGTTGACCTTCGAAGTTCTGTAGCAGAAAAGAACTGAAGAGTGGGGGCTGCACACCGCAGCTGTTTGTATTTCTTCACAGCCGAGATTTAAACCTAATTCCATGGCTTCTTAGGATAGGGTAGAGGTTGGCTGATATCAAACCAGAGTTAGCTTGCACTATCTCACCAAGTAGGTGCTCAGAGTCTCTGGCCAAAACTCTGAAAGTGGCCTTTGTAAGGTTGTAGGATATAAGCCACAATTTCAAAGCGTAGCACTTTGGTAAGTGGCTGTCTCTACTACCCAGGAACTCCAACTCAATGTCACCCTACCAGTTCTAATAACCAAAAGGTGGAAAAGTCTTGGCACCTGTGGCTCAAG
>NW_003852416.1:10523224-10532631 GCF_000181295.1 Otolemur garnettii
GGCAGAGGCAAGAGACTTGCTTGAGCCCAAAAGTTGGAGGTTGCTGTGAGCTGTGATGCCACAGCACTCTACATAGGGGACAGCTTGAAGCTCTGCCTCAAAAAAAAAAAAAAAAAAAGGTGGAAAATAAACATGGTGAGGACCCAACAGAAGAACTCTGGCAAGGTGAATCACCACCACCCCCCTGAAGAAACGACAAAGGAAATACAACTGAAGATGCCATGCATAGACAAATGGCAGCAATGTCAGAAATCGAATTCAGAATATGGATGGCAAATAACATCAATAGAATGGAAGAAAAGATAGAAACTGAATTCCAAAGACTGTCTCAAGAAATTAATGAATTCAAAGACAAAGTCACCAAAGATAATGGACATAATGAGAAAAGAGATAGCAGAGCTCAAGGAAACAAAAAAGGTAGTTAAGGAGCTCCGAAATACAGTAGAATCCCTCCATAATAGAGTTGACCAGGCAGAAGAAAGGTTCTCTGAAACTGAAGACAAAGCTTTTGAATGTTTCCAAACACTCAAAGAGGCAGATAAATGGAGAGCAAAAACTGATCATTCCCTCAGAGAGTTGTGCGATCAATCCAAAAGATCAAACATTCGTCTTACAGTAAGGTGACCAAATTTTAAGATTGGTAAAGTGGGACACCATTGACGGGGTGGGGGGGGGGCCCTGACAACAATGCAAACTTTGATAAGCAGTTCTCGATAACCAGTTCTCGATAATCAGTTCTCAACAATTATTATTATTCAAGTTTAACATTATAAAATTAACAAAAATAATATAAAACGCATTTCTCCAGGAATTCTTCTTCCACATGGAAGCAGAAAACCATATATTTCCTTCCTGTTCTCCCATGTTCCCTAGCTTGTCGTGCATTCTTTCCAAAAATCAGGGCTTTTTTAAAACACCGCAGGACATAGGACAAATTGTTAAAAAGCAGGACGTCTGGTCACCTTACTCTAGTGGGGGGGGGGGTGCTACTTGTTTGTTCTAGACAGTTTGGCTCCTTCTGAGCTAATTGTCCTTGCCTAGAAGCAAGGGAGGGAGCCAGTCTCCTTGTGATACCTTGCCCAGGAGGGGAGTAGGGAGTTTACATTAGCCTTTTCATTACTAAATGAAGTTACATTAACCTCTTCATTCCCAAATGGAGTTACATTAACCTCTTCATTCTCAAATGGAGTTACATTAACCTTTTTAGCAGCCAGTATATTCCCTTTCCATTCTCCTGCTGTTCCCTAGCTTGTCATGCATTCTTTACAAAAATCAGGACTTTTTTAAAAATGCTGCAGGATGTGGGACAAATTGTTAAAAAGCGGGACGTCTGGTCACCTTACTTATAGGAATTCCCAGAGAAGAGGATGGTCCTAAAGGTACAGATGCTCTACTCCAAGAGATCTTAGATGAGAATTTCCCAAGCATTGCAAGAGATACAGAACTTCAGATAGTAGACAGTTTCAGAACCCCAGCAAGACTCAATCCAAATAAAGCACCTCCTAGACACATTGTATTAACTTTGCCAAAGTTAAGATGAAGGAGAAAATTCTGCAAGCAGCCAGATATAAGGAAAACGATAAAGGAGAAATAACAACTGACACCTCAGAAATTCAAAAAATCCTCAATGATTACTACAAAAATCTTTATTCCCAGAAATACAAAAATCTGAAGGAAATAGACTAATACCTGGAAGTGTGCCACTTTCCTAGACTTAAACAGAAAGAATTAGAAATCCTGAATAGACCTATATCAATCACTGCAAGGGATCTGATTAGAAACTGCTCTGAAAAGACAGGCATATGGCCTACAGACACATGAAAAAAAGCTCATCATCCTTAATCATTAGAGAAATGCAAATCAAAACCACTTTGGGATATCATCTAACTCCAGTAAGATTAGCCCACATCAAAAATTCCAAAACTACAGATGTTGGCATGGATGCGGTGAGAAGGGAACACTTCTACACTGCTGGTGGGAATGCAAGCTAATATGACCTTTCTCGAAAGCAGTTTGGAGAACACTCAAGGAACTAAAAGTAGACCTACCCTTCAATCCTGCAATTCCTCTACTAGGTATATACCCAGATGATCAAAAATTATTTTACAACAAAGACATTTTCACCAGAATGTTTACTGCAGCCCAATTCATAATAGCCAAGACATGGAAACAGCCCAAGTGCCCATCGACCCGTGAATAGATTAACAAATTGTGGTATATGTACACCATAGAATACTATGCAGCCATAAAAAAGGATGGAGACTTCACATGTTTTTTGTTTACCTGGATGGAACTGGAAAATATTCTTCTTAGATTCATATGGGAGGAGGGAGGGTATTTGAGGGGACTTTACCTAATATGCATGATGCAATGGTACATTTCAAAACTATTAAGAAATGAGTATAATTGTGATAGATGTGAACTTAGTTCAATGTAAGCATTTCACATTTTATATCAAAGCCCTACACTGAACCCCATAAATGTATCAATGTACAAAGTTATGATTTAATAAAATAAAAAGAAAAAAGTTTATACTGTATCATGTTTAAGGAAAAATTTAAGCAAAGCACTAAGTTTTGTTTTTATTTTATTGAAAACAGTAAGCTTTTCTAAGCTAATGTACTGCAGTAACATCATAAAGATGTATAATCCAATATAAAAGATAATGAACACATGAACCACTGTGTTTCTAAGTAGAATACTACAAAATAGACATTTGGAATTAATGCCACTACCACTGCTAAATTTTATATAGCCAAACTGATTAACAATAAATTTTACACTTGTTTAAGACTACAGATTATCTTGAATTCCCTTTAATTCACCCTTATATATTTCCAAAAAATCAGCATAAAATGTACATACTGTATTTATGAACAAGTACAGACAGAAGAAAAAATTATACATTTAGTTTAGAGTTTAAGGAGCCATACTTAATGTTGAAGTGACTCAAAGACAAAGGGATATACTATTACATAATAGAAGGAGCACTATACCTGGAACCAGAAAACCTAGGTTTCCCGGATTCCTACCTCAGCCATTAGATTTGTGACCAATACACCTCTGTCCTCTGGGCCTAAAGTTTGTTCCCTACAAATTAAATCCTTGGATTAAATATTTTTCCATTTCTTTTCTCCTTTTAAAAATTATTTTATTTTCCCTTTTTTTGAGACAGGGTCTCACTCTGTCAATGAAGGCTAGAGTATAGCAATAGAGCTTACTGCAGCCTTACACACCTAGGCTCAGATGATTCTCCCGCCACAGCCTCTGAGTAGCTGAGACTGCAGGTGCACACCACCAAACCTGGCTTTTTATATAATCTCTCTCTATATAACTATATATATATATATAATGGGTTTTTTTTTTTTAGGAGGGGGGTGGGTAGACATGGGTGTCTGTTGCCCAGGCTGGTCTGGAACTCGTGGCCTCAAACACTCCTTCCACCTCGTGCTCCCAAGTAATAGGATTGCATGTGTGAATAATGCCCAGCTCTTTTCTCCTTCTGCAATAAACTTCATTACAAGCATGAAACTCATTCACTGTAGAACACATAAATAAGTAAAAAGAACTAAATAATTCTGGAATCTAAACACTGACTATATGCATGCATATAAACATATAATTAAGCATATTAAAAACAGCTTTTAAAAATTATGAGATTTTTATATGCTTTAGTTTTCTTCTACTTAATAAACCAAGACTATTTCAACTAGTATTTAGTATTCTTCTAGATCAGAGTTATCAGTTTTAATGGCTCCACAGTATTCTGTTGAAGATAAATTACTTTTAAAAATTACATCCCTATCAGTATTAATAAGCTGATATCTATGACGCAGGGTGCTCTGCAATATATATCTTTATACCTATATTTTTATGGATGTTCATGATTATTTCTTTAGGGCAAATTCCTAAGGGTATGTGCAGTTTTAAGGTATTTGTTATCTGATACAAATTGCCCTGAAGTATTCTTATCATTGATTTAGACTCATCAGCAAGGTACAAGTTATCATCCTCCATACCAATGGAGAAAACAGAAATATGAGTGGAAATAGCATCTATATTAACTCCTCCCAGGCTCCCCAATACAAATACATGCTTACCTTCATATTCAGCTTACTTAATACTTTTGCTCTGGAGAAGATTCCAAATGGAATTTTATTGATTCGATTGTGTTCCATATTGAGGGAATAGATGGTAGAAAACTGAGATGGCCCACCCACTGGATATAACTGGAAGCAATTTCTAGCTAAGGTCAAACTATTCAGTTTCACGAGACTTGATAAAAGACTCTGTAAAAATGAAATAAGCATAAGAATTAGAACTATAACAAGACATTTTGTATAGAGCAGAAGTCCCAACACAAATGCCTCAAAGGGTCTTATAATTAACAAATGAGAGAGACTGGTTGGACTGAGAAGGTCAGTGGTGATATCTTAATTGTCAGTTACTACATAGCTCTAACAAATTGTTACCTTGCAGAAATCTGGAGCAGTCAGATTCACAGATTTTATAAGAAACAGGTAATTCTCCTGATTTTTATTGTTTGGTTTAATTGTTTTAAAATACTCAGTTATGTGAAGAAAACAAGTCTGTGAATGAGAAGTACCTCATGAAAGCTGTTAAGACCTCTACAGTACAGAAACTTTAGTGTGAGGCATTCCAAAGTCCTGAGTCCTGGCTCTGCCATTGGTTTTGTGACCAGTCCTATGTAGCCTTAGTTATATCCTTATCTCTATAAATTATTAAGATTAACAAAATGCCTGACATGAAGTAAGCTGTTATTTGGTAATTTAATTGTTATTTTTAGGAATATTACATTCAGAAGATGATTATATTTCCATGATATTGTAAAATACAATACTTTACTATATGGTAAAATTTCTGTGGGAATCTACAGCTCTGTTAAACCAGTTATTTACTTAACACATAACCTTACCTCTCCCACAGTAGCTTTAGCCTACCATCATGTAATCAAAGTACTAAATGTTTAGGTATTACAAAAAATTCTGTTACTAAGTAAACTAAAACCTATCCAGAGAAATAAAGTATGCAGATAGGAAACAATTGGAAAATAATATGTAACTGTATATAATCAATAATAAATTATATAGAATGGGCTGGGGGGGGTTGTGTTTGTTTTTGAGACACTGTTACTTTATTACCCTTGACAGAGTGCCGTGGTGTCACAGCTCACAGCAACCTCCAGCTCCTGGGCTTAGGCAATTCTCTTGCCTCAGCCTCCGGAGTAGCTGGGACTCTGTAGCTGGGACCCCTGCCACAATGCTATTTTTTTGTTGCAGTTTGGCTGGGGCCGGGTTCAAATCCACCACCCTCAGTACATGGGGCCAGCACCCTATCCACTAAGCCACAGGCGCTGCCCAGAACAGGCTCTTGCTATATTCAAAGTCTAGGTCAAAGAAGTGCAGCATCAACACCCTTTGGGAGCTTATTAGAAATGTACACTCTTGGGCCCTACTCCTATTGAACCATACATAATATGCATTTTAACAAGATTCCTAGGTGATTTGTATGCTCATCAACATTTGAAAAATACTGGGATAGGCTCTAAACATTAATAATAGCTCGTGACTTTGGCAAGTTATTTTTCTATACTTTAGTTTATTTTAAAAATGATGATGCCTTATTTTACAGGTCATAATGAAGACTAAGAGATAAAATACATAAATAGTTTTATAATACCTAGCATATAATAAGTGCTTGCATTTAAATCCCTTCTCTATTTAAATTCAAAGAAAAGAAGAAATACTGGAATAACTGGAAAATCAAGGAAAAAGCTGAGAAAGAGCCAGACTTTGAAGGGTTAAAAAAAACTGTTTAAATTATTTAGAGCTGTGGAAGTAAAAGCACAAGCAAGGAGAAACAAGCATAGTATGAGGAAAGATAGGTGGGTTTCAAATAAAGTTCACCTTAGATGTCTACCTTCAGTAAACTAAAGACTTAATAACTGGGGTATCAGTATAACTGGCAAGGCCAACTGAAGAAGTGAAATAACTATATACAATAGAACCGCCACAGCTGACCATCTCCCTATATTGACCACCTCCTTAAGCTTAACTAATTTTCATAAACTAGGCATGCATCACACGGATGTATTAGAAGAGCAGGCCTAGTTCCTTACGTTGACCATCTCTATATGTTGACCAGTTTGTTATAGTCCCTTAGGTGGTCAACTTAAGGTTCTACTATTTCTACTATAATTAAAGGTATAACTGTACAGTGAACTGAAACTTGTTCTTTAACATTAAAAAACTACCCTCAACATTTTTCTATTTTACATAAACAAAAGAAAGAGCATAAGTAAAAATAGTGGAGAAAAAAACTGCCTAGTAGTCAATTTAGGAAAAGTGTCTACAGTCTACTTTATTGAAAATAAAGGAGCTTTACTGAGTCTCATGGCAAAAAATGTTATTATTCTTACATCTGATTGGCTTTGTTAAATTAACTTTGATAAAACGTGAATATCTGAGTATATCTGAGATGGAGCAATAAGAAGGCAGCTGTCTAAACCCTTATTCCTTAAATCATGTTGTAAAACTTAGGGGCTGCTTATCATTGCTTTAGAGTTAGACATATCTGGGTTCCTATTTTAGATCTTCTACTTAACAATTTTGTCAACTTTGCTGAATTAATCAGATAATCAATATATCTCTCACCCTATTACCAGAAAAAATATTTGAGGTAATGAATTTAGCCAAAAACAAAACCTCTCTTAAGTCTCATTTCCCTGTTTATTCGACGAGAATACTCCAAAATAACTAGGTTTATACTGAAGATTAAACAAGATACTCTTAATACTTTTATACAGCGTCTAGCCTCATGCCTTGAGTATATGAGCTTTATTATGTTCCCTTTATGTAATATGTCTACATTAAAACTGTCCATTTCCAAATAGTCTTCAAATAGAAAAATACATAGTCATGTCACCAGCTCTGATTTCAACAACATATAATGAACCCGTATTGAAAACTACTTTCATGATCTTTTTGCCTAACCCAACTTGAAAGTCTCAAGAGCTATCTAATGGATTTTACTGTTTTCCTTACTGTGTTTACTATAAATGCAGATAATTACACATCTGCATTAAGACTATGCTGCTTCCAAGGTACACTGACTACTTTTAAATAAGACTTAATGCTTTCCCATATTTTGATGAAGACAAGCAAGGGTTTCCTCATAGCATCTCTATTTGAAAACGTGCCAGTTTAAACACAAGCGTATATACACATACACACATCTTCCACATTCAGACTGAAAAGAGCTGTCATCTTCTTTATATGCCCTCCAATCTTTCATCTAAAATAAAAAAAGATCAGTGGTTGCCAGGGGCTAGGGGGATGAGTGATGAATACGTGGAGCACAGGATTTTGAGGACAATGAAATTCCTTTATAACATACCACAATGGTAGATAGATGTCATTATAAATTTTGTCCAAATCAATAGAATGCACAATACCAAGAGTGAACTGTAATGTGAACTATGGACTTCTGGTCATCCTAATGTGTCAATATGGGTTCACTGACAAACATACCATCCTAGTAAGGGATGCTGACATTGCAGGAGGCTATGACCAAGTAGGGATGGAGGTATACAAAAAATATCTCTACTGTCCACTCAATTTTGCTGAATCTAAAACTACTCTTTAAACAAACAAAAGTAAATCCTGACTTATATCAGTCACAAAATGTATGAAAAATATCTCACATGTCTATATTCTTTTAAAAAAAAAAAAAGTAGAACCTCACACATTTTGATCATTTTAAATTATCACAGGACAAAAATCCAGACAATCTATTTCTTAGGGCTGTATCTGAAATCTGCAGGTTACACTCCTTAACTCACATAAACTGCTACTAACAATAGTATTCATTTTTATACTTTGACCAAACAGTTTTCTGAAAATGAAAATATCCAAATTAACAGGAGATCCAAATAAGTATGTGCTACTTAAGTCTCCCTAAGAAACAAATCAACTAAATAAATTCTATAAATCGCTACAAATCTACAGCTTAATCTACCCAAACAGTTCTTTGTAAATCAAAGCTTAAATGTTAAAAAACATTCATCCAAAGAACCTTCATTCTTAATTCAAATATATATTTATATTAAAAAAGCTCAGAAAAAGTAGCAATTGTCAAAATATAGTAGGGACACTTAAAGAAATGAAAATATTTTTCTAATAGGAACGATAAAACTCAAATTAAAAATAATGCACTAAAAAATAATGTATTTTGAACCAAGTAAACATTTTACATTGTATATCAAAGCAGTGCCCTGAACCCCATAAATGCATCAATGTACAAAGTTGTGATTTAATAAAAAATAATTATAAAAAAAAAAATGTATTTTGGTGACTTTTATATACGAAATAGGCTTTTTTTCCTAAACAGGCTTTAATAGTACTGTATAAGCAATAATTCAGGTCCCAAGAGAGATGTAGCTAATATTAATCTTGATAGTAAGGAGTGTATTCTATATAGATCACTTTTTCCAGCTATCTTTTAATGGTACCTTTTTATAACTGAATGGAACAATTTCAATTACAAAATTATTTACTGTAAAGATTTACTGGCTTCCCTATATTATCTTGCAGACTTACTTCAAGTTTTGGTTTCTTTAATCTACTTCTTACCTCTGGTAAAGTAGAAATGTTATTGTTCTCTAAATTTAATTCTTCAAGTGCACTGCATTTTGCTAATGATCTGGGTATTGCTGATAGTCTGTTATATCTCAGGCCAAGACGACTTAAACTGGACAGGTTTCCTGTGAACAACAACAAAAAAAAATTATTATTTTTAAAAAATCTGATGATCCCCTCACTGTCACAGGTTATCTATTAGATACTTAATAAATTGCTTTGAAGTACTATTTCAGTAAAATCTTTAATTTCTAGTACCAAGGAATCACACACTACACTATATCAATTAGGATGCAATTGAAGCCACTTTTATAGTCACTTGTTTCAGAAAAAAAAAAAAAACACACAGCTTAAGTTAATTATTTAAATTAACTATTATAAAATATAGCATACTTTAATAACTTAAAACTTATAGCATACTTTAATAACTTAGGTGAGAATTAGTCAGTGATAGTGAAAAATACTCTCATAATTCTATACTAAAATATCAACGATTATGCAGGAAAACCTAGCAACCACTTCAATCCCTACGATTAGAACTATTCCACAGGTCTGCTGAGCTCATTTGTATCCTTTCTACAACAGTAGTAGAAAACTGGGCCAAGAGTTTGTTGGTTCTGATTATGTAAAACTCCAATGAGCATAAAATTAAACACAAAAGCAATAAAAACTACCACTTAGCAAAGACAATTTTTTTTTTTTTTTTTTTTTTTTTGAGACAGAGCCTCAAGCTGTCCCCCTGGGTAGAGT
>NW_003852416.1:10532806-10567044 GCF_000181295.1 Otolemur garnettii
GGTTGAGCTATAGGCGCCGAGCCAAGACAAGTTAATTTTGTCTTTAAATGCTTTCTAAATTAACTTGACTACTTTGCTAGTGTATTTCTGATGACACTCTGGAGATATGTGCCAATTGTGGAGGAAAATAAAAAGCAGAGATCAGGTGACTTTCCAAAGCCCCAGAAAACAAAGCAGATTAGAAAAACAGCAAGAATGATATTTACTATTGCTACCACTGCATTATGACATCAAATATGATAGAAATATTGCTTAAAAGTTGGGTTAGCAGAAAATAATCTGCTTTATAATTTAAAATGTTAAAGTTGTATATACGATTGCAAAAAATGAGGACCATGTAAATGTTCAACGATAAAATAATAATTATTTAAATTGGAGGTATCTTAATATAATAAAAAAACCAAAGTATTTTATATAATCTCTGTGATCATGGGCAAGTAATTAAACCTGAGTCTGTTTCCTCATCAATAAAGTGGGAATAATGTCACATACTTGACAGGGTCACTCTCAGGGTTACAAACAAGGTAAGATATCAGCACAATAACTGATACACAGTAGACATTCAACATGTAATTTTTATTCTATTGTATGTCAATATTCTATAATATTCTGTACTTATTAAATGATCTCACAAAAAAAAAATTTTTTTAGGATACAGAGTCTCATTCTATTGCCTTCAGTAGAGTGCTGTGGCATCATAGCTCACAGCAACCTCCAACTCCTGGGCTTAGGCGATTCTCTTGCCTCAGCCTCTGGAGTAGCTGGGACTAAGGCACCTGCCAGAATGCCCAGTTATTTTTTTGTTGAGTTTGGCTTTGGCTGGGTTTGAACCCACCACCCTAGGAATATGGGGCCAGCTGAGCCCCATGGCGCTGCCACAGGCGCTGCCCAACCTCACAAAACTTTTAAGATTTAAAACACTTTAGGTTATGATGTTATTTGGATAAAAAGATAAAATTGTGTATTTTTTATGGTTTCAACAATGTAAAAATCATGTATGCAGAACAATAGAAGACATGCATCAAAACTAACAGTTATCTCTGCATAGCAGAATTATGGAAGAACAATTTAAAAGATTTTATTCTGTGAGTTTACCTATATTTTCCTAAATTTTCCAGTTTTATAATTTAAAAACATTTTGTTAAGGGACAAATCTATAATTCTCAAGTCATTTTAATTAAAAAGAAAACATTGTGACATATTTCCATCATCCTTTTGTCTGTGATAACTATTTTACATTATGGAGATACTTTACACAATGTGAGCAATGTTTCCATTAAATGCCTGTGTATCTTTTTAATTTTTTTTTTCTTTTCTTTTTTCTTGGTTTTAGACAGGGTCTCCGTTCTGTCACCCAGGGTTGGAGTGTGGTAGTGTGTTCATAGCTATTGTAGCCTCAAATATCTGGCCTCAAGCGATCCTCCTGCTTCAGCTTCCCCAGTGGATAGGATTACAGGCAGACATCACCAGGCCTGGCTAATTTTGTCTATTTTTTGGTAGATATGTGGTCTTGCTTGTTGTCCAGGCTGGTTTCCAACTCCTGGCCTCAAGCAATCCTCCCAGTCTGGGCTCCCAAAAGCATTGGAATTACAGATGTAATCCACCAATGCATGGCCTATACACCTTTTTAATGGTATATTTGACTATACATAATATTGTATATATCTGTTATATGAACATAAATAGTCTAGAATGACATTTTAAAAGTTTAAAAATGTAGATGTAACATCTGTAAACATTCTTTGAAGGCCCAGAAATGCTGCCATGGTATTTTGCTTTCAGCACGTCATTCAACAAAAGGCAGCATTTACAAGTGAGGTCTCACAGGCCAATAAGCAAACCTGAAAAAAACACGTCAAAGTCAGATACTTCTTGAAATAGTCTAATTTGTAATACTTTAATAAATTGAGGGTATGATTCACAAATGCTTGATCTTTATGGTTCATGTTTTAAAATGTCCTTTTCTCCCATAAGGGCTATTTGACTCTAGCCTTTAATCCTAGAACAGGCCGTTCTTAAAACATGTGTAAAGCAGTCTGTCGCTATCTCAAAATCAGTCTAGAGTAAGCCTACAATACTACTGGACTCATAGTTGGTGCTACTTTGTGCACATATTTAATATGAATCTGTAGTGGGTCATTATATCTTACACTTCATTTATTTGGGTATAAGAAAGAATGCACGGTTCATGACAAAACATTTCAAATTAAACTGTTGGATACCTTTTTCACTTAATTCTGCCTTCTAAGTCATTTTTTAAGCTGAAAATGTGGTATCTTAACAGTGCAAAGGCAGGAGGGTTGAGGGGATGCCTATAAACACCATATGCCACTTACTTAATGAAGCGCAAAAACAATAGTACTCGGAAACTTTATTCTAGAATTTCCAAAGACTGTGTCCTGATAATTTAACTCACTTAGTTCTAGCCATCTCCCAAAGGCAGCATGGATGTACCCAGAGCCCAGTGCCAATACCTCTATCATCAAAGAATCACACCATTTTATTAATATTTTCATGTATGTATGAATTTTTAGACCCTAGTGAGTTCCCTAGTGTCAGAACATCACAGTGTAGAGCTAGATACATAGTAAATACTTGGTATTTACTGAAAGTTTATTGTAATAAAGCAAAAATCGAGAACTACTTAAAACATAGATTTGTACTCTATAAAATTAGATTTTCCAGAAAAGGAAAAGCATGCATTTATCTCATTAATTTAAAATGTTTTCTAATATCAGTTTCATCCCCTCCAATTCAATCATCAAATTCTATTTTCAAAATATATTTCTCATGTCTATTCCTTCTCCATTCCCATCCTCATCATCTCAAGCCAAAATCATTATAATAGCTGATTTTGCAGACTCTAGGTCAGTTATTTTCAACTGGTGTGTCATAAGAGAACATTATATTTGCCACAAAAATTGTTAAAGATTATTAATTAAATTATATTCAAAAGAAGTTCAAAGGACAGTACACATATGCTTTTTACTCTTCTTATTTTTTTTTTTTGTCAACATAATTTAAGTGTGCCACATAAGTTTAACTATAGGTTCAAGTGTGCCATGAGATAAAAAAGGTTGAGAAACACTGATCTAGGTCTTTAACACTCAACCCTACACCACAATGATTTGGGCAAATCCACAATTCTCGACTTCATATTCAGTCGTGAAAAAAATACTGAAACTAAAAAACAATCTATTTCCTATTATATCAAATGTAAATACTCTTTGCTGGCTTCTGCTCTCCATGACATAATCCCATCCTACTACTTCAGCCACTTTTTGTGTAGCTGCTGTATTAATGCACAATGCCAGACACAACATAAAGTCTATTCTCTCAAGAAGACTATAGTACAGTGACATATTTTTGCAAATAACTTTAATACTTAGTTATATTTACATTAGTGCCCTAAGATATGTATGAACAAAATTTGAAAGGCCTATGAGATTTTCTTTTCTTTGTCCCAATTTTATAAAATAGCATGTGTGTGAATCACCGACTTTGCTATACATAATTTAAAAATATATTTCAGAATTGCCTGGTCTATATGAATATAAGTCAATTCTTTTACAAATATGTACGGAAGTTTTTTCTGGGATACCCAACTTCTGAGCAGCCCATTTACATATCAGACAGAAAGTGCTAAGAATCCCAACTTTCTTCATTCCTCCTACCTAACTAAATACTTTTTCTATTTTTCTGATACAGGATTTCACTCTGTCACCCAGGCTAGAGTACAGTGACCTCATCACAGCTCACTGCAACCCCGAACTCCTGGGCTCAAGCTATCTTCTTGCCATGCCACCACACCCAGCTCTTGTTCTTGCTCAGGTTGGTCTCAAACTCCTGGCCTTAAGAGATCCTCCCATCTCAGTCTCCCAAAATGCCAGCATTATAGATGTGAGCCCCTGCACCCAGCCACCAAATAATTTTTTAATTACAAAATAGATGAATGTACCTTGCTCTTTTCTTTACATAACTTTGACATAGTCTAATATATATCTACTTTCTCTAAGCATTAATTTACACATACACAAATACAGAGATTTTTCAAGTTTATATATTTTTATATAAGTGGGATCACTCTGTATGCTTGCTCCCCCCATAAGTCATAGAAATATTTTCCTGTGAACGAACACAGATATATCTAATTCTATTTAATCATTGTAAAGTATTCTTCATGATATGTACATACCCATCTAATCATTGCCAACTGGTGAAATTTGTTTCTAATTTTTAAGAAGGAATTGTGCAATGAATATCCTTATACATAGATGTGTATGCACAGGTAAAAATATTTCTTATGTCTCAGAGGATACAGAAATTTTACATTTTGATAAATAGTACAAGACTATATCAATTTTATTTCCACCAAGAGTATAGGATAGTGCCCATTTACATATATCCTTGCAAAATGGAAAGGAATAGTATCAATTTTTTATACCTATTCCATATCCACAGCCATTGCCACAGCAAGGCTGATAAAGGTGGAAATTTTCCTGCAAGTAGCAATCATGTCTAACTGTAAAAACTTCCCAATCTTCTGATAAAATTTTTAATTTGTTGAATGTAGCTGAAGATAAAAAGAGGTATCCAGGCTTTAAAAAGAACTGGAAGTAGAAAAAGCCATCCCTTTCTCTCCTTTATAGCACTGCTTTTCTGTGGAAGAAAGCTATTCCGTTGTAATAAAATGGCTAAACCTCACCAAGGGATTTTTGAAGTATGCCAGAAGAGGAAAGGGCTTATTAATAGTGGAAAGTCCCCATAATTTTGTTTCATCAACTGACATGCTTTATTCAATCACTCTTTATAGTAGAACAGTAGAGAAATACTATTTTACATGCTTATTCTTATTGAAATCTAAAAACTTTCTATGGCAATAAAGATTAGTATGGTAACCAAATTTCAAATGTTTATTAACTCAAAAACTCAGTAAATAGAACCAGATTCTTGATACCACTTTTCCAAAACCAAATAACTTTTAAAGTTCTCACTTTTAAAACCAGAGTAGGCTTCTCAAATTAAAACATTACAGAATAGTGGAACTGCTACATTACATTATCTAGTTTAAAAATTAATGGTAATTTAAATAAAAATGGTAGCTACCTCCAACTTTCTCAGATCTAAACTTTTCTCCTTCCTTTCCTTTTGTGGGATAGAAAGGGCTGAATTAAAATTTAAAAAGTAACATATAAGAATATACTATTTTGATGGAGAAACCCCTATTTACAAAGGCTCTATCTTATGTGGAGAGCATGGCATAAACAGAGAACCATCCACATTTCACCGAAATCCATTACTCTGAGCAAAATAAAACAGATTAAAATATCAAAACTCTTCTATGCCATAAAAACATTAGCAGTATGGCATTTATTGTGATTTACCTTCTGCAGTGGTTTCAACTCTAACCTCTTTTAATGAGTGGTGTTAGCCACAAACTAAACTGTAACTTAGAAATCAAGACATGGCTTGCTTTATTGTTGAGCCATCTTGACTAAAAACTAAAATCAATGTTGCTGAGCTTTTGTGTATAAAGGTAGGCTGATCGTTGCCAATCATTGGCGTTTAGCTTTCAAGTGCTTAACTTTGTCTATAAATTGTTCTGTGCTCCACTTTGACAGATTGCTTTCTTAAGCTGTCAGATTTTTAAAATATGGTGAAATCAAATGGCTATGAATTAAAATTAGATGCTTTCAATTTCAGCAAATATAATCAGCAACTTTAGGTTAATTCAGTATAACTTTTGAGTAAGACTCTACTTCAAACAATCTTAACCTTACTTTAGCAAAGCAGCAAATAATTAGCAGGAAAGACATACAGTTCTAAAGATGAAATAATGTCAAAGGCAAACATTTTTTTCAGAAACATTAAGCTGAAAAGCTGAAAGCAAACTGAAAAGCAATACAAAAATTCTTGAATGTCAAAACCCCAAAAGAACACCACTATTAAAAAAAGAATTAGTAAAGCTGTTACACGTAAGCTGCACTGTAATTACCTAAAACCTAATTACTGTAACACTACTTGTTGATTTGACTATAATTACTGCAAAATTTCTTCAAAGCCCAGTACAACAAAAGGACCTCTGTGAATTGTTCTGTATTCCAGCCTTGAAGGCAAGATTTTGTTGCATATTTCTCTCTTTATCTCATTTTATGAAGAAACTGTAAGTTCTCCCTAGATTTCATAAAACCACCAGAGATCTCAGAAGGCCCTAAAAATATCAGTTCATAGTTTGAAACAAAACGACTACTGCAATTAGGTTTAATATTTTCTTTTGTTTATAGCTAATTCTTGAAGTAGAAAATATTTATGAAAAAAAACATAGTTTTTATACTTCAACAGAGTAGAGTAATGGTTAAGTCAGAGAAACTATATACTTAAGAGCACTCTCCTACTTAACTGCAACCAGCTACCCCTCCTCATTTCCTTCTGTCTTTTCTCCACATCCTATGTGCTGTCAGTGATCCTGGCACTACTCAGATTGGAAGTAAATGGCAGTATTACTGCCAAAGAGTAATAGCTACTCGAGGAGTGTTCATGTTAAATAAAGAAAGGGGTAAAACATCCTGGTCTACTTACAAGAAAAAAAGAAAGAAAGAAAAGACAAGGAAATAAAAGTGATTTTTGGAAAAGTAATTGTTACATGAAAAAAGATTTGATTTTCAGTTGTGAGTTAGTGCAAGATTCTTTAGTCAAAGGAAAAAAAGACTGGGCAGCTATTCAGGCGTAGCATTAACTCTCCAGAACAGGTGTTGGGCTTTTTTGTTTATTTTTCGTTTTAAGTTATACTTTCCAGGAACCAGAGTTATACTTTCCAAGAACTAAACTAAGGGTTTAAAAAAAAAAGTATCAAGAGACCCACATCCCAATCAACTATGCCACTGACTATTGTGGATGAATTGCTCTTCCGCAATAAATGAGAGGGAGAATCTCAAAAGTCTATTAGGACTGTTTACATTTGTAAGAGACCAAGACTCAAATGTTAAAATTTCTCACCAAATGTCAACCTTGTGCTACATAATCCAAATACTAGGAATAAGAGGAATGGAGAAAGGGAAAAGAATTATTTTAATAAACATGGTATGTAATAAATAACTAAAATATCATACAAAGTTTCAATAAATATTCCTTATTCATTTTACCATCACTCAGAATAATAGCTGCATTACATTTGCAGACAACCATCAAAACATATACAAATAAATGCAATATTAAAATTTTTTGTTAATGTTTCAGTCCTCATTAAGTTCTAATATACACTCACAATGTGATCATACAGAATATGCTAGAAGTGCAGCATATTTATTATTCTGAGATAATATCTTAACTTCAAGAGATTAATACTGAAGTGAAATGTCTTAGTAAACACACTTAAAACACAGAAGAATTACTTCTAATAGAAGAGAATAATATAAAATTAATAAAGATAGGAGTAAACACACTTAAAACACAGAAGAATTACTTCTAATAGGAGAGAAAAATATAAAATTAATAAAGATAGGAGAAAGACATTGGAGAAGTTATTCTTTGTCAGAAGATGTAAATCCAAAGGACCGTAGTTCTACTTACTAGAAGATCTTTGTCACACACCACCATCTATGCTTTCTCCATCTGCCAAGACTATTCATTTTAGAACTATCAATTTGAACCCCCTTTGACTGTTATTTAACAAGATGAGGACATGGACAAATACATAAAAATATGAAATAAAAAATATTATTAGGCTATATGAAAGAGAGAACAGGACTGACTGGTAACCATTTCTTCAGTTGAAGGAGTGTGTGCATACATGGACATTTAGGAGAAAAGAATTCTAAACAGAGAGATGAAAAGGCTATAACTTGCCTGATGTGCTCAAGAAACAGTAGAGTGTATCCTAAGAAATACACAGTGACTAATCATCAATGAAAAGAATCTAAGCCAGGCATGTTGGCTCACATCTATAATCCTAACATTCTAAGAGGCCAAGGTGGGAGGATCACTTGAGATCAGGAGTTCAAGACTGGCCTGAGCAAGCAAGGCTCTGTCTCTCTACTAAAAATAGAAAACTTAGCTGGGTGTAGGGTGAGCCCCTGGAGTCCAAGCTACCTATTCTGGAGGCTGAGATAGGAGGATTGCTAGAGCTCAGAAGTTTGACGTTGCTGTGAGTTAGGCCAAGACCACAGTACTCCAGCCCAGGTGACAGAGTAAGACTCTGCCCTCCCCCCTACCCCCATCAAAAAGGTAAGTAACATTAAGTATCTTAAATTTTGATACTCCTATCTAATGTGAATAAAAGTACCACAACATTTTGTGTTTCTAAAGACTGAGCATGATATTGGATTTTATACAAGAAGTTATTTTTTGAAAGTGCTTTTTATACGACATTCCATTGAAAAGTAATCATGTTAAGATTATGCATTATTCCTTTTCTCCTTTACTGTGCCATTTAGCTGGTTGTTCAAAACAAGCAAAATTAAAGACAAATATTTTAAATGTGAGGATAATAAATATGTTACTAGGTAATTTAAGAAAATATTGCAATAAAAATTAAACATACATGCTGAGTTGGTCCACACTTCCCTAGATTATACCGGGGAAATGTGAAGATAATAGGGAATTAAGACCCTGAAATACTAACACTGAGAAATAAAACAGTTATAGAACTTCAGAAATAAATAATCCTTTTGTTGGCCAGGAGGAAAGATTAAGTCACTTACAATAGGGGAAAACAAACTGATGGGCCTCCTATTTTTTTGTACATGCAATTCCAGAAGATAATAGAACTACTTCTTAGGTCAACTAAGAACCTCAAGGAAAGGAAGTTTGACACATGATTTTATAGCCATTCAAACTATTTTTCAAGCATAAAGGCTAGCAACATCCAAGAACTATAGGAGACTACTGTTCCCATGAACTATTTTTGAGAAAACTATTATCAGATTGACATTGGCCAACTAAGAAATGACAGAAGTAACAGGACCACTGATGAATATTAAGACTAAAACAAAAAGGAAAATTAGCCTAACAAGATATGTTACTCTTCCTGGCAATGCAAAATTAGTAGTAGAAAAGAGACCCCTCACCCAAAATGCAGGAAATAGAATAAATTCACTGATGGCCTAATCTGTGCTGTAATTGACATTTATGGAACATGGCATCCAAAAAATTGAAACATACATTCAACTGCACATGGAATATTTATCAAGATAGACCATAAATCAGCCATAAAATAGGTCTCAATAAATTTCAAAGAATTCAAGACATACATGGTTGTTTTTGACCACAATGGAATTAGAAACCAGTAACAAAAAGGTTCGTGGAAAACTGACAAACACTAAGAACAAAATAACATACTTCTAAATAAGGCATAGACCACAGAAACAAAAAGATAAATTAGAAAGTATTTTGAAAAAAAGGAAAAATGTCAGAATTTGTGAGGTCTACTAAAGGAGAACTTAAGGGGAAAATTTATAGCACTAAATGTTTTTATAAGAGAAGGCCTCAAATCAATGACCTCAAGCTTCCACCCTGAGAAATAAAAGTCAAAGAAAAGAGATAAAAATAAATGATGTTCGGAACCGGAAACAACCTATAACTCTCTTCCCTTTTGCGGCCATCGCCTGAAAGGCAGCGGCCAAAATGAAGTTCAATCCCTTTGTAACTTCAGACCAAAGCAAGAACCGCAAAAGACATTTCAATGCACCTTCCCACATTCGCAGGAAGATTATATCTTCCCCTCTTTCCAAAGAGCTGAGACAGAAGTCCAATGTTCGATCCATGCCCATCCGAAAGGATGATGAAGTTCAGGTTGTTCGGGGGCATTATAAAGGTCAGCAGATTGGTAAAGTAGTCCAGGTTTACAAGAAGAAATATGTCATCTACATTGAGCGGGTGCAGCGAGAAAAGGCTAATGGCACAACTGTCCATGTAGGCATTCACCCCAGCAAGGTGGTTATTACTAGGCTTAAACTGGACAAAGACCGCAAAAAGATCCTTGAACGAAAAGCCAAGTCTCGCCAAGTAGGAAAGGAAAATGGCAAGTACAAGGAAGAAACAATTGAGAAGATGCAGGAATAAAATAATCTTATATGCAACTTTCATTAAACACTGCTTAAATGAAGAAAAAAAATAAATAAATAAATGATGTTCAAAATGGAAGTTAATGAAATTAAAGCTAGAGAAACAATAGGGAAACTCAATAAAACTTTGAGAAAAACCAATAAAATTGATAAGCCTCTAATCCTAAAGATTAGGAAATAAGAGAAAATACAAGTCACCAATATCAGGAATGAGACAGATACACTCTACAGCTACTCAAATAATAAGGAAATGTTAACAATAATGTTAGCCTTTAAATCTGATAATTCAAAATCATTTCTTGATAGACACAAATGACCAAGTTTGCTCAAGAAGAAAAGGATAACCTGACTACTTCTATATCCATTAAAGAAACTGAAATTGTTTAAAAAAAATTCCTATACTGGCCAGACACCAGTAGTTCAGTGGTTAGAGCACTGGCCCTGTATACCAGGGAGTGGTGGGTTATAACCCAGCCCTACTGAGCAAAACCAAACCAAACAAAATAAAAAACAAAAAATTCGTATAAAGAAAAATCCTCACTCAGATGGCCTCACTAAGCATTAATAGAAGAAATAATACCAATTTCATGTACACTCAAAAATTGAAAAAAAATACACATTCCTAACTTGTATGTGACCAGTATTGCCCTAAAACCAAAAACTAAACAAAGATTTTATACTATTATTTGTGACTATATTATTTACTCAAATAAATAAATCTAGCTTTTAAAACTTCTACCAAAATATATCTTTTTTCACTATTTCTTTTTGGTAAGCAATTTCAGTCTTATGAACTTTTATCAAGTTCAGTGGGTAGGGTGCCAGCCCCATACACCGAGGGTGGCAGGTTCAAACCCAGCCCTGGCCAAACTATAACAAAAAATAGCCAGGTGTTGTGGTGGGCACCTATAGTCCCAGCTGAGTCAGGAAGCTGAGGCAAGAGAATCACCTAAGCTCAGGAGTTGGAGGCTGCTGTGAGCTGTGATGCCACCACATCCTACTGAGTATGATAAAGTGAGACTCTGTCTCTAAAAAAAAAAAAAAAAAAAAATTGTATTTTATTAGTTTCTTCATTACATTACTTCTATTCTCTTTATAGAGCTACTAGTCCTGAGTCCCATGACTTTTTAACTTCTCACTTATCTTGTATGTATTCATTTTTGTTCTAGAGATTATAGGGGACTTCTGCTTTATCCTACACATCACCATTTTGGTCATTAGCTGTGTTTATTACGTTGTATATCCTTTTCCAGTAAAGTTGATTTGGCAAATGTATTTGTAAATTGTATTCTATTCTTGGTTTCCTTTTTGTATCAGCCTGATCGTGTTTTATAGATGTAGTATATGCCCTTTCTATGCTTCCCCAACCCCCCCAGGATCACTTCTTTTTATTCATGTTGACTTTTTAGATTTTTAAAAGAGAAAAGCAAGAAATATTGTGCTTAGTCCCTATTGTCTAGAACGAATCTTCTTTATAAAGGAAATTTGGTAAATATTATGGGTATTAATAAAATAATTATGTGTTTTAAATAATTTTGCCTTTCAGAGGGCCATCTAAATCATAATAAACCAGTGGAGCTAGTATATATAATCTTTTGGCACTACAAATAGTACTATGATAGAAAGAGCCATCAGCCAAATCAGGGAGACAGATGATAATGGCTAACTACTTTATTGTTTTCTGTAGATAAATAGTTGTCCCACATAATATAAGACAGTCTATTCAATTCTTAAAAAATTTCCTAACAATTGCTTCTGTTGCAATAGTGGGTATTCAAACAAACACTCCCCCTTTAAAAAAAATTAAGAAACATCTTCTAAAACCCAAATCAGAGCACTAGCAAGATAATGACTAAGTACCAGGCCAGAAACAAGCTGGGAACCCAGAAACAAGCAAAACGCTAAAGAGAATTTTGTCCTCAGAGTGCTTCTCTAACCAAAAGTTGTAGCTGAAAGGCTAAAGCATGTTTCTGGAAAGAGTCAAAATCTAATAAGGAACATCACTTGGGACCCTACAGAGCTAGATCATACTAAAAAAGGTGAACTAAAAGTAAAACAGTTAATCTGCAGGAAACCTCTGAATCATTTGGGGGACCAGAAAAATCCCAAGCCTTGTCATCCTAGGTACCTAATAGACTCAAACAAAAATCCTCTGGAGAAAGATAGTATCATCATATGCCTCAAATGATTTAGTAATTGCACCTATAAAATGTTCATTATTTTCCTGAGCCCAGGAGTTTGATACCAGCCTGGGGCAAACATAGAGAGAAGCTGTCTTTACAAAAAATTTTTAAAGAAATATTCATTACTAAAATTGTGTAAATTAAGTACACATGTGATTTTTCCAAATAGACATAGCATCCTTATATTATACCAATAATTAAAAATGCATGAGAATTTTTAAAAATTTCCTTTACTTATATGTATAAAGTTATGGGCAACTGTAAAAATAAATAAGACTATGTAAAGACAGAAACTAACACAGCTCAAGTCAAGTTTTTGCTATTTGGCTAAGTCTTAAAAACACATTTTGAACTTCAAGACATCTCTTTCCTCAATTTTTTTTTTTTTTTTTGAGACAGAGCCTCAAGCTGTCCCCCTGGGTAGAGTGCTGTGGCATCACTCACAGCAATCTCCAACTCCTGGGCTCAAGCGAGTCTCCTGCCCCCACCTCCCAAGTAGCTGGGACCACAGGCACTCGCCACAACACCTGGCTATTTTTTGGTTGCAGCCGTCATTGTCGTTTGGCGGGCCTGGGCTGGATTTGAACCCGCCACCTTAGGTGTACGTGGCTGGCGCCTTAGCCACTGGAGCCACAGGCGCCGAGCCTCTTTCCTCAATTATTAAAGATGAGCAAACTTCAAATTATTTTTGCCATGTTTTCAAAATCAAATGGCAGTGGTTTTATTTTTCATTGTGGACTGCCTTAACAAAGGGACCACACCTAATATAATAGCATATAACATTCTGAAATAAGCAAAAACAGAAAAATCCACCATTTCTGCAGATTAAGCTAAAATAAAATATATACATGTAACTTAATATTTTATCTTCTTAATAATCCAACTGGGCTCATTTCCTAATACTTGTCTTTTTGCCAAGAAATGAAAATGATTTTAAATATTATCTTTTAGTGGTTTTACTACTTGACAATTTTGAATTTTAATCTCAAATTTTTATTACCAAAATGGATCAGAAAGATTCCTTTGATAGCCTGGTAGCCATAAATAAATGTCAGTATCTTCTTTCTCCTCTCATACCTATAGTATCTGGGAGATCTAGCAGTTCATTGTGCTGCAAGTCAAGGTTGGTTATCTGTGTGCAGTTTCCAATCTCCTTTGGAAGGTGTTCAAGTTGATTGTGAGCTACATCCAGCGTAATGAGGTTACATAATTCACCTGTAAATTAACCAACATAAAAATGTAATAAGCATTATCAAACATTATAGTAGATAATACTCCTAAGTGTGAGAGTAAATTTTATAATTTCTAAACACAAATAACTGCAAACAATCTTATTAGATAAGCAACTTTTATTTGATGTGATAATTTAGGGAACACATTTGCATTGTGAGAAGAAAAAGCTTAATTTTTCTATTTCTTTTTTTTTTTTAGAGACAAAAGTCTCACTTTATTGCCCTTGGTAGAGTGCTGTGGTCATCACAGCTCACTGCAACCTCCAATTCCTGGGCTTAGGCGATTCTCTTGCCTCAGCCTCCCGAGTAGCTGGGACTACAGGTGCCCACCACAATGCCCGGCTATTTGTTGTTGTTGTTGCAGTTTGGCCGGGGCCAGGTTTGAACCCACCACCCTCAGTATATGGGGCTGGCACCCTACCCACTGAGCCACAGGCGCTGCCCAATTTTTCTATTTCATAATAACATTTTGTTGCTGAAAATGTCAACCACAAAATGTGAAACCATTATTTCAATATGACACCTGATAAAATTAAAATGTTGCTGGTAAATGATTACTTTACCCACTTGTATTATATACTGTTTTAAGTAACTAAATCAACCACAAATGTATAGGCTATATTCCAAAATTTAAACAATTAATTTTTTAAACCAAATTCAGCACAATAATATCAGATACAACTTTAGTTCAATTTGAAGGTCACAGTCCACCTCAAAACATATGTGATTTCAAATATGCATGCATACATTTTAATGCCGTATAAGAATAAATATGTAATTTGAGCTTTATAAATAAAAACTGCTTCTCAACTTAATAAAACTCTAGAAGGACAGAAAATAAGATACATGTCTCCCTCCTATTCTGGTTGAAAGGGGTGACTGGCAATTTAGACTATTCTTAGTGTTATTTAGCCTTTAAAAAGCTTTTATTTGTATCAATGTATGGGTCTTCTCATGATTTTTCTAGTTATTATTTTAAAGGCAAAGGTTGGAGATACTAAAAAAGATAAACTGTATAGAATTCTACATAGTACAATGGTTCCTCAAAAATTAAACATAGAATATAATCCAGCAATTTTACTCTAAAAAAAAATGGATGTGGGAAACGTTGTTAAGCTACATATAAAACACAGGCAACAAAACAAAAAATAGACCTGACTTCATCAAAATTAAACTTGTGTGGGGTGGGCCTGTGGCTCAAATGAGTAGGGCACCAGCCCCGTATACTAGACGTGGAGGGTTCAAACCAGGTCCAGGCCAAAAAAAAAAAAAAGAAATTCAACTTGTGTGTACTAAGGGATACTGTCAAGAATGAAAAAGCACCATCAACCCATGAATGGATCAATAAATTGTGGTATATGTATACCATGGAATATTATGCAGCCTTCAAAAAAGATGGAGACGTGTTTATGTGGATGGAGCTGGACATATTCTTCTTAGCAAAGTATCTCAAGAATGGAAGAAAAAGTATCCAACGTACTCAGTCTTACTATAAAACCAATTTATAGCTTTCTCCAATTATAGCCCAAGAAGGGTAAAGGGGAGAGGGAGCAGAGGGAGGAAGATGGGTGGAAGGAGAGTAATTGGTGGGACTATACCTACGGTGCATGAAATTTACTAGGTGTAGAATATAAATGTCTTAACACAATAACTAAGAAAACGCCGTGAAGGCTATGTTGACCAGTTTTATGAAAACAGTTCAAATTGTATATAAAACCAGCATATTGTACCACATGATCACATTAATGTAGACAGCTATGATTTAATTAAAAAAAAAAAAGAATGGAAAAGCAACCCATAAAATAGAAGAAAATATTTTCAAATCATATATTTGACTGGGGATAATATACAGAATATAAAGAACTCCACAAAAAAACAAGACCATCACAAGAAAAACTCAGGCCAATAAAAAAAAAAAAGGGAAAATGGAGAAACAAGAATCCTATGTACTCAATTCTGATATGAGGACAATTAAGGTCCTAGTACACGGCAGGGTGAGGGGTGGGGGATGGAGAGAGCTGAGAAAGGGAAGTAGGGGAGGGGTGGGGGGACAAGGAGTATGATATACCTTTTGGGGGCAGAACACAACTATAAGAGGGTCCCTATCTAACAAAAACAATCAGTATAACCTGGTTCTGTGTACCCTCAATGAAATCCCCAACAATTAAAAAAAAAAGGCAAAAGACTTCAATAGACATTTCTTCAAAGATATAAAAATGGCTAATACACACATGAAAAGATGCTCAACATGAGTAATCATTAGGGAAATGCAAATCAAAACAATTAGATACTTCTTCACACCCATTAGGATGGCTACCATCAATAACCAGAAAATAACAAGTATCGGTGGCAAGTATGTGGCATATATATGTAATGGAATTTAATTTGGGTAAGCTGGTAACAAAATCTGGTGGTCCAGTATCTATCTTGTGAGTAGGCCACACCTTAACCTGGATTAGAACAGGAAAAAAAAACAATTCCCTGATCCCAGGATACTGAGTTTGGGTTGGTAAAGTAAGTAACAATGCAATAAAGAGACAAATAAAATCCAAAGGAAGACAAGTTTTGGTAAGGAGTTATATTTTGGTCATGAGATATCAGTGAGATATCTAGGTAGAATATTTAATGGCTAATTAGGAAATAATGAATCATGAAGAGAAAGTTATCATGGTAGAACACTTTTAACAGGCAGTTAGGGTTAATATCTGCAAGTATTGAGCTTCTAGCTAATGGTAATGGTGGAGTCTTATTGATAAATAAAAATTCTGGATAAAATATTTAAAGCCAGGTGCTCAAACCTGTAGTTCCACGTATTCTGGAGGTTGAGGTGACGTGCTTGAGGGTAAGAGTTAGAGACCAGCCTATAGCAAGATCCCATTTCTTAAATAAATAAAATACAAAAATAAAATATTTTAATATCACCATTTAAAAGTATACAGAGACCAAGGTAGAAACCAGAAGGAATTTGAGTCCTGAAAAAAACAGAACCATGGCAGGTAGACTTCTAAAATAATGCCCCCTGAAATTCCCCCACGAATAACTATATACATTGTATTATTACCCCTCCCCTTGAATGTGGCCTAAACTCAGTGACTTCCTTCCTACCAAAAAAATACGGCAAAGGTGATGGAATGTTACATCTTTAATTAGGTTACAAAAGACTGTGACTTCTATCTTGCTAGTATTCTCTTTATCCATTTTTCAGTTCACATCCTTTGATAAAACATGCTCTACCATGCTGAAGAGATCTATATGGAAAGAAACACAGCAGTCTTCAAACAATGGTCAGCAAGAAACTGAAGCCCTCAGTCCAGCAACCTGCTAGAAACTGAATCCTGACAACAACCTCATAAGCTTGGATGTGTACCCTTTCCCAGATGAACGAGCCTTCACCACCACCCAGCCCTGGCTAACAATTTAACTCAAGAGACCTTGTGAGAGATCCTGAACCAGAAGGTCCAGTTAAGCTGTGCCTGACACATGAACCAAAGAACTATAAGATAATAAATGATTGTTGTTTTAAGAACTACCTTTTAGAGTAATTTGTTATATAATAATCTATAATATAGAGATCACATGAAGTCCATATTTATAAATACTTTATTCTGAAGCTTTTACCATGAAGTTGCCCAAAAAATTGCTGTGGAAAAATAAACCTCAAGTCAAAAGCCATAGTCTTATTGGCCTGAGAACTCAGAGGACAATTTTCAGGGCTATGAGAGTGGCTGGAATTCAAGGATGTGTATCTTAGAAGGAGGAAACCACAATGAGTGAAGCCCCCAAATCTGCATATACAAACTCCTCAAATTCTTTTTTTTTTTGAGACAGAGCCTCAAGCTATCCCCCTGGGTAGAGTGCCGTGGCATTACAGGTCACAGCAACCTCCAACTCCTGGGCTCAAGCGAGTCTCCTGCCTCCGCCTCCCAAGTAGCTGGGACCACAGGCACCCGCCACAACGCCCGGCTATTTTTTGGTTGCAGCCATCATTGTTGTTTGGCGGGTCCGGGCTGGGGATTCGAACCCGCCACCTTAGGTGTATGTGGCTGGTGCCTTAGCCGGTTGAGCTATAGGCTCCAAGCCAAACTCCTCAAATTCTTAGCTGACTCCAAAATTACAATTGTGAGAAAGGAGACTGCAAGAAGCCTAAGGGGAAAGCAACAGCTAGCAAAATAAAAGAACTGAGCAGAGATTTCAATAGCTACCAAGTATGGTGGATAAGAGTTTAGAATTTCTGGCTCGGCACCCATAGCTCAGTGAGTAGGGCGCTAGTCACATACACCAAGGCTGGTGGATTTGAGCCCGGCCCTGGCCTGCTAAACAGCAATAACAACTACAACCAAAAAATAGCCAGGCATTATGGAGGGTGCCTGTAGTCCTAGTTACTTAGGAGGCTGAGACAAGAGAATTGCTTAAGCCAAAGAGTTTGAGGATGCTGTGAGCTGCGATGCCACAGCACTCTACCAAGAGTGACATAGTGGGACTCTGTTTCAAAAAAAAAAAAAAAAAAAAGAGTTTAGAATTTCAGTCCTGCCAAGTTAGAGGGGTGAGGAAACCCAATTCCAAAAGGGCTATCACGTAAGAATAAAGACCACATCTCAAAATTTGCCCAAGGTTAAAGGATATAACCAAATAGATCCATCTGAAAAACAACTAAATCTTAGTTTCTGCATGCTCAAAGACACTCAGTAATAATTAAACTGCTTAGTAGAACAAAACTTAATACTTGTCAGAGGATAACAGAATCTATAGTAGTTACAATACCAACCACTTTTACTAGACAGTAGAGAATTACTATATTCGCTTCCATTTCTGGCCATAATGCAACTAGAAAATGAACAAAATACATGAGAAAATGGTTTACAGAGAGCAGATTAGCCATACACCGGAAAATTATATGAGTTCTATGACTTCTCCAGGTTTCTGCCTGTAGGCAGGTTCCAAGTCACAAAAAAACAGGGAAGGAATACTGAACAAAAGGCAACAATTTCAGAGTTGTAGCAAAAGGTCTGAGTTTAGAGAGACCAAGGCAGCTATAACTTAAGGGGCAAAATTAGAGAGATAATGGAGAAATTTATGCAATCTGTAGGAAAATTCCTTTCAGTCTTTGCCTAAATTCGATCTGCCTGTATGTGAAAACAAATTACCAAAGGTCAGGCAAAGAACCAGCAGAAAGTAGCAACTCAAACAATTCCCAGCAGTCCAACAAGGGTGTGAATATTTTAAAACTCTCACCAATCAGAAGAGATCTCCTAAAACACAGTTTATAATGTATCACTTCTTAGTGGGGCTAAATAAGATACTAACAAAAGGTTGCTGAAACTACTGTAACAAAGTGTAAAAGCAAGCCACAAAAGGACCAAACTGACTCCAAAGTCTTCCTTATGCCAGAACAAAGTCTGGCATGATTTAGGTTACAACAAAAGACCCAACAATATGAAAATTATAATGCTGATATCCAATTAGAAATTACTAAACATGCAGAAGAAGCAGGAAAATTTAAGCCACAAGCCACAACCAGAAGAAAAATCACTCCATTAGCAACAAAAACAAAAATATAAAAGATGATGGAACTAGAACTAGAAGACAAGGACATGGAAAATGCTATTAAAAATGAGCTCCATGTGTTCAAGGCGGCCAAACAAACAAAAATAATCCCTAATCTAGAATTTACAGAGGTGAAAAAACCGTATCTGAAGTGAAAATTTCATTGCATGAGATTAATAGATTTAGACAGTGAAGAAATGATACATACCAACAGAAAAAATAGCAATAATCTAAAACACATACACACTCATATAAATAAGCAGAGCATCAGGGATCTGAAAGATAATATAAAGATGTCTAACATATAGGTAACTAAACACTTAGAGAACAGAAAAGAAGGGATCACAAAAGATTAAAGTTGCAAGAAATAAAGGTCAGAAACCAACCCAAAAGAGCTCATGGTAACCAAACCTGGAACAACTTGAATAATAAAAAATGCATAAAAATAATATTGGTTTATACCCATAGAATGGGGGAAAAATGAGTTCAGAGTGACAGAAATAACAAATAAATAGGGAGAAAAGACAGCTCTTTCTTATAGAAGAATTCTAATTAATAAATGCAAAAAGGAATGAATGGAATGATGAAAATAAAATAAAAACCACCATCAAGATATTGTAGTAACTGTTACAAGGAGGAACCACCAATGACCCTAAAATGAATAAGCAAAAAAATTAAGGAAAAATGTGATACCTGCATAGTACGAAATTAGTACCTCCCAAAATAATTACTAATTATCTAAGTGACATAACTATGTATTTTACAAACACTAAAAGCATAACGATGCCAGGCACAGTGGCTCACACCTATAATCCCAGTGTTCTGAGAGGATAAGATGAAAGGTAGGTGGAAGAATCATTTAAGGTCAGGAGCTGGAGACCAGCCCTGGCACCATAATAAAGATCCTGTCTTTATAAAGCATAAAAACAATTAGCCAGGCATGGTGGCATGTGCCTGTAGTCCTAGCTACTCAAGAAACAGGCAGGATGATTGTCTGAGCCCAGGATTTGACGCTACAGTGATTATGACTATACCACTGTACTTAAGCCTGAGTGACAGAATGGGACCCTGTTTTCAAAAAAAATTGTTTTTAAGTTTTTCTTTTAAAGCACAACAAAAATGTGAACTTTAAGCCAATAAATTCAACAAATGATATAAAATATACCAATGCCTTGACAGATTCAAACTATAAAAATTCAATCAAGATAAAGAAAACCTAAATAACTACGTATCTATTAAATAAATTGGATTAGTAATTTAAAACTTGTCCACAAAGAAAACCCTAGTCCCAGATTGTACAACTGATAAATGAATTCTACTAAACATTTAAGGAGGAAATAATCCTAATCCTATACAAACCCCTCTAGATTCTAACAGAGAAAAGAACATAACCCAACTTATTCCATGATATGAATTCAGCACTATCCTGATACCACACCACTACCAAAAGAAAGGAAAAAAGGAAATTACAGATCAATGACTACCCAAATGTTTAACAAAATTTTAGTAAATTAAATCCAGTAATATATAAAGAGGTCCTATTAAAATACACCTAAGTAGGTGCTCATAGACCAAAAAATGAATAATTTAGGTTTGTTTCACAGTCCGTGAATTTCCCTACACTACTATGGCTCACAGTAAGGATGTTTATATTTCAAAAATAACACTCTAGAACTTACGGAATTTCTCCAAATACTCAGAATTTAGTTCTATAAAAATCACATCAGACCTTACTAAAATACATTTGTTAAAACCACATAATTAAAAAGGGCTGGAAGGCTCAGCGCCCATGGCTCAAGTGGCTAAGGCGCCAGCCACATACACCTAAGGTGGCGGGTTCGAATCCAGCCCAGGCCCACCAAAAACAACAATGACGGCTGCAACCAAAAAATGGCCGGGCATTGTGGCAGGTGCCTGTGGTCCCAGCTACTTGGGAGGCAGAGGCAGGAGACTCACTTGAGCCCAGGAATTAGAGGTTGCTGTGAGCTGTGATGCCACAGCACTCTAGCCAGGGGGACAGCTTGAGGCTCTGTCTGCAAAAAAAAAGGGGCTGGAAGTATTTGTCACACAAGTTTGAACACGTTTAGAGAGGTGGGAACCTATGCCATTACATTATTTAAATTTGTCTTAAAGGTTAAATTTTCCCTTTCATTGCAAAAACGACTTCAAGTGGTTTTTTGAAGCCAGTGTTTCTGCAACTAAATTCTGCAACTTACGGACAGAGACTAGTAACTATATTACTTTGGTTACATGCTGTCTTTCAGGTGCAATAGCTGTCCTCTTCTCCTTCGCTATACTTTAGCCACAGGAGAAGTCAATTGCTGCCTTGGATCCTATAGAGTCCTAAAATAGTTCCAGTGTTACTTTTGTTTTCTTTTTGCTTCTTTTAGCAATAATGCTAACTTCTCTAGGTTTCTGTTGTTTAGTGAAGAATATAGCAATTTGATAATAATAAGCTAAGTTTAACAGTTCATTTATAGTTTTCTAAAGTTTCATGCTGATTTGTGCTCAAAGTTATTGTTAAACAATTATGATTTCTTTCTCCTGCTAAAGTTAAGTTACTTGTTAATATTTGTAGAAAATACTCAAATAAGATCAATATATATTACGTTACCTGGACCATGAAAGCAATTCTATAATTTCTGGCAGTCCTGGGGGAATTTCAAGAATTTAGGGGATGAATAAAATACTAAAAATATAATATTGAAATATTATATAACCTGCAATGCTAAATAATATATATAATACTACAATATTGAAGATATTATAATTATACCATGAAGTTACAATTATATCTTATAAAATATATATATTACATATATTTAACATATTGTTATAATATTGAAATATAAAATATTAAAATAATGAAAATAGATCATAGTATTGAGCTTAATTAAATTCATTTCAAACTATATTTACTGAAAGTTACTAGGTAATGTCTTAAAACTTCATACAAAAATTACACAAAAGGAATAAGTTAAACTAAATTTGTAAAGTTGTTCACTTTTTTAAAAAGGTATTCTGTTCATTATATTTTTATATAGACATTATATATATATTTCTACAATATTACTATGTAGCTAGTTATGCTATGTATATACATCATTTATGATGAAATATAACACTGCAGTATTACAAGACAGTAAGAAATTAATTTTTTTAATGTTAGTCAAGTAGCTAAAAAAACCCTGCTGATTCTTAGATCCAGCCCAACAGGTGAAATAGATCTACAATGAAAATTATACAACACTGTTGGAAGAAACTGAAGAGAACACACAAAAAAGAAAAAAAATTCCCTGTTAATGGATTGAAAAGATTAATACTATTAAAATGACTGTACTACCCAAAGTGATCTACATACTCAATGCAATTTCTATCAAAATGCCAAAGACTTTCATCATGGTGGGAGGGGGCCTAAAAGTTGTGTGAAACCACAGAAGACTGAATGACCAAAGCAATCTTGAGCAAAAAGCATAAAACTGGAGGCATCATACCACCTGACTTCAAAATATACTATAAAGAAAGAAATTCATGTATTTACAGCCAACTAATTTTCAACAATGCAACCAAGAGCATACATTGAAGAAAGTCTCTTCAATACACAGTGCTGGGAAAAATCTAATATCCATATGCAGAGAAATGAAACTAGACTACTATATCTCACCATATACAAAAATCAACTCAAAATGGATTAAAGACTTAAATGTAAGGCCAAATACTATGAAACTACTAGACAAAAACATTATGGAAACAATTCAAGATACTGGTCTAGGCAAAGATTTTATGGAAAAACTTCCAAAGTACAAGGAACAAAAGCAAAAACCAACAAATAGGATTAGATTATATCAAACTAAAAAGTTTCTGCACAGCAAAGCAAGTAATTAACAGATTGAAGAGACAACCTGCAGAACAGGAAAAAATACTACGAACTATTCATGTGACAATGGATTAAAATCTAAATTAGAATATACAAGTAACTCAAGTAACAGCAAAAACCCTAATACGTAGTAATCCAATAAAAAAAAAATGGGCAAATGAGGCCGGACACAGTCAATCACACCTATAATCCTAGCATTCTGGGAAAATGAAGCAGGAAGAGCACTTAAGCTCAGGAGTTTAAGACTAGCTTAAGTGATACCACTGCACTCTAGCCTGGACAACAGAGTGAGACCCTGTCAAAAAAAAAAAAAAGGAAAAGAGAAAGAAGAAAGAAAAAAAGAAAGGCAAATAAATGGCCAAGTATATGAAAAAGTACTCAACATCACTAACCAACAGGAAAATGCAAATCAAAACCACAATGAGATAATATCTGACCCCAATTAAAATAGCTATTTTCAAAAAGACAAAAAATAAACCCGGTTTGGGGTCTTACAACTATAATCTCAGTGTTTTTGGAGATAAATCACTTGAGGCCAGGAGTTTGAAACTAGCCTGGGCAACACAGGGAGAACCTCATCTCTACAAACTAATACTACTATTGATAAACAACTGAGTGTGATGAAGCACACACATAGTTCTAGCTACTCAGATAGCTAAAGCAGAAGGATCACTTCAGCCCAGGAATTTAAGCTCAGAGTGCACCATAATTACACCAATCACTACACTATTCTAGTCCAGGCAATGGAACAAGATTCTGTCTGGGGCAGGAGGAGTACAAAAAATAACAATAACAAATGGTTATTGTTACTGGTGTGAATGTAGAGAAAGGAGAACTCTTAAACACTGCTGGTGGAAATGTAAATTAGTACAGCCATCATGGAAAACTGTATAAAGGTTCCTCAAAAACCTAAGAAAATAAAAACTCTGCCATAAGACCAAGCAACCCTACTACTAGTGGGTATCCAGCCAAAGGAAAATAAATCAGTATATAGAAAAGATACCTACATTTTCATGTATATTATACTATTTACAATAGCCAAGATATGGAATCAACCTAAGTATCCCTCATCAGATGAATGGTTATCAAAAATGTGATATTCATATATATACAATGGAATGCTATTCAGTCATTAAAAAGGATGAAATCCTGCCATTCCTGGCAACATGGATGAGCCCAGAGGACATTACATTAAATGAAATAAGCCTGGCACAGAAAGGTAAATACCACATGTTCTCACTTATATGAGAAACCTAAAAAAGTTGATCTTACAGAAGTAGAGAGAATACTGATTACTAGAGGCTAAGAAGAGTGGGGAGAGACTAACCTTCTCTCTGTCTAGAATTCAGAGGTCCTCAAACTTTTTAAATAAGGGGCCATTTCACTGTCCCTCAGACCTCTGGAGGGCCGGCGGCAGGCCCCAGGACGAGTCGGCTGCAAAGCAGGTCTGGCAGTGGCAGCAAAAACACCTGGTGGGGGTGGTGCCTGTGGCTCAAGGAGTAGGGCACTGGCCCCATATATCAGAGGTGATGGGTTCAAACCCAGCCTTGGCCAAAAACTGCAAAAAATTAAGAATTAATCATGTTTAAAAAAAAAAAAAAAAAAAAAACACCCGGCGGGCCAGATAAATGTCCTAGGCAGGCTGCATATGGCGAGCGGGCTGTAGTTTGAGGACACTTCTAGATTATAGTTAGATAGGAGATCTACAACACTGTAGGGTGACTAAAGTTAATAATTTACTATATATTTTCAAATAACCAGAAAAGAGGATTCTGAATGTTCCTACACAAAGAAATGATAAATGTTTGGGGTGATGAATATGCTAATTACCCTGATTTGATCATTACGTATGGTATGGAAATATCACACGGTCTCCCACGAATATGTACAATTATTAGTTATTTCATATCTGAATTATGTAAGAGTTGTTTTTCAAATGGCTAAAAATGATCTGAGTTCTCAAAAAGCATACACTTTAACATATTAGAACATTTTCCTAAGCATTATTCTGATGATCAGACCCACCAAAAATTCATATACTATATAAATGGAGGATGCCCAAAAAAGTGCATACATACACACTTTAAGAAAAACTATCAGCTCGGCGCCTGTGGCTCAAGTGGCTAAGGCGCCAGCCACATACACCTAAGGTGGCAGGTTTGAATCCAGCCCAGGCCACCTGAACAACAATGATGGCTGCATCCAAAAAATAGCCAGGCGTTGTGGCGGGTGCCTGTGGTCCCAACTACTTGGGAGGCTGAGGAAGGAAACTTGCTTGAGCCCAAGAGTTGGAGGTTGCTGTGACCTGTAATGCCACGGCACTCTACCCAGGGGGATAGCTTGAGGCTCTGTTTCAAAAAAAAAAAAGAAAAAGAAAGAAAAACTATCAAAATTGCAATATTCAATATACACGATAACAAAAGATGACTACGAATCACATTGAGCACCTCTCGTAATTGCAGAAGTCAAACATGACTTGAGTATTATAAATTTAATAGCTTTTTTCTTTCTGAAAATATGTATATGTTTTCTGGCATCCTCTGATGGTAGCATTTTATTGAACAGATAGTGTAAGATAGATTTTTAAAAATACTTTAATTTAGCATTTTTTAAAAAAAGAATAATAAAGAGAAAACTTAAAAAAAGAAAGGGAAGAAATCTTACAGCCTTAATTCAATGAGGGAAAAGAAATCATAGAAATATTAGCAAAAGAAAAAGATGAAGTTTATTTCTCATTTTAAGGAGCAACCATTTCTTTCCCAGAAATAAAAATCCTTTAAAACTTCATTGTCCAGAGTTTCCTGACCCAAACAGATTCATCATAATTCATATTGTCTACCTGATGGCCCCCACTCTAATCCACCCTGGAAAAAAGAATACACAAAAGCACATCTGTAACAGGAAACTCAAAAGAACCGATCAGTGAGGAAAGGGGGAAAGTGTTTAGTTCATTATTTTCCCTCTGAAAAGATGATTTATTGACTGTGTGGGTGCAGAGTGAAGAGTCTATTTAAAGATTAGAAATAGAGAAAGAAGAAATGGCAGGAAGAATAGAACACTCATCTATAAGAAAAAGCAATGACTGAGGGTTCAATCTATTTACATAAAAATAAGACATTTATTTTATTTGTCCAGACCTTATCATATAAAAGAAGAAATTTAATTAACATTACAAAATGAAGAGTTTTCTTCAGTAGTCTCTGATATATTATCTCTGCCTATAAACTACCTGTTTAGTCTCTTTTTTACTGTTTTCTTCCAGTCTTTACCCACGTGACCATATGTAACTGGTATCAAATCACATTACATTAATAAAGATGCCATTAATGCTTAAATGAACAAATGTTCTAATTTTAATATACTTTCCTAGTAAGGCACAGCACAAAACAACCTTGTATAATGGCTAAATTCCAATTATATTACTGAAACTAAACTGGCTGTATTTCAAAAACTTCTAATTTCTTACATTCCTCAAATATACTGAAAACAAACTAGATGGCATGACTGAAAGTGATAGATTCATTCAACTACAAAAAATAAGAATATGCATAATACAAATCTAGTATATATCTATGATGTAGCTTTAATATGCATACATGGAAGTTCAACAAAATTATAATTAGCATATATTTTTAATTGAAAATTCCCTTATAAATTTCAGCAGTAAATCAAATTGCAATAAAGATATTTAAACTTTAAGAAATATCAGATTTCCATTTTACCTGATCATTGTGCATGGGTCTTACTTTGTAGACATTCTCAAAGGTGCTTAGAATTTTTTTTTTAAGTTAAAACCACCACAGTAAGATTTTACATCACAGAAAATAATCTATTTTTGTCTTTCCTTTAAAAAAAAGGTAGATGTCAAAAATTAAAAGCAAGAAACTGCAAATTTTCAAAAACACAATGAAATACCAATTCACAAATATAGAATCACTTAATAAAAAAACAGATAATAATAAGAATATTAAGTAGAGAAACTGGAATATTTGATCACGCACAGTGTGAACTCCTGTAATCCCAGCACTTTGGGAGGCCGAGCAAGGCAAGCAGAACGTTTGAGGCCAGGAACTGGATACTAGCTTGGTCAACACAGCAAGACCCTGTCTCTACAAAAAATTATTAGCCAGGCTTGATGGCACAGTTACTTCAAGACCAGGAGTTAGTGATGAAAATGTTCTAAAATCATTTGTGACAGACAACACAATATTTGTGAATATACTAAAAACTACTAAATTATACACTTTAATGATGGGAATTACATGGTATGTGAATTACATTTCAATTAAACTGTTAACACTCCCTCCCCAATCTAATGCAATGGCTTTCAACTGCAGCTGCACATACAGTAACAATGTGCTCTTTAAAATTACAGATTCCCTGGACCTGCCAGAGACCATTAAACCAGAATCTATGAGATAATACCCACTTTTCCACACAGTGTGGGCAGTGCAGCAAAAACTGAGACCAAAGTTCAAATTCTGACTGCCAACTTCTTGGATGCATGATCATCAGTAAATTACCTCGTCTCCCTATATTTTCAGTTCCTTCTTCAGTACAATGGGAAAAATACCTATTTCTTTGGGTTCCTATAAGGATTTAATGAGATACTATGTTTAAAGTATACATGGATAGAACAGTGCATGTTATATGATATATTGTGCTCAAATAATAGCTATTCTTAAGATTGTGCTCTTTCCTTAGAAGGATACAGAGCCAATTAGCATAGCCCCTACACAAGGATGCCACATGAAGCATTACTATTACTATGGCCCCCGAGTAAGGATTTGTGAAGTGTTCCATATTTTTTTAAAAAAAGGACTGTGCTATTTTTACTAGACCTTTATATTCTTGTTCCCTAACAAATAATGCAGACTTCCGCATGTTTGCTCCAAACCCGTGCATCTAAATTAAACTTATTCTCCACGAGAAACATAAAATTACATTTTCTAAAGCAGTTTATTTTCTATCTGATGCCCTAATTGGAATAAAATGTTACATTTATGATGTTAACACTTTTCAGAAATTACGTGAACATAAACTTCAGTAATGTTACTAACTGTGAGAGCTCACTAACAAATCTAATGTAATTATAAAATTAAAAATTTAGAAATAAAGGTCAAAAGAGTAGGTTGTTGCAAATACAAACCATTTAGCTACATAAAATAACAAATTTTTAAAAATACATTCATATTTTAGTAAAAAGGCTATATTGATATGCTGAAGAAGAAACTGAAATTAAGTTTAAGATTCTATGAAATGATTATTCACTTAAGAAATATGTGTTCTTAATTCCCATGTAATTTGCTAACATTGGTAAGGAAATAAGTCAGTAAAGAGAGACTCATGAATTAAAGCCAAACTCTTAGGACTGAGGGTAACACAAATACAACACAACAGGAACAAAGACAGGAAATAACAAGAAATTCAGAGTTTCTTTCTCCAACAGCCTGTAATTCTTTTTCACAGTGAGCCATAACATGCAGGTCAAATTTGGATTGAATCTGGTACTATAAGAAGTAATGCAACGACCACATTCCTATCTGAAGAAATGGAATGAATCATTTTCACCCAGAAATGCTTGGGAATATTTTAATATCTCATGAGTGAGTCATACTTGGTAAGTATAGCATTATACTGGAGAAAACCTATCATGAATTTAACTAAATACATTTAATTAAACTAAAATTAAGATTTTAAGTGTCTAGTTAAGAGTTAAATGTGATTGATCATCATTCCTAAAATTTAAACCACACCTTTTTCACAGCTAAATAAAACTGAAGAACACCCATGGAATATCATATCCCTGAAAAACTGCAGAGCATAAAATCAGAAAGTTTCCTTTATCAACTACAATACCAATGCTCAAAACAATATACTTAACTCATCTTTGTTTTATTCAGAATAAAATGTCTTTAATAAGAAAAAAAACTTCCCTTAAAAGGTTTCATAATCAACTTTTTATTAATTTAAAAAATCTTATTTAAAAAAGACCCACAAAGAAGTAATACCTTATCAATTACTCAAAATTGATGTAAATAGACTATCATATCCTTATGTTTCAGAATTTTTTCCATAATTAAAAATATCAGGGCAACTAATTTCTTTTTACTGACTTATTCACACATCTATAATTCCCTATTTTTCCTCCTACTGTTATCCTTTAAAAAATATTTCCTTTGTTTCAATATAGTTTAGCTTTTCATAAAAAACAGAAATGAAATCTACCAAATGCTAACAGTGTTACATTTATACTGTAAATCCTAGTGTTACCTAGGATATACTTAATAAACATGTTAAGTACTTTCAAAATGAAAATTTTGTTTTCCATTTGCTTATGATATTGCTCTTTTATAAGGCTCTGAATAGTCAATCTGTTGGGGTAAATTAAACAAAAAGTAATGTGAATTTAAACAAACATTTTTCAGATTAAGATGGGAAAGTGAGAGCATGAGAAAATGTAGCCTTAATATGTCTAATGTAATTACATGAGAAGTTACTTTTAAAATAAGAGACAATAATTTAAAAATTAGGCAGACTTCTTAAACTTTTCTTCTTCAAGTTTAATTTTTTCCCTATCAAAATTAAAGATGATTAGGTTTATATCACAAAGGTCCAATTACATATATTTTCTAACTGACTTCCTTAAGTTTATAAAATAGTCTCAAGCCATTTAGGAATAATATTGCTGAAAACAGAATAAACTATAAAAAAGATGGAATTTATTTTTAAGAAGCTGTCTCTAGGCAAGTATCAGCTATTTTTTTTGATATGAAAAAACTCAACAAAATTATTTAGCATAACAAATACTACAACTAATAACAACATTCCAAGGCCTCTTACCAATTTCAGCAGGTAGTTGTTTGATTTTGTTCTCTCGAATGCTAAGCATGCTGAGTTTTGACAGATTTTTGATGTCCTTTTCCACAGTAGTTATACGATTAAAGCGAAGGTATAGAGTGGTGAGAGAATCCAGCCTATACACCACTGAAGGAATTTCTCTCAGTTTATTATGCCGTAAATCAAGCATCCGCAGCTTCTTCAAGTTATCAAGAGAGTCAGGCAAACTGGTAAGTGAATTTTCACTTAGCGCCAGTGTCATGAGATTTACTAGGCAGCCCACCTCTGCTGGAAGGGACTGTAATTTGTTACTGTATAAATAAAGTTCTGTTAATTGAGTCAACTCTTTGATTGATGACGGCAATATGTGTATAGATCTCTTGGATAAGTCCAAACGCATTGAATTCTCTTCCCGGCATTTGTTAAGCTCTTTAATCACCTCTGCATTGCTGGATTTTTTCCTAGTCCCAGGTGCTGGATTTGGCCGTTTGATCGTATTGTCAACTGAAAACGCCACCCCTGGTTGGGCAGCACTAGAGTCCTTCTTTCCATCTTTGGCATCTTTCCCTTTGGTCTTAGGTTCTTTTTCTTTGCTTTCTTTTCCAAAACCTCCAGAGGCTTTTGCCTCTTTTTCTCTTTCCTTGGCTGATGGTACTTTGGGATCTTTTTCTTTAGAGTCTTTTTCTTTTCCTAAACTACTACTCATGGTGACTCAATCTTGGACAAAAACAACATGAACTCCTTTTATTTTATTTGCCAGAAATTGGAATTCAGAGATGAAGAGATAAAGATCCTATACAATCAAAAATGTGTTGGCTGGAAGAAGTAATCAGCATGGAATAACATCCATCTGTTACATGTTGCATCTAAAAGCACTATGCCCATTTCTGATAACTCACTCCAACTGGTAAAATAGTGCTGGTCAATCAGTGATTCGTTAGAATTCCTGAAATACAATATAGAGAAAATATTAAATTACTTTAGATTATAATAAGTAAAAACCTTCTGAAAAACAATCTTATTGCAGAGTTTGCCATATTCCTATGATTTGATACACTACATATTTAATGAATATCCTTTATAATGCAAAATCCATTGAAAACTACAAAATTAAGGAAGTAGGCCATACCTTTAAGAAACTGCAATCTAACAGGAGGTAAGAATACAAATTAATATAGTACAAAACTTCATAAGAGTTAAAAAGCTGCACTCTACCCAAGGCAATAGAGACTCCTGTCTCACACACACACACACACAAAAAAAGCTAAAAGGTGGGAGAAATCACAGCAATAAACTTTTTAATGCTATTCTAAGAAATTTATAAATATTAATTTATTTACCATATAACAGTCCTATGAGATAAGGTCCTACTGTTATCCCCACTTTATACAATGCGATACTGAGGCACAGAAACATCCACAAGTAGCTTTGTGATCTTGGAAACATGACAAAGCCAAGATTCCAAATCAGATAGTTGTACCCAACAGTCTGTGTTCCTAAAGACTAAACTAAAACTGCTCTACAATCAATTGCTAGACAGATTTTATTTATTTATTTATTTATTTATTGCAGGTTTTTTTGGCTGGGGCTGGGTTTGAACCCGCCACCTACAGCATATGGGACTAGTGCCCTACCCTTTTGAGCCACAGGCACCACCCCGGACAGCTTTAAACAACAGAAAGAATTTCAAAGGTGATAACAGAAAGAAGAAATGTTTGGCAAAAAAACTAAATGAACAAAATATAATATGTATGAAGAAAAGCAAATAATTCAGGGAAAAAGGCATTAAGAATCTGTACTTTAATGAACATTCTAGGTAATTATGATACAAGTAGATCTGGAGACCACCTTTATAAAGCAGTGACAAAGAACAATTTTTAATGATGTCTATATTCCTTAGAGACTGGAAAATTAAAACAGAACAATAGCGCGGTGTTCTTAAAAGTAAAAGTGGCCAAAAGGATCCACAAATGCTGAAAAGATTAATAAAATCTTTGTGGAAAGAATCAGTTGGTCCTCCCTAAACATTTTGAAATTTAAAATTAATAATTCTTATTTTGTGACTCTTTTGTTAATTCTATATAATTAACTGATCATTACTTGGTACCAGGTCTTAAGATTTAGAACAAAATAACACGTTACCTGATTAGCTTAAGAGATTTTTAAAAGCTATTAAAATTTTGTCAAACCACCAAAAGGATTTGATAGTCTAAGTATTAAGTGTTGTACTAAAAATTTCTTTTTATAGGAACCAAGACCTGCCCTATATACAAGCCTGCAGTTTAAGTAGACAGTCAAAAACATTCACATAACAACTAAGTAACTGATAAGATAGGACAGTATTAAATCCTTAGATGAGTAACACCTGCTATAGCACTTTTCAGCAAATCATCACCAGGGAGAACGGTTGAGAGAAGGAAGGACATAAACTTTTTTGATAAAGTTGATTATGGATAGAGTTCAAACAAATAGAGGAGAAGTGGCAAAACATTACAGATGAGCACCATGAAAAAAATTTTGGCCTAGAGTGAGGAATGGGCTTAATTAGCACAAGAGAGTGAAAACACAGGACTTTGCTGAATCAAAGAGTCAAGTATACAGCAACAGCAGGAACAGGATAGAGGATGAATGGGTAGAGGATGCACAGTATAAACTTTATGGTTATATAAAGATTCTACAATTAAATAATAAACTTTGAAACTGCACAGTATAAACTTTTATTGGTATATAAGATTATACAATTAAATAAATATGTCATTATTTGCTAGTGTACCAGGAACACTCTCTCCACTACTTACCATCCCTTCAAAAAAAAAAAGAGAAATTATTTTCAGCTGCAATGGAGAGACTAAATTTCAGAGGTATTCACTGGAAAATTAATGGTGATGGGCCAATATGAAAGCACATTTACTAACAGCAGACAAAGGTGAATAATAGAAAATATGCACAGTCAGAAGGATACAAGCACTGCTTGTCAATTTGTATTTAAGAAATATCATTATACCAAGTTACTGAGAATCAAGTTTCTACTTAGCAAGATATGTATATATTCAATTTAGAAGGATACTTATTATGTAAAGATTAAATGTATCTGTATTCAAAATACAGATATTAAGCATCGAGATAGAACAAGTCTATCCCATTAAAAAGTAAAAAAACTGGGAAAGAAAAAAAGAAAAGCCGGAAAACTTTAAAGTTTCAGTTTACTTAAAATGAGGTTTCTAATTAGATTTTGGAATATTTAAAATTAAATTTTAAATTAGATTTTAAACATTTTGAGTTAAAAATATTTTAACACAGAATTGACATTTTTAAAAAGAGAATTCCTTGATTTCCTATTCCATTTTCTAAATTTTCCCTAATGGTCAAAACAAAACCAAAAAATCCCACAACCTGAGATATTTGCTTAAAATTCTCAGGCTCCATTCCAAACCACTGAATCAGAATGTTAATAGAAAAGTGGGGTCTAGGAGACTTAAAATAAGACAAACAAACAAAAAAAAAACCTCAGCAAAAGCATATCAAGTTTGTGAAATATTTTAGCTGATCAAATGTAAGATTTGAATAATAGTATATTTAGTATTATAGTTCTCAAATATAATTATAAAATAACTAAGGTAAAGAGTATGTCAGGAAAGGAAATGTACTAATGAAAAAACATTATTATTTACTAATAATTTAAAGTTCTGTTGAAGTCTAAAGGGACTAGATGCCATCCACTGTATTTGAAGTTCAGACTACTGATATTCCAGCTGTCTGATGGTTTTACTATTTTACTGTTTGATGGTTTACTGGTAGTGATAGATTTGAACTAAGTAACCCATTTACTCATCCTGTAGCCCTTGTATCTAGGTGATATACAGTTCAGTAATAGTTCATAAAAATATTAACTAGTCAGAGAATAGAATTTCCAACCTTGTTATTATCACCATACTTAAATAACTAACCAGCCAGCCACCCTTGACTTTTAACTAAATATTTTTCAAACCCAGTAAAACTATATCTTGGTCAACAAAATTAACAAGTGACCTGGCAACCCAAATCAAGTTCTAGGTCTAGTCCATACTTCAATCAAATGACATTTACAAACTTTTCAATAAGAAAACATATTTAGGTCAATCTTTCATTTCATGTTTCTCAGAAATAAGCCATTTATTCAATAGTTTTTGCAGTTATTTTACTGCTATAGGTTTTAAATCATTCCCTTTAGGAACTGTATTTTTTATGAAAACTGGACACAAACAGTAAAAACTTTTTTCCTTGCTAGCTTGGCACCTGTAGCTCATGTAGCTTACATATTTTGAATGAAGCCTTGAGTAGAACCTATCTCACACCAAATTCTCTGTTATAGAAGATAAGTTATATGTAGTAGCAAAGCCATGAAATACAAACACTACACTGAATATTTAAACGCTATAGACTCAGGTGGTCAAAATGAAAACTCAGAGAGAACATATTTTTAAGTAAATTTAAAGTCTCATTAAGATTTTAAAAGTGCGTC